>NC_089761.1:52296772-52301772 GCF_040412425.1 Macrobrachium rosenbergii | reverse complement strand
TCAGAGTCTGCAGTAAATCTCTTCTTATGCATAACAATCCCTAATCAAGAAATTCTACCAAAGATTACTAGCAAATTGTAGCAACAAGGTATGAAATGTTGGTCTTTAGTATCTGGCTTAAATGTAAATGAGAACGTACATAACGCCCCTGTAAGGTGAAAAGTTAAGTATGACTCAATGAACATGTTAAAGCTAATTTGGGAAGTTTGAAACTTATCCCTCCGAGGCATGCTGAAATGAGTCTGCTTAGAGGTTAAATGGGTAAATTGCATCTGAAATGGTGTAGATTTCACTGGGCAAAAGAAAAATAGAATCACCGATAAGCTGAAAATGAACTACTGGTGGAATTTTATGCAGAACTGCATCATTGGACGTGACAAATTTTAAACACCATTTTGGCAGCAGTGTAATTTTCAGTTATTACTTAAAATTTTGTGACCTGAAGTATATGGCCTGAAGTAAGACAAAAGGAAACAGTTTCATAACATAACATAACAGTTTTGTCAAGAACACTTCCCTACTAGGTGGTGATGCTTCCTGGCGTAAAGGCCTATCAAACCCATCTTACTTATCATGCCATTGGCAGATAACCAACAAATTTTACGTAATTATTGTGAGGAGAATTAATAGGACATCATTTGTGTTGTCAAACTCAATTTCATTTGGCCTTTTTTTTGTTTTTGTAAACGCAACAAGTGTTTTACATGTGAGTGATATTATTCCACGTAATAGTATTCATGATTTGTATGTTTTACTTATTGTAAATTAAACAAAATTAATTATGAGGTCGTTTTTGTGAAATGATCGTCGAGTAAATAATCAGTGTTTCCAAGAGAGATACATACAGCTTTTCAAGGAAATCAAAGCGCTAAATTGTTTGTTATGCTGCAAAATTCTCAATGTTGTATATAGTTTTTAAAAGAATTCTCTTAAAAAAGTATCCTGTTACCACTTAGAAAAAGTACTATATAGATCCATACAGTTATGATATTTTTTGTATCCGTACTGTGTTGAGAAAGATTTTAATAGTGTGATTTTAAATGCAAAATATATTACCTGCGAATAGAATCATGAAGGCCATGGCAACCCAACCCTGCCATTCACTTAACGTTGTCAATTAGAACTCACTCTAGTAATGTGTCCCTACGTCTTATAAACCGTGATGTTCGTGGAGTTTTAATTTGATATGAATATATTTAATTTATAATAGATCTAGTCAGTGTGTATGTAACCAGAATATCAAAATTGTCAGTTCAGTGGACCCAGCCTATTATTTTCTTTATTTTTCATCTTTAAATGAATAGGTCTTGTGTCCGTGCTTTTAAAATTTCATTTTTCATCTAGTCTTTCATCGATAATTATTCTACGGTGGTTTATAGATAATTATTTTATGCGTGTGTGTGTGTGTGTGTTCGTGCATGCGTGTATATGTAAATTAGTTCATTAATGCATTCAACAGCCGGCAATTCCATGTTCGGCAAACATAACAAAAATTAAAATAATTCATATCCTTTAAAGTTGACGTTATCACGTCAGTGCGAAATTAGGTGCAGCAGAGCTACAGAATTTGCTATAACAAGGGGCCGGACCAGATGGCGTGTTCTTCACGCAAGGGGTGACAAAGGGCGTGGTATCACTCGTTCCTCCCCAAAATATCATTCGTGGCTTTGAAGAAAAATAGGCTGGGTTAGGGGAAATAGCTATTAAATTCGTAAACTTTAAACTTGATGTGTTTGGACTCTCAAATTACGGAAGCTTCTGTGGAAGTTTGCAGCTTGAACAAAATTGGGGCTAGACGTGACCAACTTAATAATGTGTTTCTTCGTAAGAAACAAAAGTTTTCGCAGGGGAATTTCACTCCCCCACCCCCACTGCCGCTCTCTCTGTTGTTTATGCAAACATCTCTGTTTTTATCCTTGTGCACGCATTCGTACACAGACGTTTCGCATCACAGGTTCTCATTTTTATTTATTCCTTTGTACCCTAGCATTTACTGTTATTCGGTAGTTGTTGCAATGAAATTATGATTTAAATAAAGCATAATGCTAGTGCTTGTTATGAAATGTTGTATATGTATGCAACTGTTGTTCCTCAGTTGATGTTCAAAGCAGGTGAACATTAATTTTGAATGTAACAATTCAGACTAAGTATCAAGGAACGCATTTACTTTGTCATCTATTGCAGGAATTTATAGATTTATATGCATGATTTTATCTATTTGTAATAGACAGAACAGCTTATTTACAGATTTTACTAGATTCTAGGGTATAGTGGTATTCATTGTACGGACAGTTACAAATTTTTACAATTTCTCTTTTTTGATCATTTGCAAAACGAATTTCCAATGGTTTCTTTGTTACCCTGTTCATTTCATACTCTTTCATATAGAAGTCCTACATATCTGCGTCAAATTTTCGCAGATATTTGTATCTTTGCAAAGACTGAAAAGAACCATGTTCCCGTCTTACAAAGGAAAATGCTTTTCTTTTATAGAATTTAACTTATCGTATTTAGCACCATAATATTAGCTGGTGAAATAGGGACATTCAATTGTGGTAACAAAGGAATTTTCGAATCTCTGATTCTTGGAGTTTGTCGTTGGAAAATCCTTGAGATTTATTGATTTCATAGTTAAGTATCCATTGCGTATGTGATTAAAAGACCGCTTACTATCCGGAGCATGTCTGGAGAAATCAATGTTTTCGAGTTTACTGCATGACCTAGATCTCTCTCTCTCTCTCTCTCTCTCTCTCTCTCTCTCTCTCTCTCTCTCTCTCTCTCTCTCTTTTTCGTGGTTACCTTAGTACCAACCTATTATTGGATCCTGTATCCCCCTCCGACCATCCCGGTGGTGGATACAAGAACGATTTCTCCAACCACTTTTCGAGAGAGAGGGAGAAAAGTGAAAGAACAACACTATCTGTTATTCTACCGTTTTGGAAAGTCTTGCCAACTTTTATTCCAAAGGTAAGAGGGGAATTCTGTTTTTAGTTTTCGATATGAAGTGGATATTTTTTTTCGCTGCCTGCAAGAATATTCATTTTCTGTTTTCTGTTCAGATTAATTGACGACTATTTCCGAGCCTGTATTTTTTTTACATCTTTTATATTTTTTGTTACTCGTGCGTGGTATTTTTTTTTTTTTTTTTTTAAAAAGTCTGATGCTGTGCAGTGATCCTAAGAATAAGGTATTCTATATCAAATGCTACTACCAAAATTTTTAGTGTATGTATGTATGTATGTATGTATGTATGTATGTATGTATGTATGTATGTATGTATGTATGTATGGATATATATGCATACATACATACATACATACATACATACATACATACATACATACATACATGTATATATATGTATATATACATATATATACATATATGTATATATATGTATATATACATATATATGTAAAATGTGTATGTCTGCATGTATTTTCCAACCTCTTTATGTTCTCTTTTTCGCAATATTGCCTTATTTCCTTCAGCTTAAGCCTCGTTATCGGTGTCTGTCTTCAGGCACCATTCTTCATGTCTGCCAACTATTCAACGTTCGCTTTTCCGTGCTTGTTTGCGATCTCATATTGATTTTTCCATGGAATCTGGTCCGAGAAGATTTATATTTAGAAAACAAGTAAGAAATTCTGTGTAATTCTCTCAGAATCAACTTTCTTCTTATTTTCTCTATTTTTCTCCTTATATTTGAAGATAGTGATAGTGTGTCGGTGTCTTCCGTCCAGACTCATGAAGAATAAAAATTTGCGATAATGTTTTGAGAGATCCTGCTCAGTTTTCCAAGTTTGTATTTTAGTATTAGTGTCATTCATTCTTGGTAGTCTGGTGGGCTGGAATGAAAGACACATCTCTGCTAAGCCATACCAATGTCACTCAGACTTCAGGTGGACGCTCTGTTTTCTCCTTTTCTTCTTTTTCGACCTAGTTGTGCACCACAGACTTCTCACACCCCCAGGTACCATTTGGTGTCACAGTCGGTTCGATTAGAACTTCATTCCTTCCAGTTCCTGAATGTGGAATTCTCTATCTTCTTTTTTGTATCTGCTGAATTCTTTTACCCACTATTTCCAATGGATAGTTTTGTCATCAGTCCAAATGTGAATTCCATTAGCACACTTTTCTATTTTAGGGTCATGCTTGTTAGGGGCAGTCCTTCCCGTCTTCTAAACCATGAAATAAACTAGAAAAAAAAAATGGGGGGCTCATTGTTTTAATGGCCTTCTTTGCCTCAAGGGGCTGCACAGTAACCAATTGGCTGTATTTCTTCCATATCCTCGCAAAGGCAACTGTGTAATTGTGTGATAAGTTACAGTGTTTGATTTTGTCACTGTGCCTGTTAGTTAAAAAATACACACGTATGTTTTGCCATTTATCTCATACTTTCGCTCTTTCAAGAAGCTAAATATTTTTGTTGGGTTACGCATGTCTTTATTTTACTCTAGCTTATATAGCAACTTATACCTTGAAGAACTGTTACTGAGTTATTTGTATTACAAGTCAGATGAATCAGAGTTATTTTACTAGAAAAAAGGAATTGAACACGGAGTCTCACATAATTTAACGGATATATATAAAAAGGAAAAAGTGGAAATGAACGTGGAGTTTCACATGATTTAAGTAATACATACATACATACACAAACATATATATATATATATATATATATATATATATATATATATATATATATATATATATATATATATATATATATATATATATATATATACAGTTTAAGGCCTCTGCCTTGTTCTGAGGCCCCTAAATCGTTTAAATCAAGGCATAACTCGGATTTCCCCGTTCCTCTCTACCATTAGCGGTGCTTATGAGTAAATGATCCTCCCGAAAGTAGGGAGTTCAAGGGATGGTTATTAAGGAAATATACTGTTATTTTGTTTAATGTTCTTTTCCTTAACGTTCATTTAAGATCAATAAAAGTACCTTACTGTCGCAAGGCTCTTTCCCTCTTTTGGTCGTTAGAT
>NC_089761.1:52279272-52291772 GCF_040412425.1 Macrobrachium rosenbergii | reverse complement strand
CATCTGTGGCTCCCAGATATCTGTACCAATCATACGATTTTATTCTTCCTACATTCATATTAACGTTAATTATTCTGTTTTTCTTGGTTTCCCGCTTTACATTTACTTCCAGTGTTTTCCTTTTACAAGAAATCTCCTTTTGCACAATTAAAACTATTTCGCTCATATTTGCAGTTTCCCTTCACTTTCCCTAGTCAGCATTGAATAACCTGCAGCCATCAGTACTCTACTTTTCATTCACGGCTAGTTATCCCTCAACTTCACAAATACTTACATCTAATGTCATTTTCAGACTTCCCAAATCATTTCATCCGTGACGATATTAAAGTCTTGGTGACAACACACCCTTGACTCACCTCACTTATCCGCTAAACCAGTCACTTTCCCTGTCTCTCATCAGATTATCATCTATACCTTTCAACCCGTCCACATAGCAGCTGTATCAGTTCAGCCCTGTAGGTTCATGCATGCCACTTAGGGCTTAGCCTTTTCCTATCACTCAAGCTTCTCATATAACTGCTTCAACTCAAGCACTTGAGCCATATACCGTCCTTCTGACCCAAACCTCAATGGTTCCTTCCTTATCAATCCCATTGATGTGTCTTACTAACCTCATTTTTCTCAATTAAAATCCTACCATATACCTTACTAATAATACTTCTTATTGGTATGCTGCTGTAATTCCTGGGGGCTCCTTTTTCATTTCCTCCCTTTTACAAGAGCAGCCATTTCCCTCACCCTTTCCTTTGGAACATATCCCTCACTACTCATACCTTATTCAGTCTGATCATGAGTTTTACCATATTGCTGAACCTCATAACTTATGGTGTCTCTCATTCTACCCATAATTGCCTTCTTTGGTTCCTCGTTGGGAGAGTGGGTTCCGTTCTCAGCTAGCACTCTGCTGGCCGCGAGTTCGAATCTCCGACCGGCCAATGAAGAATTAGAGGAATTTATTTCTGGTGATAGAAATTCATTTCTCGTTATAATGTGGTTCGGATTCCACAATAAGCTTTAGGTCCCGTTGCTAGGTAACCAGCTGGTTCTTAGCCACTTAAAATAAATCTAATCCTTCGGGCCAGCCCTAGGAGAGCTGTTAATCAGCTCAGTGGTGTGGTTAAACTAAGGTATACTTAACTTGACTTAACATCTTAACTGTCACTCCCACAAGATTTTAATACCCATACAAGCCCCTTCAACGCTGTCTTCATTCAGCTCTGGATCTTTTGTAACCTCCAGTTTCGACAGATCTTCAGCACATGACTGCATTTCCTGCAGACAGCACCTCTCCATTTGGCCCTTTTATTTTAACAACCATTTGCTCATTAACTTTTTGGTTACATATACTTGCATCTACAAGCTCCTCTTATCGTAAAGTTATTTGGTTAAATTCTCCCCTGTATCTTTTGTAATTTTTGCATTTTTTCTCTCAATTACCTCTAGACTACTCCTCCCCGTCTTTCAGCTTATATCTGTTTCAAGTTTTGCTTCAACCAAATGATGATCAAATATAATTTTAGCCACTCACATTTTCACCGTTAAATCGTCAGCCTGCTCTTCCTTCTACTCTGTACTGGCCACAACTTGTCAATTTCGGTTTCTTTTTTTCTCTTTTTCAAGGTTTACCAGTGATGGAATATTATTATCTTGGAAACCATGTACTTCCAGCAATCATGTCCCTTTCCAAACACAATTTTGCCATTCTCAGGTGTTCCAGGAAATCTATACCTAATAAATTGCCATCTGCTTCTCTATCCCTTTGCATGCAAATCACCTTGCATAACTGCGCTTACATATTCTCCATATTCACCCAAGCATAAATTCACGCTCTGCTATAGTCGAACAGTCTTTCACGTTCACTCTTTTCTGTCGATGGAATATATAACTATCACCACTTTTTTCCTGCCACAGAAGTTTACCCTTACATATTTTACATTTTTTCACTCATCCCTGGTTTTCTTGAGAGTGCATATGCTACCTGTTCCCTGTCTCTACATCTTTCAGCAATCTTAGGACACACACACAGATTATATATATATATATATATATATATATATATATATATATATATATATATATATATATATATATATATATATATCCACAAAAGTTACAGTCACGAAGAAAAAGTGAAACACTTGGGATGCATCTCAAGTGTTTCACTTTTCCTTCGTGGCTGTAACTTTGTTCGTATAATCATCACGTTTTTAAATTTTTCGTGATTTAAAATCAAACACACACACACACACACATACATATATATATGTATATATATATATATATATATATATATATATATATATATATATATATATATATACACACACACACACACACATATATATATATATATATATATATATATATATATATATATATATATATATATATATATATATATATATATATATATATATTTATATGTATATTTATTTATTCATACCTGCCTTGAAGAATGCTGATGAGGAAGCTTGGACGCCGTGGTTCTAGTTGCATATTAAGTAATGGCATCTGCTTCTATAATTGTATAAATTGCCTGCATATGTACCTCCGTTGGTCATTTTGATATCTTTCCTTTGCATGTTATTTATTGCAATCTCAGTTGCTTTGTTTTATGTTAATTTTTTCCCTTTTCAATTAAAGTACAAATGAATGTAATGAATGTCAGTGTATGGAAAGCATCCTCTTCAGAAAATTAAAGCCAGCTCCATGATCAAGAGGTCTGGCAAGGGAGTATTTGAGATTGTGAACATGTTCTGATTGCAGTCAAGTCCTTTAACATCTAAGTACTTTATCTGATTCATGTGCATTTCGGAATCTGTCACGGGAAAAATAATAGTTACTGCATCAGAGATTTGCTTCGGTTACGTGATGTTGATTGAATTGTATTCGGACCATGGATTATTATCTAACTCGGGGTGGTAAATGGTTTCTTTGGTAATTTTGCCGTAGCTTGAGGGAAGTAAATTTACTTTGGAGAATTTGCACTGTTGAAAACTTGTTATTTAATGCTATAGAATTATGTCAGATGACATATTTATTAGTTTTATTAACGTCTTTACTTTTTTAGTTTTCTTTAAAAGAAAACTGTTGTGCCTGGCTTTGTCTGCCCTTCCTCACTTTTTTCTGCCTGCAGTTTTTCTGTCTGCACTTTTTCTGTCCGCCCTGAGATCTTAAATATTTCTGAGGCTAGAGGGCTGCAAATTGTTATGTTGGTCACCCACCCTCCAATCATCAAACCTACCAAATTGCAGCCCTCTAACCTCAGTAGTTTTTTTTTTTTTTTAAGGGTTAACGTTGGCCACCGCCGTGCGTCTGGCAACGATATAGGACAGGGCACCACCGTGCGTCTGGCAACGATATAGGACAGGGCACCACCGGTCCGTGATTAAAGTTTCATGGGCCGCGGCTCATACAGCATTATACCGAGACCACCGAAAGATAGATCTATTTTTTGGTGGCCTTGATTATACGCTGTCTAGAGAACTTTATTGCGCGAAGAAACTTCGGCGTGTTTTTTGTTTTTTTTATTTCCTGGAAGGGTACCCTCTCTCTCATAATGAGAGACCTTATCCTGTTCATCAGGGATTTGTCTCTCTCTCTCTCTCTCTCTCTCTCTCTCTCTCTCTCTCTCTCTCTCTCTCTCTCTCAGGGATCTCATCTTGTTCATCAGGGATTCGTCTATTGTATGACATGAATAATAATACAGTATCTACATGAGCCATTAGGGTCAGGGTATCTGTGGCATGGTATAATGTAGTCCGATGACAAATGAATTACGTTTAAGGTGCCTGCTTTGAATTTATTCCTTTGATTTATAATGAGACTAGTGCATTTCATTTAACGTTATTAGATAGTCCATGGCTTATCAGCGTAATTACACACACACACACACACACACACACACACACACATATATATATATATATATATATATATATATATATATATATATATATATATATATATAGATAGATAGATACATACATACATATAAATTTATGTATATATGTCTAGATAGATAGATCTCTCTCTCTCTCTCTCTCTCTCTCTCTCTCTCTCTCTCTCTCTCTATATATATATATATAAATTTATATATATATATATATATATATATATATATATATATATATATATATATATATCAGTGGATACACCAGCATGGAAGCGCCATCTACATGTCAGTAAGGACACCAGGGCCAAAACCCGGAACAGCATTTTACACAACCTTATTGGGATATGTTTCGAGCAGTACTCTCAATCGTTATCAACCTACAAAATTAAAATGACGACATTACAATTCTTATAATAAAATTCAAAATAATACAGCAAAATTACTATAAAATGATAAGATTACGTTTAAAAGATGGCAAATCAAAATGAATAAATGAATAAAATAAAATAAAATAAAGCAAAATAAAAAATTTAAGTCATAAAAACTTAAGGTACAAAGGCACAACAAATACGCTAGTCAATATACAAACCAGTAAAACGCAGACTGAAAACACGAAAGTGAGGTTACAGCCACATTTCTAGCCAAAGAAGGCTTTATCTTGATGGATAAAGCCTTCTTTGGCCTTCTTTGGCTAGAAATGTGGCTGTAACCTCACTTTCGTGTTTTTAGTCTGCGTTTTACTGGTTTGTATATTGACTAGCGTATTTGTTGTGCCTTTGTACCTTCCGTGTTTGCGACTTAAATTTTGTATTTTGCTTTATTTTATTTTATTTTATTCATTTATTTATTTTGATTAGCCATCTTTTAAACGTATCCTTATCATTTTTATAGTAATTTTGCTGTGTTATCTTGAATTTTATTATAAGAATTGTAATGCGTCATTTTAATTTTGTAGGTTGATAACGAGCGAGAGTACTGCTCGAAACATGTCCTAGTAAAGTTGCATAAAATGCTGTTCCGGGTTTTGGGCCTTGGTACTTACTATATATATATATATATATATATATATATATATATATATATATATATATATATATATATATATATATATATATATATATATATATATATATATATATATATATATATATATAAATATTTATAAATCACTAAAAGTACAGGTACATATAAATATTTACTACAATCATATACACATATACACACACATGTATATATATATATATATATATATATATATATATATATATATATATATATATATATATATATATATATATATATATATATATATATATATGCATGTATATAATATATATATTATATGTATATATATATATATTTTATATATATGTATGCATGTAATAACGTATATATAAATATATATATATATATATATATATATATATATATATATATATATATATACATAATATACCCGGACCTTTAGAAAGAAAAATACATAGGGGATTTAGTTTAAGACGCTTTCTTGAATAGGCAGTTAAAAGCATTAGTGTACAACGACCATAAAGGATTGGTCACGCCTTTTTCTTGGTAGTCCAAGTAATTACATAATCATTTAATGGGAAAGGGATGTTGTGCCACCTCACGATATATTGTTCGGACAATAGTCGTGTATTTATTTTACTTCACTCTGCTCGTAGTAAGTGTAATAATCTTCAACAGACTTATTTTTCGTGCCTGAGTATTAGTCTAAATATACTTTCACAAACATCCGACGATTTGGAGCTTCATCCAGTTTAAAGCGGTGTTACATGAGCGCGTTTTATGGCTTCTTTCAACGTCTTGCCGCCGAACTTTGCACCAAGTTGCCAATATTTCCTTTTTTATTTTGGTGCTAAATTTAAGTCACGCAATTCGTTAAGGTGGTGTCACACAGTACGATCATACGTAAAGTTATTTTTGCCACCTATAGAATCGACTTGTTCTCTGTTGATCAGTTCTCGCAACAGTTCCGTTAGGCTTGTGTAGGACTAACGCATCCCTATATAATGTCTTCTCATCTCTGAGAAATGTAATTACGCTTTGGACATAAATTTTGCGACTCCTTAATTGCATTAGTCTTTTCTTTCTACGTCCCAGCGAAGAGGAGATTGAAAATTAAAAACAACTATAGTGAAACAACTTCAGGATTATAGGAAAACAAAAGTGGAACGCGCTCAGGCACAAACAAATTAAAGCGAAACGGGGCCGTTACAAAGGCTTAACCTTACTGTTATCTCGAGCACTACTTAATTGTATATCTGCAGTTACCAGTCCTTTATGGCATTTATTTCCGGGGCATGGAACTCTTCTTTCCCATCTGATTCCCCAAATCCTTTAAGATTGCATTTTTATTAGCCATGGGAATATGCCCACAACCCTCTCTCCTTCTCCAGCCACTTAGCCACATAACCATTTATATATATATATATATATATATATTAATATATATAACCATTTATATATATATATATATATATATATATATATATATATATATATATATATATATATATATATATATAACATCACCACTATAAAAGTATATATTTATTATATATATATATATATATATATATATATATATATATATATATATATATATATATATATATAAGAGAGAGAGAGAGAGAGAGAGAGAGAGAGAGAGAGAATCATCGGGCGGTAATCATGGCTGAGTGGTACGACTATCATAAAGTTTGCTAGGGCCATGGTTCATTTCCAGTTCACCATCTACTATCCAACCCAGCTGCAATTCTGTACCAGTGTCTTATTGGGTCTAGAAAAAAAAGATGCTGGTTTAGCTGACTCATCCCTAAAGACTTGCAATGAAAGCAGAACGGTTTGCTCTTCTAACGACACCTCTCCTCAGGTGAATGTGGGTATGTTGAGGCGTGTATATATATATATATATATATATATATATATATATATATATATATATATATATATATATATATATATATATATATATATATATATATATATATATATATATATATATATATATACATATACATATATATATATAATATATATACATATACATGTATACACACATATATATATATATATATATATATATATATATATATATATATATATATATATATATATATATATATATATATAATGTATGTATATATATATATATATATATAATGTCTGATGTTAGTCTTGCTAAAAACTTGCATTAACCAGTTATTAACAGGATGAAGTTTCAGACAAAGCTGAAATTCAATTTGTTTCAAAAGCATGTCATTCTCTGCCATTCATATATATATATATATATATATATATATATATATATATATATATATATATATATATATATATATATATATATATATATATATATATATATGAATGGCAGAGAATGACTATGCTTTTGAAACAAATTGGAATTTCATCTTTTCGTCTGAAACTTCATCATGTTAATAACTGCTTAATGCAAGTTTAGCAAGACTAACACAGACACATACACATATGTATATATAT
Organism: Macrobrachium rosenbergii; assembly: GCF_040412425.1. Taxonomy (NCBI): domain Eukaryota; kingdom Metazoa; phylum Arthropoda; class Malacostraca; order Decapoda; family Palaemonidae; genus Macrobrachium; species Macrobrachium rosenbergii. The sequence goes on along the minus strand of NC_089761.1, from coordinate 52,284,358 downwards.
ATTTTATATACATGTGTATATATATATATATATATATATATATATATAAACTTTTCTTCAACAATATTGTTCCTTTACAGTTTTCCGAATGCCCCCTTTGTTGCTATCAACCGAGATTTCTTTAGTGTCTCCTAGATAAGGATGTATAGCGTTTTTTTTAGGTTTATTAGTTCCATTTTCTCTTTTCTTATTCTTTCCTTGTTTTGACCTGCATCTCTTTAGATATTTTCGATTCGGAGAATTGAACAGTTTTCGCGACATTGGTTGTAGGTTGTAATTCTTTCTTCGTTGTAGTTGTTACTCGCAGAGGTTCCTTTTGTACCTTTGTTATGGATTTTTACGTGAAGTTCTTTGTTAGCCGTTTCCAGCCTCGTATCAGAGGGGTGAGGCGTTTTCCTGACTTGTGTTTTCCGTTTTGTAATTTTTTTTTTTTTTTTGTGCTTTGAAACTAAAGTTTTTTCCTTTCCATGATTAAAGTAAGAATCTATAGTAATGCAATTACTTATTTTTCGTAATCTGAGACCAAATTCATGTCGCCGTTTCCTATTCCCTTGTGTATTTATTGATGTGGCACATTAACAGCAACTCATTTTAATACATGAGAAAGCTATTAGTTTGCAATATTTTTCTGTCTGATAAACAGGACGCTTAAGCTGGATCAGGGTGTTTGGGTGCATGGCTACACGAAGGCAATGACGTCTAAGGGCGAAGAAGGTATATAATTGGCAAGTATAAGGAAGTGGGAGGAGAAACACGTCTTGAAAGTGTTGCCAAAGATATTGTCACGTGACGGCCTTGAAACCTTACCAGCTTCAGAACGCCTAGAGTGTGTGTGTGTGTGTGTGTGTGTATGAGAGAGTGTGCCATTTATCGACATGTGTGTCTGTTTGTGCGGGTTCTTTTGAAACATATCGTGTTCCCATATGTAAAAAAAGAATATAAAAATAATTGAAATTCATTGTGCGAAATTAATAACAAATAACAACAGATATGTTGAGCTAATCAAACATATCTTGATGAAAACGATGGAACAGAGACAGTGATACAGATGACATAAGGCTGGGCATGGATGGGCATTATGGTTTAAACTAGGAACAAGGCTGTTGGATAAGGTGTTTATTATAACAGAGTTATATTAGAGGACTTGGGGTAAAAGATGCAGTGGATGGTGCTAAGCATTAATGTAAAAGGCAATTTGTTGAGAGCAATTAAAAGTTGTCCATGGTGAAAGCAGAGTGGTGTGTTAGAATTTGTAGATGTAATAGGAGGTGGTTTAGTGTTATAATGGATCTGAAACAAACGTATTATGTTATGGATATTTAGTGCCATGGATGGAATGTAGTCAAAAGTCAAGGAAATGACACTGGTTTTAATTGCAAACTCATAAGGTAGGAAAAGGTTTATGAATAGTGCGAAATTCCTGTTGTTTTAAATTAGTATAATATTGATTGACGATGCTGATGAATACAGCAGTAGTTAATGAAACTCATGAAAAAGTTGTAGGTGAATGTAAGCTTATTTCCGTGGAAAATAGAGCAATAAATGTTATACAAGAGAGTTAAAGAGTGTAAGTTGTTGATATTTATAAGTACTGGGAGTGAATGGTAGGATGTGAGAAGAGGTGAGTCACGCGTTAGGTGAAGCCTGAAGGTAGCAGGGTGTGTTTGCAGATATGGAAGAGATGGGCAGTGGTTATGGAAGCCTTTAAGTGCGTATCAAGGGATTGTTAAGTCAACTCTCTTTTTTGTAAGTAAAGTCTGGATGTAGAATAGAAATGAAAGAAAATGGATAAATCTGTTCTGGTGGCTCTTTTGCATAGCATATGTGCAATAAGAGATGTTGAAGGCAATTAGGAGAGAAGTTGTTTTAAAAACGAATGTGGTGTGCAATGTCTCTCTCTCTCTCTCTCTCTCTCTCTCTCTCTCTCTCTCTCTCTCTCTCTCTCTCTCTCTAATAATATATATATATATATATATATATATATATATATATATATATATATATATATATATATATATATATATATATATATATATATATATATATATATATATATATATATATAATATATATATATATATATATATATATATATATATATATATATATATATATATATATATATATATATGCGTGTGTGTGTGTTTGTGTTTGTGTGTGTGTGCAGTCACATGCACAGAAAAGTCAGCACAGCCCTCCTAGCCCTGGCCATGGTTAAGTACCTATGTCTGCATAGGTAAAATCTATGAGGAAAAATTCTGCAGGTACCATGTTCAGGGCGCTGGCTTTTTCTCAAATAGTAATTCATTTTATGAAGGCCTTAATCGAGTTTGTTTATTTGTTTTGATATCATCTACTGTATACCTTATTCCAATTTACCAGAGAGTGTATAACAGACTTTAGTTGTTCAATGTTCTGATGCAACATAATGAAATAATCTTTTTATCTAAGACTTTTCTTCAAGTGGCCATTTTAAGAGTCAGTCTGTTCCGCCAATTACTGTCTAGAAACTGAATCCTTTGTAAATGTGTTTGTTGACAAGCTTTTATCTTTTCCTCATAAGAAATTTGACAGCACTTTTATTAATAAAATGGGTGCATTAGGCCCTTTGTGGTGAGAAAAAAGTAAGTTTAACGTGAAGTAAATTTTTATTTGTTTTAAAGAATATTTTCGAAAATGAAGAAACAATAATATTCGTGGATATTGGTCTTCTTCTACACTCTGAATGTTTAATAGCTCTGTGAAGATGATTATTAAATTTTAGACAATTTTTTAAGTCTTATAACACAGCTTAAAGCATTTGGAAAAAAGCAGAGTTTCTGTTCATTTTGTCGAGATTCCAAGATCACTAAAACATACACAGACACATACGCATTATATATATATATATATATATATATATATATATATATATATATATATATATATATATATATATATATATATATATATATATATATATATATATATATATATATATATATATACATACATACATACATACATTACCTTCAGCGTTTTCCTCTTCAGGGGGCTGGGGCCATGAAGTGTTGGCCCATAAGTTCTCGTCAGATCTTCTGAGAAGTGCTCGCCAGATCTTCTAGAAAGTGCTTACTTGCCCTGTGTTCTTTTAACTCTGACTGCATTCACGATACCCATGTAAAGATCAGGGACACAACTCACTCCTAGGTCAACAGAGGCACAACGGGTCGTTAAGAGATCGTGCCCAGCACCCGTTTCTGCTGTAGAATCAAACCTGGGGGCTCTCGCTTGGTAAATGAGTCTACTACAGATGAGACTACAGGGTGCGTGTATGTATGTATGTATTTGTATACACACATATATACACTTATTGATGTACCATACCCATCTTTCAAAAAAAAAAAAAATCTATCATATAGAAAATAATCTGCATTTTTGGTGGTTAATTTATTCTACTGTAAAATTTGAGCTTACCCAATTCAACTGTAATTTGAGTGAAGCCTAAGTCTCGTTTTCTTTCAGGAAAGGCCGAGAGAATTTCATCTAAAAAGTTGTAAGATTTTGACCCCTTATTCAGTCTACTTAATTAACCAACAGAAATCGTCATATCTAACATAATTATCTAGAACTAGGAGCGTTGGATATATCTGTAACAAGATTTTTCTAATGCGCACCAAAGACTTTTCTACCCATCTTTATTCATAATTCATGTATTAGGTCTCTGGTAATCTGGATAATTATATGGAGAGAAATGAGCTGGGCGTGAATTAACAGCATTATAGATCAAAGCGTTGCCTTATTAATCCATTTATAAATATCTTAGTATAAAGGAAAACGCAGAAAATGCTGTACAGAGGGAGGGAAAGGAGTTAAAGAAAAGAAAATACTAAATATCTAGAATCTCTCCAGTGCGTGCGCGATAGAGGTGAATGGCACTCTGTTTGGGGGCTAGGGGGGAGCTAAATCGCCCCCTGTATAATTGGGTGACGCGGGCTAATGCTGTGGAAGTTTTCTGGAAGTGGGTTCGTGTCTATTCAGCGGTCATAGTACGCATTTGGAATGGACCGTTTTTTCCTTATTCCACTCTTTGTTAGGATAGAGCTGCTTGATATATATATATATATATATATATATATATATATATATATATATATATATATATATATATGTATATATGTATATATATATATTTATATAGTATATATATATATATATATATATATGTATTATATATATTTATATATATATATATATATATATATATATATATATATATATATATATATATATATATATATATATATATATATATATATATGTAATATATATATATATATATATATATATAATACACTATATGTAATATATATATATATGTATGTATGTATGTAAGTGTGTGTCTGTCTGTATTAGCCATCCACATCTTTCACATAGGAGTGGCTCAAGGCGCTACCATTCCTCCTCCGAATAAATTATGAAAAAGGTTGCTAGCTCCAGTTTCCAGTTTCTGCGCAGATGGGCACATGGCTTTGTATATCAACAGTTATCTATACACAAACATACACATACACACTGTTGACGTACAAAGCTCTGTGCCCATCTGCGCAGAAGGCGTAAACTGGGCTAGCAACCTTTTTTAGAATTTGCTCGGAGGAGGAATGGTAGGGTCTTGAGCCACCCCTATGAAAAAAGATATATAAATATATATATATATATATATATATATATATATATATATATATATATATATATATATATATATATATATATATATATATATATATATATATATATATATATATATATATATCACAAACGTGTGCGCTTGCGTTACTGCTTAAGTTTTCAGCATAGGCCAAGAGGTCTTGCATAAATCGGAACTAAAAATTCAAATATCTCGGGGTAAAATACTCATCTTTCATACTCACTAAAGTATAATATTTAATTTTCTAACTTGTGTCTAGCCATCTTAAGTATCCTTACGCAAGATACACTGCCATAAATTAAACAGTGTTCATTTGGTGCCTTTCCTTATATTTCATCATTCATACAAAACGTTAATATCAACAATAGTGACAAGAATAATAGATACCAGTCATAATCA
>NC_089761.1:52264272-52269272 GCF_040412425.1 Macrobrachium rosenbergii | reverse complement strand
ATTCTTAAGTTGTTGCAAATAGCTCAAGATTGTCAATGTCATATAATATGTATTGCCTTTGTTACCTTTCCTCTCACTCGCTTTTCTCTATAGCTTGGCTAAAGAAGAGCTTTTAGATCGGCATTTGAGTTCAGTGAACACGCCTTTTTCTGGTAATCTTGTTCTTTCATCATTTTCCTTCATGCTCAGCAAGACAGAGGCTTCAAGCTGACCGCCTGGTTGCTTTCTCATTAAGTAAGCTAATCAAGAATCATTTTGCCTAGCCTGTCAACTTGGAATTTTATATTTTGTTCAAAATGAGTTATTAATGCGAGATAATAAACGGAATAAGATTATAAACCATGTGCAGTAAGGAATCCTTGTGAGATTTTGCACAGAGAGAGAGAGAGAGAGAGAGAGAGAGAGAGAGAGAGAGAGAGCAGACCAATAGACCAATATGAATATATGTAAATTGTTGCAACCTGGAAATTAGTAGAAAATTTTGAACAAACCCAAGATGCCGTCCACACTGGTCTTGGTTATGCAAAATAAACATCATGCATATATGCAAGGCAGATGAGAGCTTACTTGTACGTCTTCTAATGAATATTAAACACTACGTTTACTGGTACGAATATGCTAAGAAGTTTTTATTTTACATAATTTCTCGGAAACAAAAGTAAATTTCAAATACCTTCCGTTCTGGTGTCATTTCGCTACTGATCGAAATGAATTTTATCTTTTCTGTTTTTTTTTATGAGTAGTAGCGAAAGGAAGGCGGCTAAATTGGTTAAATAAAACGAAAGCTTGTATTCATGAGACGGTATATTTGAAAATGTTGCCGTACGTATGAAAATGTGTTGAATGCTGACGTGGAGCGTGTTACGAGAAAATCTTGTACGATGTTCTCTTTGACGCATGCACGAGGTAAATGTTAATTTGGTTAAAACACAAATCTAAGACTGGTGTTGCAAGTGTTCTCCCTAAATGAGAGGAAGCTTTCATAATTAATCTCCTAGGTAATTTTATATTGTCGTTATAGCGTAAAAATAATGAGCGCTTTAAGCGTTTGTGGTAACATTCGTACATGCCAGTAAAAGATACGCAAAGCTCATATTGGAAAGCGACCGTTGATTGTTACGTGCAGTTATGAAGCGAGAATGTTTTCATTATTGTTAATTAAGTAGCAAAACCGTATGTTCTTTAAATTATCTATTTGTAATAAATAGTGTTCTCGTTCTTTTAACTGAGCCAATGAATGTTAGTGAAGACTTCATTTTTTCGTACTGTTTTCGTCTCTTACTTGTAGGGAATAAAAATTAATTATTCGTAGTTGCATTCATTCTGACATTTCATTTTACAGCAGCTTAATTTTTGAAAACCTTTGACAAAATGCAGTGAATTCTGTAATTTTATCACAAAGTATAGTGAATTCTGTAATTTTAATTATGAGAAATTTCTCAGCCATATTTATGTTGAGATTCAGATTATGTTTTTCTCTTCTTCAACACAGATCGTAATGTTTTTATGGTATAGAGCAAGATCTTTTGATAGCCGTAGTTACTTTGGCTGCGATGGTCATTTGTTTTCATCAACGTTATCCACTTCCTTTCATGGTAAATATGCATGAGTACGAATGGACCGCCTCTCTCTCTCTCTCTCTCTCTCATTTTCCTCACATTTTAGTTGCAGAAAGAGAAATATGGGAGTCACTGAACTTTATCGGAAATTTTATTGTGAAATGTGAGTATTGGTGTATCCACATAAAGTTGAAAGGGCTTTTTGCTGCTGTAAATATGCAGATTTTATTTTTGAAGTCAGAACTAAAATTGTTCCCGAATGTCATCATCATACATCACACCAAGGAGAGTGAATTGGTAGCGATGGAACATCCCGTTACTCGTAAACTTATATTCTTCTATATTTAGAACGGAAGCATTCCGCCGCTGGACAAGGATAGCAGAGGATGGTCAAAACTTACTTAATGGGACGAAGTTATTCTTCCCTTTGGGTTTTATGCTTTGGCAAAGTACCAAATTCATGGTAGAAATGCTAAGGCCTGGACTTATTTATAGGTTTGAGGTAAATCAGTTTAGTTGGTGTTTGTTCATATTCAGTAGACTGCACAATCTTATAGAAGCAATTTCTTTCTGTTGTCGGCATTTGATCTGAATTATCCGGTAAAATATTGTTTCGATAACGAGTAGTTCAAATCCACCAGTATTAGGATTTATTACAGGGATTGAAATCAAAAGAGGAATTCATCCCTGTCGTTGTGGTAAATCGGGAAAAGATTATGCTGTACATTAAAGCAATTGCTCCATAAATGTGTATATTTTTCTTTGATTAAAAACTGATTTATATGTAATTTTCTATCGCTGTTCATATATTTTAGAATGTCTTTTCTCTCCATATAAGATATATATATATATTTATATATATATATATATATATATATATATATATATATATATATATATATATATATATATATATACATATGTGTCTGTATACACACACACACACACACATATATATATATATATATATATATATATATATATATATATATATATATATATATATATATATATATATATATATATATATATATTTTTCCACATAAAGCCGTTTTCCCCTGTCATGGGGTAACCCTATGAAAAGGAAAGAACAATGATCGCCGTCACATACTTTCATAACTACTGAATTGTGGAAGAGCCCCTGCGCATAGTAAATAATAAATAATCAGTAAGTCACGGGATTCTGACTTTATAACTGTGAAGGAAAACAGTACATATTGTTTGAGTAGGAGTTGTGTGACGGAATATAAGCTCGTGTACAGGTGTGTAAGAGTAGTAATTAATTATTTAAGGAAGACACTGATAATAAAACAGTCGGATATATATGTTAAAAATTTATCTTCAAATCTGAACCTGTATATTAACGGAAAAAACTGCCCAGCGCTGGAGTAAATGAACAGAGAAGATTAACGAGTAAATGGATTTCTCATTCAGTGATGAATATGAAAAGAAGCTGTCTGAAGTTAGTGCAGTCCTCTGCAGTTGGAGAGCGTACCATGTAAAGTTGTAAACATTACAGTCTAGAACAGTGGTTCTTAACCTGGGATACCTGTAACGAAACCTTAAACCTGAGGCTACGAGACATGATAGCCAGTGCAGTGGTACTCTATATTTACTGCATATTTATCATATGTTTGTATTGTATTTATATTGGATGGGGGTACGAGAAAATTTTCTGAGATTCCAAGGGGTACGGGCACTGAAAAAGGTCAAGAACCACCGGCCTGGAAGAAAAGACAGATCTGAATGATGCAAGAATATTTTCGAACAGTTGTATCTAACACAAGTTTTCTTGAGTTTGAGTTTAGTTAAGGGCTAAAAAAGAAAGACCAGGCCTTGCCAGGCTGAATAAGATTTTGAAATCGAATGGACTTAAGTTTCATGGTAAATGATTGAAATACGTTCGTCATTTACGATCCTTATTGCTGTCCGAAAATGAATCATGGTATCACATGGAATCTATAGGTCTAAAAGGTTTTGTTAATTTGAGAAAAAATTTTATAAAATATATATATATATATATATATATATATATATATATATATATATATATATATATATATATATATATATATATATATATATATATATATATATATATATATATATATATATATATATATATATATATATATATATATATATATATATATATGGATAGATAGATAGATAGATAGATAGATAGATAGATAGATATAGATAGTCTCACCCTCGCCATGTGACGCAACAGACTTTAAGAAATTTTGCCACTTGTGTCTTTCCAGTAATTTTGCATCCAATCTCATAGTTCTCATCCAAATATTTCTGTCTTCCAAACCTTCTGGTACATAAAGAAGCGCTAGTAATTAAAATTGATGCTAATAATCAACAGAAGAACTTATATCTCCTCGTACTTATTACTTATCCATACTCTCTTGTTATTCAGTTTGTCAGTGAAACAGTATTATTTGTTTACTATGTGCATCCATAAAACTGTCTTAAATTCACCACATATCTTTGTTGGGCCGGGCGCTCCAACAAAATGATGCGGAGAACTTTCGGAGGATTAGGTGCAAACTGAAATTTGAAACAAAATGTAGGAAATAATATTGGAAAATCTATTGATCGGGAATATGCCTTCGAGCCTACCTTATTAAAACTCATTTGAGACCAAAAAAAAAAAAAAAAAAAGCTCCGGCATCATATCGTATCAGGTTTTACCATCATAGCCTCCAGGCACTAAGTTCGTGGAATTATGAACAACCAATGAATACATGCGCATGCGCACACGCTTTCGTGTGCACGCGATACTACCCACAAACACACACACACGTCTATATATATATATATATATATATATATATATATATATATATATATATATATATATATATATATATATATATATATATATATATATATATATATATATATATTTATATATATATATATCCATATATATATAATATATATATATATATATATATATATATATATATATATATATATATATATATATATATATATATATATATATATATATATATATATATATATATATATATATATATTATACATGTGTGTGTGTGCGTGTGTGTGTTTTTGTGTGTATTGTGTATGTAATTATATACATTTATATTTATGAAAGTATGTTTGTGTGTGTGTGTGTGAGTTTCAAAAGTATTATCTATATTTTGTTTTAAATTTCAGAGTTTCCTCTAGCTCTAATATACTAGTCTGGAGTGGCCGGCGTGTCAAAAAATATGTGGTAAATGAAAGACATTTTTATGGATGAATATAGAATACAAATAATAGTACGATTCATTGAGAGACAGGCTAATAAGAGTGTAAAAGTAACTGAGAGGAAATGAGTACGAGGATATGTACACACATATATATATATATATATATATATATATATATATATATATATATATATATATATATATATATATATAATAT
>NC_089761.1:52224272-52259272 GCF_040412425.1 Macrobrachium rosenbergii | reverse complement strand
TCTATTCTCATTTTTCGTCCCATCCTTTTTCATGATTTCGGCTCTTGTCGTCTATTCCTTTTTGGTGCCTTCGCTCGCGGGTCATTATAAAACACTTCCAAGGGAATTTGTGGGGTTTATTATACTACAGTAGTGTAGATGAAGTATTATTTTTACATACGAAATGAATGTGAGTAATAAGAAGTAAATGTGAATATTTCCTTCATTTCCTGAGGTTATAAATGGATGAGTATTAGTTTTCTGTAAAAGAAAACTATTGAGATGGCTTTTTGTCAGTCCGTCCGCTCTCAGATCTTAACAACTACTGAGTCTAGAGGGCTGTAAATTAGTATATTGATCATCTATCGTCCAGTCATCAAACATAAGAAATTGCAGCCTTATAGCCTCAGTAGTTTTTATTTTATTTAAGGTTAAAGTTAGCTATGATTGTGCGTTTGGCACCGCTATAGGTGCCAACAACACAGGCCACCAGCTGGCTGTAGTTGGAAGTTTGATGGACCGCGGCTGAGTTTCATGGGCTGTGGCTGAGTTTCATACAGCATTATACGCTGTACAGAAAACTCGATTGCGCCGAAGAAACTTCGGCGCATTTTATTTTTATTTTGTTTTGGGAGGGGGGGAATGATACGACTTCAAAGGTATATCTTTAATGTCGCTCGACCTAGTCAACATTGATACTTATGATCTCCAAACGATAAGTTCCATTTCGTTATTTTGGCCGCCTTATCTTCCGTGGAACGCTCGAAGTGTATTTGTCACTCCAAATAGAGAAAAATAAAATTCCATCAATTCAATTCTCCACCACTATCGTTTCCGGCATGACTTTCACCTTTCTGCCTTTGCGGTTAGTTTATTGCCTTCCTGCGTTGCCCATCTGCCAGGAATTCTCTCTCTCTCTCTCTCTCTCTCTCTCTCTCTCTCTCTCTCTCTCTCTCTCTCTCCTCTCTCTCTCTCTCTCTCTCTCTCGGGGAAGCATGCATATATTGGGCTTATTGATTTATTTATATTTTTGCTGTCACTTGTATACACTGACATATACATTAGTTTGTCTATCTTTCAGTGGTTTCTTTGAGTAGCCCCTTTCGAATGAGTTTCATTTTTAGCTTTTCTTTCTATTCCTCTGAAGGGTGTATTCTAAACGTCACTGTCTGTGTTCTTCTGCGCGTTGAGAAACTCAACAACGAGATGAAACGAAGAAACAAAATGATACATTCAATCATTTTTAGAATATTTAAGATACCTTCTAAGTGAGGTGGTTTATTTGATACTTACACACTCACGTATTTATGTGTTTGTGTGTATGTATATATATATATATATATATATATATATATATATATATATATATATATATATATATATATATATATATATATATATGTGTGTGTGTGTGTGTGTGTGTCTGTACATATATATAATGTATTTATATTTATATTTATATATATGTATATATTTATATTTACATGTATGTGTGTAAATATATATGTGTTTGTGCGCTCGTCAGTGCATGTGTGTCTGCGTGTGTGTATGTGCCACTACACATCCTGATAGTTACTCATCACCCTTGGCCATTTACACATCAGGAAACTGTGATGAACCTGCAGTCAAGTCTTTGCAAATTAGTTAGATATTTTGCGGCGAGATAATTCGTTTGTCAAAAATTCGTGCAAAACGTCAGGAACATGAGAATGGTGGCTTGGGTAGAGCATTTCTGCTGTTATAGGTTAGTTTCTAGTGCTCCTGTCCGTGCATTTGGCATTTAACCTTTTTATATTTGTTTATTTATTTATATTGCTCTCTCTCTCTCTCTCTCTCTCTCTCTCTCTCTCTCTCTCTCTCTCTCTCTCTCTCTCTCTCCTCACTCAGCAAGATTAAACTCTTACGATGGGAAAATGACCTCCGGTGGTTATGACAAAATGGCGCTCTTCTGGCCACATGATTGGATTAAGTACTTGGTGGTTAGTCGAATATGGTGGGCTGCAGTCATGGAGAAAATGGATATTAAGCTAGCGACTCATGTTACAAGACTTCTTGAAAACCGGAAGGTTAACGCCCCCTACGGAAAATGGCTTTTATTAATACATAAATGTGTTTATTATATACATAAATATATATATATATATATATCTATATATATATATATATATATATATATATATATATATATATATATATATATATATATGTATGTGTGTGTGTGTGTGTGTACATATGTATACACACAAACATACGTATAGAATTCTGTGTATATCGCATGTGCTTTACAAGCTTGTGTATATGTGCGGACAAGGAAACATCAGTAAGCCCTCAAGGTTTTATTGTTTCCTAGGTTTTACACTCTTGGTTTTGCCAAATACAATCAGGGTGAAGTGTGACAATATGATATTGGTGTTGCGGCTGCGTCACCTTAAGAGGCCGTCACTGAATTCCTTCATCAGAGGACAAAAGAAAATCGAGAGGTCGACGACAAAATAGAAAAATTCGGAATCATTATGGAAGCAGGGAATAGCCACAAAAGAAAGGTAATTCGATCAGAAACTGCAATCGCATCAGATCTCGTTATTTTGGTGGCAGACCCAATATCAAATTTTCTCTCTTTGATTTATGGTGCTGCGTTACGCGCGCACATACTCACGCACGAGCTCACACTATTTTTGTACGTATTTGTTCATTAGGATCCCAAATAAGTAGTTTCCCATTCAGCTCTTCGGCGTGTTTTTAGAACTTTCGTCTCCCCAACGAAAATTTCATGCGTTTTTTCCCAATAATCTCGTAGATTTTGTGATGTTCTTATTAGCATTTCAGGATGGATGAAGACGTCATTCAGTCTTTTCAGTCAGGTGAAATAATTACGGAATAGCGTACGGCTGCTATTATCTTTTTTTTTTTTTTTTCCTAGCCATTACATTAATCTTCTTTTATTTTGTTACCTTGGTTTCAACTTTCCTTCTGAAAAATTTACATTACGAATAGTAAAGTGATGACGTCATTATGGTTTTTATTCTAATTGAATTGCGAGGAATGTGAGATTACATTTGCAGATTGCTTCACGAAATGTAAGCCAGTAGCAGACCACAGAATTTTGTAAGAAGAAATGATGGTGAGTTAGAAGATAATTTCCAGTGTTTATGTCTTTAGTTTCTTACAGTAATGGCTTCACTTCTTTTTCGACCGTAGTGTGTAGTGGGAACGAGCAACCACCATTTCATTAACTTGCCCCACTGCAGACGTATTTGGACTAAGCATTCTGATTTCCAGGAAAGCTTTTTTCATCATTTGGCATTCAAGAAAAGGGTTTTCTCTCCCGAAGACAATGAATTCCAGGCTCTACGCTTACAGTTAATTGCTTGAAATTTCATCTCTTTAACTTCGCCATGATGTATTTTTGTCCTTGTCAGGCAGACGGAGAACGACTCCGTATTTCTCTCTCTTGCCACCAAATTTCCTCCACAAAGTTATCCTTTTCGAACTCAAGACTCGGTGGGATGTACTTGCTGAGCAAGTCCCTCTTTTTTTTTTTTTTTTTTTTTTTTTTTTTACTTCTGCATTCCTTGCTCTCACTAATGAAACGGTCTGTTTTTCCTTTGCATTTTCGGCTTTAAGTGCAGAGAGAGAGAGAGAGAGAGAGAGAGAGAGAGAGAGAGAGAGAGAGAGAGAGAGAGGTGGGGTTTGAATACAGATATTTGCAGGTTTCTGGTGTCGGCTTTCACGTTTGAGGTGTTTGATTGAAATTCCTCCTTTTTTACATTTAGCTTTTATGCTTGAGATTGAAAGAGAATTAAAAGAACTACCGTCTGCTCGTTTACTAATTTCACGTATCTGAAAGTCAAAAAAGACTTATTCCATCCATCTCATGTATATAGAAATGAAGACGTCTGTTTTTTTAACAGAAATGACGATATAAAATCTGAACATTGGGAATCCTACATAGTTAGAGATTCTTGTGGAAACCTAAAACATTTGGATATTAGACAAATGAATTATATCCGGTGTTAGGCCTTATGCTGACACTTTGTTTTTAGTTAGAAAGTTATAGAATTGAATTAGTGATAATTTTCAGTTTCTTGTGCATTTAGTTTTTACAGTTATTATAGAAATTAGTAGATAGCTGTTAATAATGCAAAAGTTCTCTCTCACTACCTTCTATTCACTATTATTATCTGAATGTTGTATTACACTAGGCGCACATGTGTGTATATATACAGTATATATATATATATATATATATATATATATATATATATATATATATATATATATATATATATATATATATATATATATTATGTATATATATATATGTGTGTGTGTGTGTGTGTGTTAATTCTTGTCACTCATACCTTAGTAAAATTTTTTATATTACAAATATTAATCCCAAAATATAGTTTAATATATACACACACAAACATATATATATATATATATATATATATATATATATATATATATATATATATATATATATACATATATATATGTATATATATATACGTATATATTTATATTTATATTTATATTTATACTATGAAACTTCAAGACAGGTTGTAAATCCTCATCGGTTTCGGCATTATTTCTGAGCCATTGACGAAGGACCAATTCATAGGGGTAAAATTTCACAATATACATATTAGGAGGACATTATAAACCAACGTGTGCGCAGACCGTTGGAAACCAAAAAATCCACACCTGACAAATACCAGGGTGTGGAACCATGCACTTATTTGTGCTTGAGGTCAGGTACTCGGTTTACACATCTATATATCTTTTTTCCCCGCCCAGATCTACAGTACTGCCTTCCTTAAAATTTAAGTTTGAAGAGATGTGTAAACAGGGTACCTGACCTCAAGCACAAATGAGAGCACGGTTCCACCCTCTGGTACCTGTCAGGTGTGGCTTATTGGCTTCCAGAGGTTTATATGTTTGTTTGTTCTGTCTCCCTTGCATGTATATTGTGAATTTCTACCATTGTGTATCAATCTTTCGTCAGTGGCCTAGAAACAACGCCGAAACCGGTCAGGATTTACACCCAGCCATTAATGATCCTAGTGGTGATATATATATATATATATATATATATATATATATATATATATATATATATATATATATGTGTGTGTGTGTGTGTGTGTGTGTGTGTGTGTGTGTGTGTGTGTGTGTGTTTGTGTATTCATTCAGTGTGCCCTTCTCGTACCGTCAAAAACGACCGAAATACGGGAGTGGGTCGAAAAATGAAAGTCCATAGTTAAAGCGATATGCTGGGCGATGGAAAGTTCAAACAGGAAGTTTATGTTATGCTTGTATGTGTGTGTGTGTGCATATATATATATATATATATATATATATATATATATATATATATATATATATATATATATAATATAAATATATGTAGATATATGTATGTATATATGTGTATATATATATATATATATATGTGTGTGTGTACACATACATGCACACACACACACACACATATATATATATATATATATATATACACACATACACACACACATACATATATATATATATATATATATATATATATATATATATATATATATATATATATATATATATATATATATATATATATATATATATATATATATATATATATTACCCCTTTCAGGATCCATAACCCAAGTATGAAAGGAATTCCACTTCAAACCAGATATTTCTTCTCGAAGTCATCCCCTTTCTCCAAGAATGATTTGCTTTATCAATCATTCGTTCCCATCACATTCCTCAGCTGAATAAACCCTCATCTAAGTAAAGATAATCTTAATGGCCTTCAATTCTTTCACGTCATTTTTTTTTCTTTCCTGTCTGTGAGCCCTTCTGTCGTCCACACTCCTGGTTTGCCGAACACTCGTTATACCTATGGTCTCTGAATGCCATGCTCGTGAGAAAATCCCCCCACTTAGTTTTTTCGCTTTTTCTCCGATCCCTTTCTTATGACATTTTTATTTTAAATTCTCATAGTACAGCGCTGTATTTGCGTTATATTCCAGGCTCTAGAACCTACGTACGCAAACGTTTTAGTGTGGGTGTTTTTCTGTGATGGTCTTCATAAATATTTTCGCCCAGGAATTTTCAGGTCATAAATTTTCCAATTAAGGAAGAATGAATTATTCATTTTAATATTAATGTCCCCCTCTATCGATTCCTCTCGCATTCACTGCTGGATTTGTTGACTCGATCTCCTAGTCATTTCATTTACTCCATTTTGGATGTCATGCTTTTTTATCCTCATTGGCTTCGATAGATTGATAAATGGAAAATGATGTCTTTGGTTGGCATTCTCCATAACTGAATTTGATTATTAATTCCTGAAGTTTGTGATCAGGTTATGCCTGAAATGGCTGTTTAGTTAAACACTAACCATTGAGATATAGATACAAATTGCTAAATACGAAGTTAACCACGGTCTGTAGGTAGTGTTGCGCAGTTATCGAGAGTGATTCTTCAGAAATACGTGCATAAGCCAGACTGTTAGAAAATGTAATTAATTAGTAATACATTGTGTGTATATTTACTGCAATTAGTAATAATACATTGTGTGTATGTTCAACAGATCGTATTTATTTGATAATACTAATGGCATATAAAAAAGGGTAGCGGCCGTAAACAGTAGCTCAGTGGTGAAGGGAGTCATTTATCATCACTTCGGCAGGACTGACAGGCGAGGTTGACTTGCGTATCAAAAAGATTTTTCAGAGTTTCTATCCCTTCTTCTTTTCGACAAATATTGTTTGGTTTAAGCGCCTTATACGTAAGTTAATTTACCTCTCTGTTTTCGGGTTTCGAACATGAGCTCAGTGTGTAGCGGGAGTCTGTTTGTCTCCCTCTCTGGATGTGCGCTAACGTATTCTCCAAAATCGATTTCTCTCTCTCTCTCTCTCTCTCTCTCTCTCTCTCTCTCTCTCTCTCTCTCTCTCTCTCTCTCTCTCTCCCTGTGAAATTGTTTTCATTCGGAGAAGACAACAAAACGATTCAAAAGGGTTCTCAGCAAACAAAGTCAAGAGTGTACATTTGTCAGTACAATAATAGCACGAGTAATTATACAAATTAAAGCTTGCCATATCGTCAAGAGACTATTCGCTCTCCTTTTTGGTGAAACTTGATGCCTCTATTGTAAGAAAAGTGACATGATTCAGTTACAAAGCTTGAAGTTCATGGAAAGTCATCTGAAAATTTTCGTACTGGCGCAGTGCGTGAAGGGAAAAATACAAGGCCTGTCTACAAAACATGATTGAAGAATAAAATAATATAGTGATAAGATGGGAAACGTGTTATGCAATACTGGTGTGTGGTAATTTAATTTATCTTTCGGTGGAAGTGCAGATTTTACAGTCAAATAAAATGGGAATTAGATTAGTATAAGGAATGTAGAACAATTTTGTTCGATTTTTTTGTGTGAGAGATTAGATATCTTAGGCAATATCCTGCACTGAGTGAATGTTAAAGAATGTTTACATGAAAATGCTCGCAGTAATTAAGCGTTCTGCAACTTCAGTTATAAAGAGTGGAAGATCATTAAATTTTTTTGCACATTGTTATTAAAAAGTGAATCCTTCGTGAAAGGAAATTGATTGCTTCTGTGTATTGGCCGTTGTTGCTTTCGAGTTGCTTTTTTTTTTCATCTTTTTCCGATCAGAACAGACATGCCGTTAAAACCTATCAGAAAGGGATTTATTTGAACTTGAATCCTTGTCGGTAAATTACTCTCTCCTAGAGTTTGCAATATAAATATTGTAAAAGGCAATTATAAATCTTTCCCTCAAGTTAAATATTTAAATGGAATTCGGAGCCAGCTCGGTCCATCGCCCTTTCTTTAAAAAAAAGTTTTGAATAAAAATGCAGTGAGAGAGAGAGAGAGAGAGAGAGAGAGAGAGAGAGAGAGAGAGATGGGGTCAGGGAAGGAAACTTATGCTAGTTCGGTTTGTCTTTCTGGAAATGAACCCTAATAGTCGAAGGGTTGCACCCAGTTTAACGTTGATTCCAGCGGTCAGAATGTTTGCCGTCAAGTTTTCCATATTTAATTTGGAGCACCAGAGGGGCCTATTAAATTGTACGAGGTCAGGTATGTCGCGGGGCTCCTCGTGTTGACCCTTTAAACGTTTACTTTTTTTTCTTTTTTAAATCGGCTAATATCTTTAATTTTCGTATTTTCCCTCGTCTCGGAAATTTAGGTCTTCATTGATTGTTTGTCAGTCATCTTAGATATCGTTAAATGAATCAGTCATTGAAAATTGTTATCCGATTACTAGGTTATTAGGTTGCTGAACTTTTTTTATTAATTATTATAGTTCAAGTGATTCCTAGGAAAGCACTTTAACCAACCACTCTTTCAGTGTGATAGTAAAGTATTATTCTATAGTCTCTCTCTCTCTGTCTCTCTCTCTCTCTCTCTCTCTCTCTCTCTCTCTCTCTCTCTTTTCTGTAACGTTTTGCCATATGACGCCAGAATGGTTGTAATCAATCAGGTAGTCAATCAATCAATCAGTCAGTTAGACTCTCTTCTTGGTCATATACATTTATATGAATGTACAATAAAGTTCGGTGAATTGTTACTATAGGTTTAATGAGAAACTTTATATATTTATTTATTACCTCCGTCTCAATGCGCATGGCTGGTTGGATACAATAGCTCTTAATAACAGCGTATGCAGTGGCCGAATAATCTTAGGGTAAACAGCAATTAGGAGACTTATCGATGAGTGAGATTATCTGGACTTGGATTGTTGATCATTACCATTTTCATAAGCTGCTTAAAGGGCCGCTGGCGATTGAAGAGGCTGACTTTTTGAAGCTCAGTATCGAAGCATAATTCAGTTCAACATTTATTAGCTTCTATGCATTCAGATGTGGATGAGCGCCTCACGCAGGTTATTATGCATTTTTCTGTCGAGTAATTAACGCTGGTATTTCATATTTAATCGGTATTATTTAATCGGTATAATTCGGTTTATGTCACTAGTTCACTTTAGTTCACATAAGGACACCGAGTATTATAATCTTTTGCTCTGCCTTTTCAAATTGTGCAGCGTGCAGTTTTATTTATACTTTTACTCTCAAATTGCAGTGTAATGTAATCGGAATGTAATTGTAACTGAACCTAAATATCAATAATCTCAAACAAAATGCACTTTTATTCAAGCCGATACCTTTTTGTCCATGAGCTTTTCTCTAATACATGAGATGCTTATTTTCCTGTAGTTATTTTCTTCGAGTTTTTTGTTTTGTTTTTTGTATTATGAGAATGGAAGAGGTTTTATACAGCGTTTTCCTTTCTCCCGTGCCAAATGACATTTTACCCAGTTTTTTTTCATGACTGAAAAATATCGCGCGGGAGACGAGGAAAGCATTTTTCACATCAACGAAAATGTATCCTGTGCTTTAGTGAAAAAAAAAAAAAAAAAAAACTCTTCCCCGTTTGAAGGGTTTTGGGTCCTCCTAACCGTTGTAGACGAGCACCTTGGCTGGACCAGAAGAAAGAGGAACTTAGCTGGAATATGTCAAGCAGGGTCCTTTTACAATGAGTACGGATCTTTCCTTTAAAACTAAATTTGTGAATACTCACATAAAATTATGAATCTTGTAAGTTTATATTTGCATTCAAATGATTTTTAACTTGGCTTGCAGAGTTTTCAGATGCTTTCTTTTGAGTAAAGAGTGTCCTTGTTTTTTTTTTATAACAGGAAACAGACAAGTATTTTAGTGAACAGACTACCACAAAGTTGATATCCCGAAAATCAAAACAGTTCAAAGCATTTTTTCTTATTTCTGTGAGGAACATATACGCAAATGGGAGCAAAGCACAGTTTAATGACAGGTTACTTGTAAAAAAATATGATTCCAAAACATCTTTTAATTGTAATGTTCCGTAATTATTAAATTTCTATAACTTAAAGAATTATGAATAGGTAAAGATCATCCATTAGGAAATTTTTAATGACTGTGAAGGGGTTAAAATCAGGTCAAACCCCGTATCGTCTACCTTATTAATTCTTATGTTTACTTAAAACTAGGTCAGATGTATTGTGAAGTGTTTAAAATAAAGAAGAAAATTATTATTTACTCTTGCGGTCCTGCCTGCTGAAAAATTGCCAGTTTTAGTTTTTCTAATATGTGTATGTTTTGTTTTGAAGCGTGAATTTGATATTTTTGTAGATGGCTATAATTTATTCATAAAATTCTCAGAGAGTATATTTGGTTGCAGTTTCAACTGCGTCGTTGCATCTGTAATGCCGATAATGACGGAAATGATTGAGAATAACGACCTAAAGTGTCTTGAAATTGCAATTGTTTTACTGTATTACCAGACTTCAAGTAATATTTCGGTACCAGAGTATTGCCAAAAAAAATGTTGCAGATTCGGAAATCCCATGGTTATTGTTATATAACCGAAATAAAGTCTTTTTAATTTTACAGTGAAATAAGCACAGACATTATGAATTTTAATCTTACAGTAAATTTTTAGATTCACCTTAACATCGTTCTTGCATGTCTTTATCGATATGAGTCATTTTTGGTAACAGGTACATTAGTAGTACAGTATTGTTTACCCTGTGATTATTTAAACAATAGATATTTATGCGCAAGTCCATGTGTCTTAGCCTGCATAGAGGTTTCACGCTACGGTTTCATTCGTGTTGTTTACCATTTTCCTAACAGTAATACACGTGGGATTATTATTTACCGAAGATTAGTTATATACATATGTATATATATATATATATATATATATATATATATATATATATATATATATATATATATATATATATATATATATATATATATATATATATATATATATATATATATAAACCAATACAACACGAATGAAACCGTAGCGTGAAACCTCTATGCAGGCTAAGACACAGGGTCGTACACTTAAATATCTACGCTTAAATATCTATTGTTTAAATAATCACAGAGTAAATAACACTGTACTACTAATGTACCTAGTACCAAAGATGACTCATATCGATAAAGATATGCAAGAACGAAGTTAAGGTGGATCTAAAAATCTACTTTAAGATTAAAATTCATATTTTGTGTTTTTCAAGGGAAATGGAGACGAAAATTCCGAAAAATAGGCCTTATCGTTGTCTTACGAAAATAATGTCTGTACTTGTCTCATTGTAAAATTAAAAAAGACTATCTCGGTAATATAAGAGTAACCATGGGATTTCAGATCTACAAAAATAAAAAAAAAGTTTATAATGCTCTGGTACCGAAATATTACTTGAAGTCTGATAATACAGTAAAATAATTGCAATTTCAAGACACTTTAGGTCATAATTCTCAATCATTTCCGTCATTATCGGCATTACAGATGCAACGCCGCAGGTGAAACTGCACACAAATATACTCTCTGAGAATTTTATGAATAAATTATAGCTATCTTACGCAAATATCAAATTCACACTTCAAAACATACAATATACAAATATTCGAAAAAGTTAATCTGCCAAATTTTGATCAGAGCAAATAATAATTCTCTATTTTTTTCTGTCATTTTTAACACTTCAAAGTACATCTGAGCTACCTTCGAGTAAACACAAGTATTAATAAGGGTAAACGATACAGGGTTTGACTTGATTTTAATCTGTTCACAGTCATTAAAAACTTCCTAATGTATCATCTCTATATATTCATTCTTTAAATTATCGCAAGTTATATAACTACGGAACATAACAACAACGTCTTGGAATATTTTTTTGCAAGTAACCTGTCCCTAAAATATGCTTTGCTCCCATTTGTAAATATGTTCCTCACAGAAACATATATATATACACATATATATATATATATATATATATATATATATATATATATATATATATATATATATATATATATATATATATATATATATATATATATATATATATATATATATATATATATATATATATATATATATATATATATATATATATATATATATATATATATATATATATATATATATATATATATATATATATATTATATATATATATATATATATATATATATATATATATATATATATATATATATATATATATATTTTTTTTTTCTATGTAAAACATAGTTTCACTAAATAACGATACACCTTTTAGATGTAATAAAATCAACTGGATCCATGTAAGAATTGCAAGAAATTCGCATGCGAACCCTTTAGGATTTATCGTACTCCCGTTGCCTAAATAGCCAAAATGAAAGGGCCAGTGATTCAGTGTCTCATTTCATTTATAAAGGCTCTTTCGCGGTCTGGAAACTTCAGGAGATGTTTCTCCTTCGCAAGGAGCGCCAGTCCCAACGCCGGTATGGCGAGCCCTTGGAATACCCTAGATTTTCCTAAGACTTTCGTCTCTATAACTGAAAAGACTCTTTTAACTCCGTCCAATCTTTCCTTCGCCCAAATCTTCCAATAATATCCCTCCCCTGCATTGAGTATCGAGTCGTCGTCTTCATTGATCATCGCTCTTTTTTTTTTTTATCCTTTCTCCCTTCTCTTCTCTCCCATGCACTCCTGCCCTGTATTTGCTTTATATCTCGTTCATTTATTCCCCTTGATTTCCCTCTTACGACGCATACTTATGGCGGCGATTTGCTGGCAACATAGTTTAGGAATATTCATGTGATATTTGGATATGAAGTGGACTTGCACATATTTCGAACAGGGCTAAACACATGACAGCTGCTTAGAACACTTCCCCGCACTTGTCAATCTCACCCCTTTAAAACAGACGTTGCTACACTGCTGTCACGCTTCGACACTGTATCGCACATTTGTTAAAAATTTTCTTTGTACCCAAGCCTCCATGATGGCTGACTCCCAGACAGATGTTTCTCTTTTCTTTTACTATTTTCATTATTATGAGCATTGTTTTGTGAATAGTATATATTTGATAACTGAATTTCTGTTACGTATGCTGTTCTCTCTCTCTCTCTCTCTCTCTCTCTCTCTCTCTCTCTCTCTCTCTCTCTCTCTCTCTCTCTCTTCCGGTCTTGATGTTCAGTTCAATACAGCATTGCCAGCAGAGGAGAGGAACAGATAGTTTTAATCCTACACCAATATGGTCTCCGACACGACTTTTCCCTTTCCTCCTTAGTGGCTGGTTTATTGCCCTCCTGGTTTTCTCATCTGCCAGAAATTCCTTTCCCTATTTCTTACCATTATCCACCAAATCTTTTTGCCCTCCATTTATCCTCATCTTTTTATGAGGTGAATGCCACGCCATTTTTGGATATATATTTTCCCTTCCCATCTGCAGCTTCCACAGTTTCGTAAAAGATTGCTCTTTCACGCCATATTGAAGTGATCTCACGATATACCTCGAGATGTGATGATTTTCTTAGCACGTAGCTTAGCTTTGTTTATTGCCGACTTTGTTTTTCTTTTCCTTTTTTTAGGAATGCGTTTATATTTTCGAGTCTTTTATGTGCCTTGTTATTTTCGGGTATATTTTCGCCCACTATTTCCTTCTTGTTCTGTATCCCGCCCATTCCTTCAGTTTCCCGCCAAATTCGTCCTTTATGCGCCACTTTGGCGCCCAAATAGCCATAACATTGATCCCTCGCATCAGAAGGAAGGATAGAGGCCGAGCGCTATTCGGAAGCAAATTTGCTATTCATCTTTCCGTCACTTTTTCAGCTAAATTATACGGGAGACTGATCTGGCACATTATATGTTTTCCTCCCTTTCTGGTTAATAAATGTAAAATAACAAAATGGACTCCCCGGCCCTTCTTGTTTATGTTTACTGTTGTTTTGATGTCGCTGCATCAGCGCGAAAGGCATTCATACACGTCATGCGCTCTAAAGTGCACAGAAGAGTTTTGTTTTGAGTATTTTATGCATCTTGACATTCGGAGAAACTGTCTTGTAAAATCTTTTTGAAAAGAGAGAATTTCAAAGAAAATTGAAAATCAAAGGAAATTGCCTATAATTCCTAACGAAATTCTGGGAAAATCATGGAAGGTGCTACATTGTTTTAATGAAAATGCACATCGTAGTGAGTTAATGGTCAGTAGTCATTAACTCCCAAAAATAGTACCAACGGACTCACGTGCTATTCAACAGGAAAGTTGGAAGTTAACGGAATTCCGTGGGCTATTTACAACAACTAAAATATTACCCAGTGCTTCTTAATAATGTAAGGTGCAGCAAGGTTAGGCTGGCGCCCTTATTATATATTTTTTTAAGTGATATTTCATTAATGGATAAATGTGGAAAACCTACGAAATCACATCAGTTACTTAAATTTCCATGCAACTGCTACTCGTCCCCTCTTCGGTTCCATTTCTGTAGTTTGTGTGAGTAATGCCGATTTATGGTTATGAAATTAACTATGTTTGTAAACTTCACTATACGTTTAAAAGTTCCCAGGTATTGAACAACATTATTTGTGTGGTAACTTCTTGATTGTATATGGTCGCATGTTTAAAATGAAATATGACAACATTATTCTTCAAAATTTTCTGCTAGATTTAATGATAATACCGAGAACAGTCTCTCTCTCTCTCTCTCTCTCTCTCTCTCTCTCTCTCTCTCTCTCTCTCTCTCTCTCTCTCTCTCTCTCTCTCTCTCTCTCCCCAGCATTGCCAGAAAGCTTCTAATCTTTCGTGACTGGAAGGAAACAAGAGAAGGAATTCTGCAGTGGTACAATATTTCATTTGATGAAGGTTCTTTATATCCCTGAAAAGATATTTCGAAAAGATTTAAAAGCTCTTTCTTTTATGAGATTAGGAGCTCTTATGGAGGGCATCTTTCTATAAGAGCTGTAGTGTATTATGAAAAGCAAAGAGAGGATTGCTTTTGGCCAAATCTCACGTTGGTTAGACGTAAATAGTCACGAAATTAGTGAATGTTCGACCATTTTAGGTAAGGGTTTCGTCTCATTAGAGAATCTAGCGGAGGTAATTAATGTAACGATACCGTCCCGTAACAAGCGTAATTAAAGAGGTGGATATCAAATGGTTAACAGTATTATCATAATGAACTCATCTTTAAATTCCGTTATGGATATAATATAACTGGTTGGCATTAGGCGTAAATCTCTTGCACTCATTTATTGAGGGATGCTTCCTTTAGGAATAAAATGGGTAATTGAACTTTGGTGCTGTTTTGGTCATAGGAAGCTGAAATGACCAATATTAACTGAAACAGCCATAGTAGTAATTTATAATTGTAATTGGTAATAATGGAATTTAAAAATAAATTCATTGTGATAATAATTTCAGTCATTTGATATCTTGCTACGGGACATCGTTACATTATTTATCTCGACGAGATTCTCTAATGGTACAAAACTCTTACCTAAAATGACCAAACATAAAGACTATCATCACTGGCAGTATTGAATAAACGCAGGTTACTGAACGCCAAGAATCATCCCGTGCAGTCAGTTACACGAATGTCTTATTCCTAAATGTTATTATTAGCTTTAAAATTTGAAGTATAATTACAATTGGATGAGTTGATATGACACAGATTATCTACTGCTAGTAGGTGGTTGTGGATTCTTGATCAAAATCACAACTGTGCAATCGTGGTCATTAGAAGGAAATATCTTGAAATAATTGCCAGCGAAAAACTGACGCTTGTGCGTGTAAACTCAAATGGAAATTTAAACTTTTTTGTAATTCATCGTGCGTCTTCTTGAAACCGCACTAAAATTCTTCCTTAAATGGTACTTCCCTCTCTTGACCATTAATTAATATGTAATTACGAGCAGATTTAAAGAATCATTATTGAGAGTTTGTGTGGCTTTCAGGATATGGTAGAAGCCATTCTGAAGAGGCTGTAGCAAATGAAGTGAAAAATTGAAATTTATGATAGTTTGTCCGTTCAGACACCTTTGGTGACTTTTCCTATTTCTTATTATCTAGGATATTCAGGGCCGTAATATGCGTAAAGATGAAAGTATTTTTGTTTTTTTAAAGAATGTACTTTACGTCTGTTGCTTGTAGAACGATCATTTCAGGTGGTAGCTGTTGAATCTACATTGTTCGGCGCAATTATTAAGACACAAAACCTTTGTTCCTCTGGGGTCTCTCTCCGCGCCCCGCGTGAATGTAGGTCACAGGCGGAGAACTTACAAGCAGAATGTGTTGATATTTTGAATGACTCTCAGTTTCAGGTCGTGGCCCCATTTCGCTAGAGGATAGCATTCTCTCTGTTCCTTTTCGCATGAATCCTGGCCATATATGAGAGTGGGATAAATAGACGGCCCGATATATTTAGGTACTCTCGCGTTTTATTGAGGTGCCCTTCTTCAACACGAGAGATAGATAAATACAGAGAGAGAGAGAGAGAGAGAGAGAGAGAGAGAGAGAGAGAGAGAGCCATGCCTTTGTTACAGTTCGTGAGAGACAGTTGTGCTCTTAGAAACGCCCTTTGATTTTACAATAAACAATCCGTCCAAAAGAATCAAAGCTGAATTATAATTTTCTCTATGATCATATTTTAAAACGGCTTCTTAGGTCCATGTTTCCAGTACACTAAAAAGTTTTCTTACCAGAAATTACTAATGAAAGTGCATCCTTCCACCACCACACGCGCGCGCGCGCGCACACACACACACACACACACACACACACACACACACACACACACACACACACACATACAACATCCCTTGTTCTATGAATTCCCACATGAAAAACTGAAGAGTAAGAAATTCGGAGCCACTTCCTGTAAAGATAGTAGACGTTATACACACACACACACACACACACACACACACACACACACACACACACATATATATATATATATATATATATATATATATATATATATATATATATATATATATATATATATATATAATTTATCAAGTGAGTGTGTTAGTCTTTCAGTGCGTAAGTGAATGATAAGTCCTTTTAATCGGCTTATGTTCGTTTTCTGCGTGAATCAGCCGTTGAGCAAACTGTGCTTTTAAGAGGGACAGTAAATGTACTTAGTGAACCCTGACGACAACGCAGTCCCTGTAAGCCCTACACAGGGATACGTATTCCTTTTGAATTCCCTGTACGTTTGCATTGTGTTGTAACTTTTTGGAGAAGATTGTTATGTAAAGAATGATTATTTGTACCTTGCTTGTTGCAGTCGTTCTATACTGAAGGTAGTAACTGAACTTTCAATACAGATATTTTTCGACAGATTTTCTTTTAATTATTTTCAGCGAATTTAAAAAGCGGTTTTATTAAGAACTACTTTCTTCCCTTATTACAAGCTGGATAACCATTGCCTCGCGCTATGTCAAAATGGCAGTTGTTATATTCGCTACGAAAGAAAAAGTAATTTTTGTCCATATTTTATTTCCTGTTCTCAGTTGCGAAAAAGATTTTTGGAAAGACGCTACCCTTTACCCCTTACATTTATAAATCAGTATTCACCGTATAAAATGCTGAAGTGTTTTGTGGTTCCAAAACGCTATGACGGAAGAAGTAGAAAGAAATAGTAGAAACTGTTCGGTAAGAAAATCTGAACGGACAGGATTTCGCAATTTGTATCCATAAATAAAATTCAGCTTTAACAACGAAATCTCCAAAAATAAAAAGAAAATGATATATAGCGAAAAAAAAACTGCTATCCGAAGAAACCGTCTTGACCTATTCTTTGAAGGAAAGGTCCGAGAGACAGAGTGGGAAATTCTCTCCCTCTCTGGTCAGTGCTGCCATCTATTGAGCGAAAACTGCACTATCCATCCACGGGCGCCTCATTCTCACTCTCGCTTTCTTTCTTTCTTTCACTTCTCTCTTACCTTTTTTTTTTTTTTTAACTTCCTCTCTGCTTCTCTCTCTGAGCCCAGAGGGAAAAAGCAGATGAAAGCTCATCCTGAGACTTCTAGGCAATTACTGTTTTCTTTCCGTTTCTTTTCTGCATGGCATATACAGCGTTTTTGTGTTCTATTTTTATCTTATCGACGACCCTTTACAGCGAGATTTCCGACTGAAATTCACGCCAAATTCACCTCTTACTTGCGTTTGTGCTCGAACAAAAGTGCAATTATAAATATTCACGCCTCTACTGCTGAACATTTCACCCGTAATTAGCAAGTAGAAAATTCGCAAGGCTTTCGTTTGCTTATTTCTTTTTTTCTTTAAACCTGGGGCCTAATTGGGAGATGCTAAAATTATCCCAACTCCGTTTAAAGCACCTGGCATGCAAGTGGAAATGAAAAGAAGAAAATGGTATTTTCTTCAGGGACATTTCACTAGTTGCTCCTCTTTAAGGACAGTTTCGAAAACTCGGCTGTGCAGAAAATGAGGCTATGAGATATAAGCCCAAAAATATTTTGATTGGAATAGGTATTATTTACTTCACAAAGGCTAGGAAAATATATATGTATGTATGTATATATATACTCTGTCATAACAGCAAATATTATATTTATATATACATATATATATATATATATATATATATATATATATATATATATATATATATATATATATATATATATATATATATATATATATATATATATATATATATATATATATATATACTTATAAAATGTTTGCTGTTATGACAGAATTGCATCTAATAAAGGTTGCCCATAAAAACACAAAAGAGGGTGGATTTCCCAGCCTTATATTTCGGAAACTACTGTTTCCCTTAACGGACAAGTTCAGGGAAGCAGTAGTTTCTGGAATATAACCAAGAAAAATCTACCCTCTTTTTGTTTTTATAGGTAACTTTATTAGATTTATATACATATATGTATAG
The DNA here is from genome assembly GCF_040412425.1 of Macrobrachium rosenbergii. NCBI lineage: Eukaryota > Metazoa > Arthropoda > Malacostraca > Decapoda > Palaemonidae > Macrobrachium > Macrobrachium rosenbergii. The sequence goes on along the minus strand of NC_089761.1, from coordinate 52,240,528 downwards.
ATAGATAGTTTTATATATATATATATATATATATATATATATATATATATATATATATATATATATATATATATATATATATATATATATATATATATATATAGATAGATAGATATGTGCGTGTATGTATAATTAGGTTGTATGTGTTTTATGTATACCATACGTTAATCAGAATTAAAAACGTTGCAAGAGATAGATTTTCGGTTGCGTGCATAGAAACAACTGCGAATAAAGAAGTCATGAGAAAATAAAGAGGTACCAGAATGGTAACGATAAAAATGGTAAAAGAAAATTAACAATCAACACTTACTCATACACACATACACACGCACGCACACACACACACAAGTACACACACATGTATTATATATATATATATATATATATATATATATATATATATATATATATATATATATATATATATATATTTAATATTTTTTTTTTTTTTTTGCAAAGTCAGTACTTACTGCTGTTCGTGTAAATTTTTTTTTTTTTGTGTTTGCCATCGAGTGAGACAAATTTTTGTCTATAAAGTAAGGTTTCATCTTGCTCTCATATGACTGAAATACCTCAGTTATATGCGTGTGATAATGCATGTATTAATTTAGTGCCACATCTCTCTCTCTCTCTCTCTCTCTCTCTCTCTCTCTCTCTCTCTCTCTCTCTCTCTCTCTCTCTCTCTCATGCGTGAATGTTTTTATAGACAGTTTAGTGAAAATAACGTTTCACATACCCTGGAATCCGTTCAGGTACCTTAAATATCCTGGAAAGATGAGATCAACAACGTATGAAGTATGAAGTTAAGGAAATGGGCAAAAGCAAGCATGTTTGAAATGAGTATGATTTAGCTACTCTTCAAGTTTTAAGTCAGATTTTAATGTTTAGTGGAAACGTTGTCTGTTGTAGACAGAATTTGGAATACTAGACGTTCTTGTGTATGATGTTAATATATCTTTTGCCTTAATCAGCAAATTGCAGAGATGTGCAGACTTCCTATTCACTGCCCATTTGTCTCAAATACAGCCTTTTACCAGGGATGGTCTTAAGAATGATTTCTTTTGGAATATTAGTTATGGGAGGTCGGTAAGGAAGAACACAGATATGAATATTTCTAGAGGTAGCAAGAGGTACTGTAAATTTGTTTTGATTTGGGAAAATGCGCTCGCCGACGTCAAGAATGAACCTTGGAGCGGAAGCAGGATAAAGGAACAAAGAAATCTGCTTGAATACTGTTTCAAAATCCACAAATCGCAAATTTCCTTGCTTGGTGAAAATGGTAAAGTTTCGTCATTGGCTTTAGCGTATTGTGTCTGTTGGCGCGTGCAGATGCTTTAGATGCTTCCTGTTGGGTTAGATGTTATTCCGTTCAGTGGTTGATAGCTTCAGGAACGGTACATTGAATATGATGTTGGTATCTACGGTCACTGGTGATCGTTCCTAAGCGAAATTACTCTCTGTTGTGTCTGGGCCATGCTTGGATAGGTAACTGCCCAGAAATTCCAGACCCCCAAAAATACTAGTTAAAAACCGGAAGGGCAACAGTTGAACCCATCACGCCTTACCCCCTCCTCTCTCTCTCTCTCTCTCTCTCTCTCTCTCTCTCTGTATATCTATCTATCTATCTATCTATTTATATATATATATATATATATATATATATATATATATATATATATATGTATGTATGTATGTATGTATGTATGTATATATATGGCTGAGTGTGTGTGTGTGTGTGTGGTCCTGTGCACTCGCACAGAATGCATTTTATGCACAATCGTATGCTGATATAAATAGAATACATGTGTGAGAAAAATGCTTTGAGTTTTGCTGTCTATAATTTCCAGTCCTTGAAATGTTGTCATTCTGGCAAAAAAACGAAAGTGATTTCCTTGTGGTGCTGCAATAGCGATTAAATTCAATTTTCTTTTCGATTTATCTGGCTTTGAAAAATATTAATTTAAATTTTCAACGTTGGCAGGAGCTAATTTTGATAGAAATCAAATTATGAAAATGCCAACCACTAATGGAATTAGTAATCCATTTAATGGAGCGCCTTTCCGGGGATTGGATGAACACTTGACAAATTCGTTTGGTTAAAGATTTATAGAATCTCATATTCATTTGCAGAATGAACCCTCTAAATATAAATTGAGCTAACCAATGAATATCAGTAGACTGGATATGTATTTTTACCAATAGGCCCATTGATTGATAAGATTGATAGTTACATGTCGGTCGATTGATTGATCGATTCATGTCAATTTGCGTCGCAGTGATTATTGCCATCGACGGTGGAATTACATAACCTGTTCTTGAAATCTGAAGAGAAATCGTTAAATGTTTTTATAAATAATTTACTTATTCCTGAAGGCATGCAGGAAAATATCCTGGATATTTATTTTTGAAGGTTTTCAAAATCTTTCCAAACCGTACACACACACACACACACAGATTAGATTATTATTAAATGAAATGCCTACTGAAAATGTGTATTGTTAGGAGCCCTGCTAGTTCCTCGTTGGACGAGTCGGTAGAGTTGTCGGCTAGCACTCTGCTAGGCCCGAGTTCGAGTCTCCGGCCGGCCAGTGAAGAATTATAGGAATTTATTTCTGGTGATAGAAATTCATTTCTCGTCATAATGTGGTTCGGATTCCACAATAAGCTGTAGGTCCCGTTGCTAGGTAACCAGTTGGTTCTTAGCCACGTAAAATAAGTTTAATCCTTCGGGCCAGCCCTAGGAGAGCTGTTGATCAGCTCAGTGGTCTGGTTAAACTAGGGTATACTAAACTAAACTAGGAGCCCTGCTTTGTCATGAAACCTGAAAATGCCACTTGTTTCATATAAAACATCTTCTAATAGTACCCAGTTAAAGAGGTGATTAGTCTCTTCATTAAGGCGTGTGAGAGGAAAAAAAGTTATGGCACTAGACTAGCAAGTGACACACAGATATGACACCAAACAGTCATTACAGGATAGTTGGGGTTTCCCAATCATTAAAAGACCCTGGTTCCAACGTGCGGGGCCAGTCCTCAAATGACAAAGAGCGGTCTCCCCTTTCCATAGCACATACCGTCCATTCACAGGAGAGCTGATTTTTTAAGCCTGCTTTTAGTTTTTTGTAAAAGAAAACTATTGTGCCGGCTTTGTCTGTCCGTCCGCACATTTTTTGTCCGCCTTCAGATCTTAAAAACTACTGAGGCTAGAGGGCTGCAAATTGGACTGTTGATCATCCACCCTCCAATCATCAAACATACCAAATTGCAGCCCTCTAGCCTCAGTAGTTTTTATTTTACTTAAGGGAAAAGTTAGTCATAATCGTGTGTCTGGCAGCAATATAGGACAAGCCACCACCGGGCCGTGGTTAAAGTTTCATGGGCCGCGGCTCATACAGCATTATACCGAGACCACCGAAAGATAGATCTATTTTCGGTGACCTTGATTATCCGCTGTACAGAAAACTCGATTGCGTCGAAGAAACTTCGGCGCATTTTTTACTTTTTTTTTTTTTTTTTTTTTTATGCTTGGGAAGATATCCTTAAATGCGAAGGCGATCCTTCTCAGAGCGTGTATTGCCAGGTTCTGTGCCTGATAATTTCTTTACGCAATGTGCTCGTACCCAACAAAAAGTAACTTCTCAAAACGGCAGGAGTTATTCGTTGACATGCAGTCTTTGCCGGGCTTACTAGTTGCTAATATCTACAGTAAGTATTTCAAGCTAAGAAAACAAAATATTTACATCGTTTTTACATGCCATTTAAAAATTTTCACGACTGGATTTCCCTGCGTGTATGTAATAGTTGACAAGCTCTTCTTACTTTAGGGCAGCACACCCGACTTCTCCGAATGGTACCATGATCTGGTTTTGGAAATTTTAATTTAGATCAATAGTTTCGTTATCGATTAGTTTTTAAAGATTTTCATTCTCTAATACTAATACCAAATGAAGTTTCAGCCAAGTGTAAGTGCGTTCATTTCATAACTACTATAGCTGATGAAAGTCATTGTGGCGTTATTGAATCCAATGGAATATTTCAAGATGGAGTGAAAACGGCGAAGAAATTATCTACAACCTATGCTGGGACAGTCCCGATCACAGGCTAAGCATATTGGGGAGACTTTGCCTTTCCGCTCTATCGTTACAGATTCTATATGCCATGGTTCAGAACCAGTGGATACGATAAAAGTTGTTTATGCCAATATAGGGGACTTAGATATCATCTCATGAGATTTTCTGGTCGTTTCATTGACCCACAATTGCTATCTTAGTTATTACTCCTAGCCCTTACATCGTATTTTACCCTAGCATTATCAGGCTTGAGTTCTCATTACGGTACTTTGTAACACTGCATAAGGATCTATTTAAATATTGCGGGACTCACTGGTTTGCTAGTGACTAAAACTCATGATTAATGCGTAACTATATTTGTATTATTACTTTCCAAGTTATAATGTAGTGTTTACCTTATCTTACACCACAATCACGTAACGACTTATTACATAATTAAACTTGTTTTGGTGTGGATTATCTAGTTGGTTTAATTAAACTGTTCTCGCTTGAAGTTGCATTAACATTTTGGGGTTAAAAGGGTATAATTTCACCGCTTACTTTGAAGTGATAACTGTACTTATTACTGTTGGATGCACTACTGTACTACTAATTACTTTGGAAAATTACTAATGTCACTTGTTACGGCTAATGAATCTGAAGTGATTTTTTTCTCAAATCTGTACTTTCATTGAGACTGATTGCTCTTTGATTTTTTGTTTGGATGTATTTACCGTATCCCCTCAAACACTTTTACAAGAAAATTAGAGGCGGTCACGAGCACTTGATGGGAAAGAGGCATAGTTTTATATTAATTCGCCAGTCCAGGCTTTAAACATGTGACTCTAGCTAATTTAATTATTAAATCATCAAGCTGCCATATGTTTGCATGTTAAAGATTTAATTTAATCAAATTATTTGATCTCATGTGATTGTTAGAATTAACATTCAAGAGTAAATCATGTTTACCTATCTGTTTTGTCTTATCATATCTATGTAAAATTATGATAAAATCACAGAATTTTATTTCAGTACCTTTCAGCTCTTTTCCTAAAAAAACCTGATTAATGATGCTTAAAATGAGACGTTTGGTGTTGTTAACAGCGTCTCATCATCATATGGAATATCATCGTAACAAAGACCAGATTATTTAGCTTTTATTATTGTAGGCTCAAAATCTAAAAAGGTAAAAGTCTTACCGATATGGTGTAGATTCTGATTCTTTCTCTGCTTCCGTATGTCAGTATTTTGCGTAGATTTTACTATGAAATTTCTTTGTAACTTGGGGAAAAGTGGTTAGGAAAGTGTCAGCCACTATCCGGGTATAAACAACCTGTTTATTGTACACGATGAGTACTGCTGACTTACTAGGAAGGTATTTACCATAACTTTTCTTTTTCTTACCTTCAGGCAAAGTAGACCCCATAGGGGAGTAGCGCAGTCAGTGCGCCTCATTCGGTATACTGTAGGCATTACTTAAGGTTCTTTGCACTGTCCCTTCGGCCCCTAGCTGCAACTTCTTTCATTCCTTTTACTGTACCTCCATTCATATTATCTTTCTTTCATCTCGCTATCCACCTTCTCTTAATAATTATTTCATAGTGCAACTGCAAGGTTTTCCTCCTGTTAGACCTTTCAGACCTACCTCCTCTCAGTTTCCTTTCCAAAGCTGAATGACCTCATAGGCCCCAGTGCTTGGCCTTAGGCCTAAACTTTATATTCAATTCAATTTAATTCAGGCAAAGTAGGTGGAAAAATAAGATTCCTCATCCTTTACATGAAATTATGATTATTCGTCAGACCTGCGCACTTGCCATACGGTATCCACCGTTGTGCCTCTTACTCTGTATTTATGCTGTTGTCATAGTTTTGAGGGAAAAACAGAATTCAGGTCTTGAGACCTACATCAAAAAGGTAGCATACAGTAGTTATATGCCGTCTACATTAAAGGTGGTTCCTCAGCAACAACTTGTACGAAACTGTAGTGTATTTGGTTACACTGAACATAATTGGCAAATGATCCCGTGAATGTCATGGATCACTTCCCAGTTAAATCTATGATCAGGTTATCACTACTTATAGAAAGATTAGGTGCTCATTCCCATCAGTTTTAAGAATACAGGAAAGGCGATTGTCATGTAGGTTAATGATTAAGATTCCCCAAAGAGGGTTACTCGCATTCGTGTCGCCTTGAAGGGGAAAAGTACTAGGGATCTCATTAACTGAGGACATAAAATTCACAGGAGGAAAAGTCTTCATGTCATATTGGAAAGAATACATTGTTTATTTATTTAGGTAACCCTACTTCTCAGCCACCTCCATATGAGACTGTAGTTGGCCTTGTATAGTGTAGTATCACAGTGAACATGCAGTATCATTCAACCATGTTTTCTAATACTCGAATTTTCTGTCGATTTATATGACACTTACTCCTGTGGGTATACTATAGTTGCCCATTATGATACTGTCTTCAGTGTTGTTGTATACATGGGAGACATACTCTCATGTATACAACAACCCTGAAGACAATACTGTGACATTGTTCAGGTTTCTCCGAGTTTGCTCTCAGTGAATGTCAGTTCTACTGAATTATGGGGAGAGAAATAGGAAAACTTCAAACCCTGTGCATCGAGGGGCCCTTTGATAACAGTAGGTGCCAATATTTTACTCTGCTGGCATTTTGGGTTGTTAAATTTTGATGTCTTATTTTGAATTGGCTCACGAACTAGGCTAATGAGCAAATTTTGTAGTTGAGGGTGGTGGTGGTTTGGGTACTGTAGTAACTGCTTTCTCTTCATAAGCGCTCTCCTTATCTGCAGCCTTAACAGTATACACACACACACACACATATATATATATATATATATATATATATATATATATATATATATATATATATATATATATATTTATATATATATATATATATATATATATATATATATATATATATATATATATATATATATATATATATATATATATATATATATATATAAACCACTCACTTATTTAATTTCAACTCGAGATAGGAAACGCTTAAATATTTTAACAAACATTAGAGCTTTTGTCAACTGCCTTATGATGAATACTCTTATTCTGTATATAGTATTATGAAATGGTAGAGATTAATCATCTTGGATAAATGGCAACATCATATGTACAATAAAAAAAAAGTTTACACCGGCGTATATAGTAGTGAGATAACAGTATTTTTACAATCATTGCACAAATGTGCAATCGCAGTTACAGAGACCTAAATAGTTTCTAATCTCCTTACTCCTTCACATTGCATAACATAAACAGAATATTATATATAAATTATATATATATATATATATATATATATATATATATATATATATATATATATATATATATATATATATATATATATATAAATATTATATATATATTTCATCTTCTATATATTTTGCAACGTTTTGCAACGATGTACTTTAAAATCGGTTAAAGTATGTTATGCAATGTGAAGGAGTAAGGAGATTACAAACTATTTAGATCTCTGTGACTGCGATTAAGCATTTGTGCAGTGATTATGAAAATTCTGTTATTTCACTGCTACGTATGATGGTGTAAACTTTTTTATTGCACATACGATGTTGCCATTTATCCGAGATGATTAATCACTACCATTTCATAATACTATATACAGAATAAGAGTATTCAACATAAAGGAGTTGACAAAAGCTCTAATGTTTGCTGAAATATTTCAGCGTTTCTTATCTTGAGTGGAAATTAAATAAGTGAGTGGTTTAACAAATTAAAGTGAAGAGCAACGACTCCAAACGATGGACAAATATTTGCAATTTTTGCAGCCTGTTTAACAAGAAAACTTTCTGGCATGCATATCACTTGATAAGCAAAGAGTGAGCGTCACAGAGCACACACCACATATCAGAGAGAGAGAGAGAGAGAGAGAGAGAGAGAGAGAGAGAGAGAGAAGCAATTGCTATAGTGGGTTCAGTATTGAGGAAGGGAGGCGAAAGGGTATATTTCCAAATGCCTCAAGAGGAAGTTCTCGAAAATTTCCAGTGCGCCACCCAAGGAGGGAAGATCGAAAATTGCGAGGACTTGGAATGATTTCTGAGAGAAGAGGAACCCAAAAGTTTTTTTTGCTTCTATTTTGTTTTTTGAATAAGCGTTATATTCAAGGTAGGGGTGTCTGTTTTTGTCTATCAGTGATGTATATTTTGTATGTTGTTATATATTTACATCCACCTTTATAGCTGTTTCTCGAAAGTTTCATTAAATGTTAGGCTTTTCGTGTAAAAATTTATTTTCAAGACTCACAACAGATTTGGAATTTATGTTGATTTAAAGGCAGTGTAAGCTATACATTTTGTCTGCTGATGATTTTAGATAATATGTGTATACTTTCTGTTTTATAATATTTTAATGCCATTGATGTTGGCTTTAAAATGTTTCAAGATTTAGTGTTAAAATTTTTTATGCTTCATGGTTAGTAAATGTTGTTTCTTTTAGGAGACAAATAAAGGTTTTTGACGAGTCTACCTACAGCATAAAGCTACCATTATTATTTATATTATATATGATGTAGAAACAGAAGGTTGTTTTCATGTACCTTTCATCGTTCTGATTTGTTAATTTCTTATGATAACTGCCACATAGTCCTTATCTCCCTTAGACGTTTTATAATGTGCAATGTGTATACTATGAACAAGTCGGTTGCCTTAAATTTTGTTGTTCCTCTATAAAGAAAGTGAGAATACAGATTAACTTTTATCCACTTTTAATGTATGATGAAAAATATTCCCGTTTTTGTTGTTTTTTTCATTTGGTAATGAACGCGATCAAATGACTGCTAAATGTGCAATAGCAGTAAGATTTCAAAATTATTTTTTCATTTTTATCCTTACTAGAAGGAAAAACATTAGCATTACTGAAATGCTTACACGCTACTGGTATCCCTGTCAGTTTGTAGTATACTCGGAAAGCGATTGCATCCTATCAGAAACTAGACCGAATACTGTGACACCTCGAAATGGGTTTTATCAGTTTCGTTTCTTGCATATTCCGTAGATGAGTAAATTCACAAGTGTATTTTCTTAACTATTTTAACTTTCGGTGTGAGACGGATTTTTCTGAAACGCCATTTTTTTTCATTTATTATTCAGTTTGTTCTTACTAATACTGAAAATAGAGTAGTATTTTTGCAGAAGGCCAAGGGGAATTTTGCAATTCGAAAATGCTGAGGAGTTGGAATATTTGAATATTCCAACAACAGCGTCATTAGCCTGGCAAGATTGAAGTGTCTTTATACATAATTTATTTATATGAAAAGATACAGTGTTTGAGTAATTATCATGAAAATAAGTTCATCTCTAAAGGCTGTTAAGGTAAAACGACAGTTAAGGAGAACTCTAAAGGTACTGTCTGACAGGAAGGTGAGACAGGGATCCTACAAGGAACAACTGTTCCTAACCTAATTCAAAAACTATGCATGTTTTATAGTCTCCGTTTAAATAACTGGTTGTCTACCTTTTTCACTTCATTCCTCCCTTCATGAATTCTCAACCTTCGTGTGGTTCCTTTTAATTTTTCTCCAAAATTCCACCCCCCCCCAATAAAAACCATACAATTTCGCCCATGTAACAATATTACTTAACTTTAAAAAATTATTGTCAACTTAATGAATTAAAAAAAAAATTCTTCTGCCAGGACAGAGTGGTGCATTTTATATAAATTATGTTTTCTAACAATACTTTGAAATGTATAATTTGTAATAGTCTGCTATGGCCCCCATAAATTCTTGCCATGGCCCTCAGGTTGAGAACCCATGAAACTTTAAACTCGTGACCAGCATCAAGTAAGACACCTACTGCTTTACCTGTACATTGTTCCATATCTTTTAATGCAGAGGTTTCATTTTGTAACCCATATCAGCTAAAAAGTGTGGAAAATATCTGATTCTTATTAATTCACCTATAGAAAAAACACTCAATGCCTGCTTAGCAGAGGAATCAATAAATAAAGCTCTAAAAAGTGAAACTTAATAAGTTTACTGGAATGATGGTATGATCATCCTTAGAGTTTTTCAATCAATTTTCTTATTCGTTTGAACGTACATTGCGGAATATTCAGTATCCCATAAGATTCGAAATAAATTGTTTTCATTGGTCTAGGATAAATATTTTCTATATAAATAAAAAAATATATATATATATATATATATATATATCGATAGATAGATGGGTAGACAAATAGATAGACAGCCGAAAAATTAAAGATATTCGCCTCCGAAGATACCCTTGTCGAAGAGGAAATGTTGGTTTATATACATATACATAGACGTTATATATACATATACATATATATTATATATATATATATATATATATATATATATATATATATATAATATATATATATATGTATATATATATATATATATATATATATATATATATATATATATATATATATATATATATATATATATGGTCAGAAAAGTCACAAAAATAGTGAACATTCTTCTGGGTGTTCTAAAACTCGGAATTATTACCTGTGACGGTTTTTGTATTTTATGGTTTTCTTAGCTGTTTTATGATCGAATATAATTATTCGTTGGCTTACTATTGTGCCACTTGTTCAAATTTTACGAATAAATTATGTTTATGTAATTCGTTTCTTGTATTCTTACCCACGTTATTCAATATAGAGTTCATTTTCACCTGTTGTTTTCTTTGTGATTTTGTTGTGTAAATTGTTTTCATATTAGGACTCCTAATTTGTTTGATTTATTTACCCCCTTTTTAATTATAATTTTCCACTTTTACTCTTATCCCCTTGATAGCCACTCTTTTTGCGTTACTTGTATTTAATCTAAGAGAAAACAGCCGTGCTCTTGTATTCCTGTTTAAAAACAGAATAAGTCAGTAAACCAAAACAAAGACGAAAAAGATTAATTTCTGTGAGGAAAATAGAGGGGAAATTAATTAGGAAAAGGAGAGAATTTGAGAGAAGAATTACAGAAAATGGTCTAAGAGATCGAGAAAAAATTCATAAATTATTTACCGAATGGCCCCAAATTTTGGTGTAAAGTATATTTAGTTAAAATGTACTGAAATCCACAAGAGACCTGGAAAACCGCCGTAACTCAACGGTTTTTCATTAAATGATTATCTCTTTTGTGGGGCTACGGTAGTCGCGCTCCTGAATAAATTAATCGGTAAAAATGAATAGGAGTAGGTAAGAATAACGCTCTCGTGCGCATAGAATTGAACAGCTCTCTGTTCTTAGAAAACTCTCGCAACGGTAGATAATAAGTTAATAGGTTGGTGGATCCACAACTCTTGTACGCTAAAGTATCTTTGTATGTTGCTATCCAGATTGCTTGTTTGGGGGGGGAGCCTTTTACAGTGCCTTTATTTCTAGTGCTAAACTAGTTTTGATAGTCATCACCAATACATAATACAATTGTTTAGTTTTATCTGTGCAGGAATATATGCGTGTGACCCCTGAGAATATTAGATATATTTACTGAATACTGGTTTTAGCTTCTATTACGGATACCTAGAGTTATGTGGAAATATTTCAGAAAGCTTAAAACATCCGTTTGTTTAACCTGTTTACTTGTACCATTGTAAATACAAATTATTTAGGGTTCTCTGTCTTGAGTTTGACCGGTTCTAGTGGAGAAACTAATCGGGTTAATGCTTTACCCGTTTTTCAACTCTCATATTTGTTGATGTTATTTGCTTCGTATCTTGATACGACTGCTAGTTTTGTTCCATTGAAAACATCTGGAGAAGTTAATACATGGTTTCGGAGGGTTGTTTCGTATCTTTTCTCTACAGCAATGATTGAGTACATAAAAAGTTGAAAAGCAAATAAACGTCAGTATATTTTGCTGTTTAATCTACAACCTGTTTTAACACCCTGTCGGGGTTCTAGATCTCATGGGATAAAGAGGCCGACGTGTTTCATTACACTGGCCGCATGTCGGTCCAGCCTCCCTGTAACGTTGTGATTAACGATGCATACTCTATAGTTAGATTTTATTTTCATTCATTCTCTTGGCCCTGTTTTGTAAATAAGTGAATTTCTACCCAATTTTCAAAGTAAGATTACCAGCTTAGGTTCATATTTATCACTTCATTGAAAATTGATCGTCGGAGAATAGCGTTTTAAGGAAATTGAGCTCACGTAATTGGTATATGAATTATGTACAATACAACTCCTTGCTTTTTTTTTTTTTTTTTATCTTTCAAGATTTCTCCGTATTTGGACTTGTATGTGTATTAAATGGCCGGCCACTTTATTTCCATTGCTAAATTAATGTTATTTAAAACTTAAGATGATGTGAACATTATAACCAAATATTTACGTAACTAAGTCGTAAAATTAACAATATTTTATCATTTGTAAGACCACACGACGCACGTTAAATTATGTACTAATGGTGCTGGTGTATCCACAGACAAAGGACGTTTTTAGCAACGGTAGGTACATGTCTAGCTATCTTGCAAGCATCATCTAGTTCTCGAATCACAAGGGATCTTAATGGCTGTGGCTATGCATCTCTCTCTCTCTCTCTCTCTCTCTCTCTCTCTCTCTCTCTCTCTCTCTCTCTCTCTCTCTCAGAAACAGGAGAGAGATCCAGTTAAGTCGGACCGGTTGTCGTCAACCCTTGAGAGACGATCTTAAATTCAGCTGAATATACGGCAAATGCACTTCGAGGTGTCTCCTAATTTGATGTTTGTTGTTGTTGTTGTTGTCTGATCTGAACCGGCGCTTCTAGTCTACAGCGGCTTTGCCCAGATTAGTAGTCAAGGTTGAGGATATCTGTGAAACGTTGAGCGACGCCCTACTGAAGCTTCAAGCTCAAATTTTGCATGGTGCCCATCTCTTAAATTATTTTAATTCCAGGATTAATACTGTCAGTCAATGATTAATCTGTTAGATGTAAAGTTTAGGTTGTAGTATTAATAATCTAAAAAATGAATCTAATTTCAGATGAAATGGGGTCATCATCATAAGTGATTAAAAGAAATTTTTTTTTTTTTGTTCTTTTATAAATACTTTGAACCTGGATGGTTTCAAAATGTGAAAGGTCTTATGCACTTTGGTATTTCTTTCCGCCATGTACATTTCATTTCACTAAATGCCTTGCAAAGATGATTCAGTTATTTAGTTTATTTTACTGCGCAATATGCCCAAATAGTTACTATTATTTTTTATGCATCTGTTATTGTTTCTCATCATTGTAATTACTTTTAAAAACCATTTTAATTGATACGGAATATCACTGGGGTCGTCGTGTTATAGATGTGATGTTACTATTTATTATAATATTATATATCTGTGGGTATATATATATATATATATATATATATATATATATATATATATATATATATATATATATATATATATATATATATATATAAATGGATGTTTGTATGTGTGCGTGTGCATGTATATGCCAGAATAATCTGAAGAGCATCAAGCAGTTTCAACCAAACTTGGTATACATATGACTTACTATCTAGGAAAGATTACTGTGGGGGTAAAACATCTCTACACCAAAGGGCACCAAAGAGGGTGGGGGTGTGAATGATTTAGCTGAGACAGGGCTGGTTCTGCTTGTAGACTTAGTAACTAAATAAACTCTACAGGTTCATCATACCTCATTTCGGTGTGCATATGACTAACTATCTGGAAAAGAATACTGTGGGGGAAAGACATCACTGGCACCATAGGGGGTGGGGGCGGGAAGGGGGTGACATGTAAATATAACTGAAAAACGACAGATATCAGTGTCTAATCAATAGTTTTCGAGGTCACTGAGATGAATGGTGACACTCCTGATGCCCTTCAAGTCCAAGTTCAGCCACGATAGGAGTCGGGTGTGAAAAGGGGTAAAAAATAAAATTTAAAAAATGACAGATATCAATGTCTAATCCAAAGTTTTTGAGGTCGCTGAGATGAATAGTGACAGTCCCGATGCCCTTTAAGTACAAGTTCAGCCCCAGTAGGAATGGGGGAGGGGTGAGAAGGGGTGAAATATAAAATGTCAAAAATGCTGTGCACTGCAATTGTAGCAACTATCTTACAGGAAAGGGAGAGAGAGAGGGAGAGAGAGAGAGTAGAGGTGATGTTAGGGAAAGAGAGAGAGAGAGAGAGAGAGAGACCTTACCTTACCTTACAGACCTTACAATTCGTTTGGGTTGCCCCAGGTCCCTCAGTGTGAGGCACCTTTGATGTCTACCAGAAAGTTGCTAACGCATCTTCCGGTATATTTTGCATCTTCCAGTCTTGGATGGTCTGGGATGCATCTTAGATATTAGTCGAGCTTATTCTTAAACACATCTACGCTCACTCCTGTTATGTTCCTCAGATGAGCTGGTAGCGCATTGAATAGACACTGCATTATCGATGCTGGTGCGTGGTGGATTAATGTCCTGTGTGCTTTCCTTAATTTTCCTGGTATAGTTTTTGGCACTATTAATCTACCTCTGCTTGCTCTTTTTGATAATTTTAGTTCTATGATGTTTTCGGTAATTCCTTCTATCTGTTTCCATGCTTGAATTACCATGTAGCGTTCTCTTCTCCTTTCAAGACTATATAAATTTAAGAATTGTAGTCTTTCCCAGTAGTCAAGGTCCTTAACTTCTTCTATTCTAGCTGTAAATGACTTTTGTACACTCTCTATTTGTGCAATATCCTTTTGGTAGTGTGGGTACCATATTATATTGCAATATTCAAGTGGACTACGTACGTACGTTTTATAAAGCATAATCATGTGTTCAGCTTTTCTTGTTTTGAAGTGCCGGAACAACATTCCCATTTTTGCTTTGCATTTTGCCAATAGAATTGCTATTTGATCATTGCATAACATATTCCTATTCAACATCACACCAAGGTCTTTAACTGCTTCCTTGTTTGTGATTGTCTCATTATTAGGTCCTTTATATGCATATAGCATTCCTACTTTATCACCATAGTTCATTGATTCAAATTTATCAGAGTTAAATACCATCCTATTTATCTCTGCCCATTTATATATTTTGTTTAGGTCTCTTTGTAGCGAGTTCCTATCTTCATCACAAGCAATTTCTCTATTTATTCTTGTGTCATCTGCGAAACTTCTTACTACTGAGTCCTTAACATTACTGTCTATGTCTGCAATCATAATCACAAACAGCAATGCAGCTAACACCGTACCTTGTGGTACACCGGATATTACCGTAGCTTCATCCGATTTCTCATCGTTTGCAATCACTATCTGTTTTCTGTTTTGCAAAAATTCTTTTATCCATCTTCCTACTTTGTCAACAATGTTATGTTTTCTAATTTTTTTCGCTAATATATTATGATCTACCTTGTCAAAAGCATTTGCAAAGTCTAGGTAAACCACATCTGTATCTTTTTCATTTATCATATTTTTATATATGCTTTCATGGTGGACTAACAGTTGGGTTTGTGTACTTTTTCCAGGTACAAAACCATGTTGTCCTATATTGAACAATCTATTTTTCATTAAATGTTTCATTATATTTTTTTTTTTTTTTTTATTACCCTTTCATATACTTTCATAATATGAGATGTCAGACTCACAGGCCTATAATTACTTGCCTCTAGTCTTGAACCACTTTTGAAAGTAGGAGTAATATATGCTAATTTATGCTCATCATAAATCTTGCCTGTATCTATACTTTGTCTTAATAATATTGCTAGCGGCTTTGCGATTGAAAGAACCACTTTCTTTAACAATATGGCAGGTACTCCATCTGGTCCTGCTGCTGATCCATTTTTAATTTCATTAATAGCCTGCACAATATCGGCTTCTGTAATATCTATATCTGATAAGTATTCACTATTTTCATCTCTTATTTCTGTATCATTATCTTCATTGTCAATTCTAGGTGTAAATTCACTCTTATATCTTTCTGCTAATATGTTACATATTTCCTTTTTTTCATTCGTTAATCTCCCTTCAATTCTTAGAGGGCCTATTTTTACTCTTATTTTATTCATCTTTTTTGCATATGAATAAAAAATTTTAGGGTTTTGCTTGATATTTTGTAGTGTCATTTCTTCTAGGTTCCATTTTTCATTTTCTTTTGATTGTATAATCTTTTGTTCTGCATTTTCTATCTTACTTTTTAGTTCCATCACTTTCCATGCATTCTTTTCTTTTGCAAGAGCTTTTTTCCACTTTCTA
>NC_089761.1:52134272-52216772 GCF_040412425.1 Macrobrachium rosenbergii | reverse complement strand
ATAAAGATAATAAAAATTAATTTCCTTTGCTCTCTCTCTCTCTCTCTCTCTCTCTCTCTCTCTCTCTCTCTCTCTCTCCTCTGTGATTTTCCGCCATGGATACATACAGTACAGAATTGGTGTAAGAACCAAGTATGTCCAAAAAAATTAACTTCCTTTGAGTCTAATACTTGTATGTGTTTTATTTTATCGAACGACTTATCTAAGTCATTAAGTCTAGTACCTTACACATGCTGGATTGTTTGTCTTTCGCTTTTTTTTCTTCGCAACATATGCTGTCATATTACTGCCACGGTAGATTAATGTTGACGTTAACATTATTTCAGTTTATCTTTGCCTTGCTTCAGGCGTCTAAGAAAGAGGTTCACTTGTTTCCCTTGTAATCATGAATAAACAGGTTGTTGTTCATTTTACTTATTTTTATGTTTAACAATATAAGTGAGGTAGATACAGAGTATTTTTAACAGCGGATATGACTAAATACAGGATTTCTCAGACGAGTACTGATAGTGTTTAATACTCTGAAAGAGGAGAATGAATTGGTAAATTTCTTAACATGTTATGATCCTTTGGTTTCACACACATTTTTAATGTTTGTACTCTGAAAAATAAAGTTTAGTATAGCAGCGACATACGAAGATGCAAGGTTTGTTTGTATCCAGTAATCACTAAGACTTTATGTAAAGGAATCTTGCTTCTTAGATGCAGCGCTGTGATGTCTGATATCTTACGTATATAGTCTTTTCAAATCGTGTATAAAGACGTTTCGATTTTGCTAACTACCAGCACTTGACAGAAGCAGAATTCAGACTACAGCGAATAGCGACGCTCTTTTGCAGGTTTAACAGGAATTAGGTGTAATTATTTGTTCTCTCTTTTTTTAAGGAGCTCACTGGGACTTGTAGATTTTATATTAGCATTTTCCACTTGGAAATGAACAATAAACTGTGGGTCCAATTCGTAATCGCATTTTACCAAATACTGAGTATTGGGATAGCCTGCAGCTGGTGACCCACCTTATGGGGAAAAATATAGTAACGGTTTTTGTATACTGGGAGACCAGGGCGAGAGAAATAGTCCGAATCCAACTCGGTTACTGCAGTGGAAGAAGAGAGAGAGAAAAAGTAGATAAGTAAAGGTTGTTGATGAATTTTTTACTTTTAGATTTTGTGTTGAAATAAACCAGTTTACATGATGTGATTGTTATGGAGGACTTACGGAATATATAACAAACATATTTTTAGCTTTTCAAGCAATATTTAGTCACCGAGACTTTGAAACTGCAATTTGAAACTATATCTGTTTACGCAATATTTGGTCAAAGAAACTCCCAACAGGATTTCGGAAGCTTAATCGTACACAAAGATTTTAAAACGTATTAGTAGATTTCTGAAAAGTTTATTCTTGGACATTTACTCACTGACGCGATGGGATTTTATCTTTGGTCATCCACCTTATTCCTCTCCAGGTGGAAGAGACATGAACCTGTTCCATTATCTTTGAATCGCCTAATATAACCAGGAAATTTTCACACTATTACCGATTGATTTTTAAAATGACCTTTAGATCTTGCGAATAGCCTCCTTATGACTCCTCATATATATATATATATATATATATATATATATATATATATATATATATATATATATATATATATATATATATATATATATATGTGTGTGTGTGTGTGTGTGTGTGTGTGTGTGTGTGTGTATACATACATATACATACACACACACACACACACACATATATATATATATATATATATATATATATATATATATATATATATATATATTCATACATACATACATACTTATATACTTATATGCATTCATATTTACCAATATGCCTTTTTACATGGAGGGATGGAGCAAAGTCTATGGGCTTTCGGTTTTAATAAGAATTTAAGTATGATGCTGTTGGACCCTTATCCGTGTTCTTGGCTTCTGCATAACCTGGTACCACACACAGCTGGATGGACTATATCTATGTTTATATATATATATATATATATATATATATATATATATATATATATATATATATATATATATATATATATATATATATATATATATATATATATATATATATATATATATATATATATATATATATATTATGCCAACAGTTATGTGTAGTTATTGGTAGGCTAGTATTCCATTGTTTTGAACTAAAATCAACCCTGTTTTCAAACTAGTCAGGTAAACGATATTTATCACTATACTGTGTTATGTACACTGATCTGAATATTGATAAAAATTAGTAAAAAAAAAATTTAATATTTTTGTTGTGAGAGCGGAAGAGTGATAAGAAATTTATACCTTTAGAATATAGAATTTTCCTATATAGCTCCTCTTATGGGCAATAAACCATTCGGAAACTATTTTCCGGAGGTTATAAAAGTCTTGTTTATAATGCATTACTGTTTCATGTCTGTAAAGGGACGGAGTTTGGCGGCCCTGAGAGGGTATATTTATACTTGGGAGATGAAGCCTCTCCTACCGCCTAATCCCTTTTCATGTTAGTGAGTCCAACAAAGTTTTCTCATTGCAATTCATGCATTTTAATGTTATTTGATTATAAAGCCTTTTATAACGATTCTCTTGGATTCGAGTTTTTTCCCATTGTTTTAATAGTTCTTTGCGAAAGTTTTCATCTCAAGGAGCATCGTATAAACTTTAGGGCCAATAATGGAAGGCTAATATGCACATTTGAAATTCCATGGAATGAAGAGTTCGAGTGACTCGTGCGTTTCTTTCTTCATGGTATTTTCAGCATAAGCTTAAATCTTCTTTCATTTTACTTCCTTTGTTGGGCCGTTTTCTTCTTTCGCGTTGTTTATTAGGCTGCACTTAGCGAAGAGCAGTGAGGAATATCTAGTTAACCCTGCTCAAATTTTGCTTTGCAGAAAATCGTGCAGACCTCCCCTCCCCTCCCTACAACAAAGTTTTGCTACGCTACAAATGCTCTCTTATTCCTAAAATAAGTCAGTGTCTTATCTTCGTGATAAAAACCTTTATTTATTTATGATTTTTCCAACTTTTTAGACTTTCGCTGTAAATCCCAAAACAGCTGTTGGTCATTAACCTAATTTTTAATAGTTTCCTAATATAGGTTCGTATGTATATGCTGTTCCTATGAACACTTTGTATTAGGTTAAAAACCAGCGAGTTACAAGAAAATAATTTAGTATATTGACAGTGAAGCTAAATCAGAAGAGGTAAGTGGAAGCTGAAAAACAATTAGCACTCTATGATGACGCCGTTTGTCGCCTTAGAATAATAGATAATTAGGGCAGCTGTATTGAATGATGTAAAATTTTACTCTGTCTTCGAGAGGGAACAGTAGAAAGCATGGCTATAAATTATCGTTAATTGTACGGGAAAATGGTGAGTGTTAATCGAACTCATGGACTTCCCTTGCATAGAAAGAATGACGAAAACTGATTTTGTAAAAAAAGGCCATCATCGATACTCCCCGTGAATTAAGTTTCCTGGTTTAACTATTCTTTAAAGAAAATTACTTAATTATCGAGTCCCTTTGTTAGTAGTATGAATAATTTGCACTAATCTGTTCCAGAAACACATTAGGTTTAGCATTTGCCACCTGTAAGAGTGTTTCATTAGAGGAAGATGGAAGTATATCAGTCGATAAAAGTAATATTTAATGTGAGATGGAGTGTGCGCGCGAGAAGACGCGAACGTAAATTAAAAATTCCCTTTGATAACCACCTGTGACCATTAACCATAGTTGTGTAAATATTTTTCATTACTGGCTCATCTTCGCGTTTAGAATGCAGTTTTTCAACTTTACATCGTTTTTCAAATAGTTTTGAGTGCTGATTAGATTAACGTTGCCCAGTTAATTTGTCGTCGGAATCTTTTTGAGCCTTGATACATAAAGAAGCACTATAAATGTTGAAGAATATGAATTAGTATATGTATGCACTGACTGTATGCTGGAAACCAAGTTTGTAGAATCTTATATGTCCCCTAATTAAATTTCCCCTGGCTTCTGTAATATTTTTGTAATTTTGTTTCTTAAGTATTTTTTTGTGTTGGTGGGGTTACACATTGAATTAATTTTTTATAGTTCTAGTATAGTCGCTTCCACAAATTAAAAACATTTTAAACGTAATGGAGGCAGTAAGGTCTACCACTAGGGACAAAAACCTTTTCCAGTACTACCAAGCACATTCTGGTGTTTATCTCTCTCTAGGCACGGTCCCATTCCTATAATCACATCAATGAATAATTTGGTTTATTTTTGGCTGAATCACGCTTTGCCAAAACGTCTGACTGCACTGAATATATAACACATTTCATTTCATCACAGTTCTTCTAGGTTGTTTATGATATGTACTTTGGACATGAGACGTTTACCGCCTTCGGGTAGGCTTTGGCTCTGATAATGATTGAGAAAGGGGACTCAGTAATAATGGTCCTACCTCTGACCCCTTGGTATGCGGCAGACCTGCCCTTTTCCGTTAATTTTTCCAACATTTGGGGCTTAGCCTCGGGTCATCTCATGTTACCAAACTTCTCCTCTCCACCTTTTGATTGCTGTCTACACGGACCCTTTTCAAAATCGGGATTTGTGTTTATTGCACCATTAGTACACCTACAGCTACTTGTATTTTCCATATTAATACCATTTGTCTGGGAAATTTCCAGTCAACTTTAATATTACCTTCTGCCTCTGCTATTGTTTGCCTGGCTCCACAACTTATGAGTATGTGTTTCCGTTTTTAACTACCTTACTTCTTTCCAGTGGTCTAGTTTTTTTCATCTAAAGACTGAAATTTTCCAACTCTTAGGCTTCGATTTGTGCCGCTCAGGAGTGTCTCCATTCTGTCTACATTGCAGTTAAGAGATGATTAGTCTGAGTAGTCCTTCACATTTCCTGTTATCAGTAAATGGCACTATTTATATAACACCAACGCATGATTCTAACTTCCACGGCCATGAATCCTCACCCAAAGGTATCGTTCGTGTTACCTATCACTTTGCCTCTCCCTGTCTAGTCCCATCCTCACATCAAGTATGGTAATTGAAGAGTCCCAGGTTGGCTGTCGTGCAAACCTTTCCCCTTGAATATCCCTGAGCTCGTGGCACCAAATTCCACTAAGATCTGCACATCGGTTGTGAGATATATAATGCCCCCCTTTTCTTTTAATATATTATCTTTATCTAATCTGTGTGTTGACTGCTTCTGGTTCTCAACCACAAGGGCAAGTGAGCAGGGTTGTAATTCATTTTCTCTTATTCTGCTTCTACTCTTGTTTTCGTAATGCGCTAGGAATCGGTGTGAATTTTTATGTCAAAGAAAGAAAAATTCTCATGCTTACATATAGATGGTCGAACTTGACTCCCATTTTCAGCCTTTTTGCTTATTTCTTCTTTGGCTTTAAAGCAGTTGACAGTCTTGCATAAAGTTCTGTTTGGCAAACTTAATGAATATGGATTCAAACTTTGTCCGATGATTCGACTCTTAAATTTTGTCGTTCATTTACTTCCAAAGTCCTTTGTTGTAAGTACGCAGTTTCGTATTACTCTTGCAGCATCTTTGGACTCTCATCTTTTGAGCAACTCTGGATTGGTATACCAATATCTTATCACTTTAAATGCCTTCTGGATAATGTAATTACCCACATCTGTGCCTTTTATCCCAGTTCTTTTGGTGAATATTTAGTTGCACCTTTCGCTTACGTCATTATTCCAGGTGTCTTCCAACTTACATTTGCAAGATCACGTCTACAAAGTTGCTAACATCATTTGTAGAAAATTGGGTGTGCGGTTTAAATGTTATGAGTTATTTCCTTCCCCCCACTTATTCAAGTTGCATGGTGGTCGTGACCGTCTGTGTTTGAAATATTATTGGGGTGCTTCACTTTTCGTTTCCCTTCTCGGTAGGACTGAGTTAAGGCACAACACATTTGGTCAGTGACCCTATCCTTATCTCTTCTCTCATTTTTCATTCTTCTAGCTCAGTAACCCATGGCATTCATAATTCCTTCTTTCATTCTTCTAGAGGAAGTATACCCACTTTGTTTTGCATAATGAAAGATTATTTCATTCACTGATATATTTGGTGCAACCTGTCTTGGGTATATATTACCAGTGTGTAGGGAAGGCAAGTGTAAGTTTCAGAACATATCTCCACGTTGGGATTACTGTTCAACTGTGAAAAATATGGAACCTTTTAGATATTTTTACTTCTCACGTTTACTTCACACAGAGCCTTTTCATTGATTCATGACCTCCGACACTTAATTCAGGCAGTCTTATTACATTTTTTATTTAACTTGACTTATGCGTCTGTTTGGGTCAAAATTTGTAACTCAGTTTTCAACCTGTTACCTTCGTTCGATGGACTTGAAAATTTGCATGGTTACTCAATCCCGGTGATAATACAACCTTACATGATCAGTAGATCAGCAGTGACCTCTAATAACCCTACAGTGATCTCTCCCAGTATTTTAGGATTTATATTGAAAATCTTACGATTTTTCTTACCTTCTTTGATTCGGTAGACTAAGTTAATAACTCGACGGATTTTTCAAACCTTCTTTGGCTCGACAGGAAATCATGTTCAATTTCGTTAGCTACAATCGTAAATCGGTTGCAATTTCTGTCAAAACTAAAAAGTATGAAATAAAAGAAATATATATATAAAAAAAAAATTTTCATACTCGCTTTTATTAAAATGCAGTAAAAAGTAAAAAAAACAATTGTTTGAGTCACACCAGGGTTTTCTTACAATTGATCATGTCTACAAAAATAAAAACATGGGCGCCAAACATGGAAGGAAATGCTATAATAAAGAAATATATTTTTTTTATTTATTTTAGCATTTCCTTCCATGTTTGGCGCCCACGCTTTTATTTTTGTAGACATGATTAATTGTAAGAAAATCCTGGTGTGTCTCAGACAATTGTTTTTTAGTTTTTAGTGTATTTTAATAAAATGTGTTTTGATTTTTTTTCAATAAAAAAAAATAAAAGTCGCAGTTTGTAGATCAACGTGGTAAAGTAGCTGGGTCTTGAGTTAATTACAATACAACAAAGAAATCAAGAATCCTATCTTTGAGTTGTCACTTTTCGTTTTTGCATTTTGTGTGTGTACGAGAGAGAGAGAGAGAGAGAGAGAGAGAGAGAGACAGATAGAGAGAGAGAGAATGTAATTGTTATAAGACATTAACTGTTGTGTTAAGGTTTAAACTAGGTTTGAGTGGTGGTGTTGCCAATCCTTAGAAATACACCATACTCGTATGTTGACTATTTTCTTTTATATTTGTGTGTGCATCTATTATTATTTTTAGTAACCTAAAACTTTTACTTGTGGAGCTCATTATTCGTCTGCACGGGAGTGCATTAAATATTTCATATATGTATATTGAATATGATATCAAAGTACATTCAAATGAATTCATATGGCTCAGTCGTAAT
The DNA here is from genome assembly GCF_040412425.1 of Macrobrachium rosenbergii. NCBI lineage: Eukaryota > Metazoa > Arthropoda > Malacostraca > Decapoda > Palaemonidae > Macrobrachium > Macrobrachium rosenbergii. Next base: position 52,209,313 of record NC_089761.1, on the reverse strand, counting down.
GAATAATCGTCACAACGTTGATGATGCTAAACCCATTACATTTCGAAATAGACATTTAAAATGGTTTTGTTTGAAATAATCACTTAGCGATTTCATATCAGATAATTAACAACATCCATTGGGCCTATGGAAAACTACTGGGATGAAATATGAGGGACTGATATTCGTGAATAGCGCAACCTATTTTGACCCCATTTAAAAGGATATATGCTTCAATGAAGTAAGACTAAAGACAAAGGAAGCTTTCTCAGCACCGAGTCTTTGGGCTGTTAAACAAGAGTGTTTACCGAGAGGGGAAAATGGGAGTGCGTGTTTTCCTTCCTAATGTTTACCCCTACCTAAAAAAAGGGAGGGGGCGGGCGAAGAAAGGAAGCCAGAGAGGAAATAAAGAGAGAGATTTTGTCAATATCCGTCGCTGGTGGAGGGACAGATTATAGGATATTGGTCTGGCCAGGATATTGAATCGAGGAGACAATTTGGTGTCAAAAAGTTGACGCTTCTATTTCCTGATCTTTTTCTGAAGGCCTTGAACCGGATGCCTGAAGATCTCATTGGAATATCATTTAACTCTCTCTCTCTCTCTCTCTCTCTCTCTCTCTCTCTCTCTCTCTCTCTCTCTCCAATCCCTTTGAAATCCTCACATTTGCCGTTTTTATTAGCGTTTATCCCCTGGCAGTAACAAACCCCTTACCATCAGCTGAAGATTACTTAGTTTTGGAGCCAACTTTTATGACCAAACTTTCAAAACTTTTAACCAGGACCACACTCTTATGAAATCTTTTCCTCTTCAACCTAGGGCATCTACTCAAAGATGGAACCTCATATATATATATATATATATATATATATATATATATATATATATATATATATATATATATATATATATATATATATATATATATAGATATATATAATCCCAAATGTCCAGTGAATATAAAGTTTGTGTAAATACATAAGATGCCTCAAAGACAATGTTCATTGCTCTTTTGGGTCTAATATTGTATTTAATTTATTTTTCCATACTGTAATCTCCGTTCAGTATGACATCTTCCTTTTATATAAATGCCACCACTTTGCGATAATAGGCAGATATGATTAATATCCGCGGTCTGTTCTTTTTCAAACAAAAGTATTATTATTATTATTATTATTATTATTATTATTATTATTATTATTATTATTATTATTATTATTATTATTATTTCATTTTTCTTGTTTATTTTCGGGAGTATTGTAATTTTCCTTCCTCTTCTTTTTCTTTTTCTTCTTATTACTACTTAAAGTTTTAATTGTTTTTAATGTTCCTTTAAATGATGATAATTACAACCTAAAGTTCCGTTACATTTTCCTTGTAATAGGTTATTTGTGATATTAATTTGAGGATATAAAATGTGTTTACAAACTAACGGAAAATGTAAACGTTTTGTTTATCATGAACTTTGTGTATGTGCGCGCGCGCCGTTACATTTATATAAAGTTATTTTTGTGACAGATACATAAAAAGAACATTGTTTTGGGTCATTGTTCTGTTATTTAAAAGGCCAATTCTACAATAACTTATATTATGCGCACTGCTCCAGTTATAAGAGTAACTTTATTTACATACATATAAAATGTATATATGTGTGTGTGTATGTTCGAGCATAACTCTGAAACGCATTGAGCAATTTCAACCAAACTTTGTATACTTATGACTTGCTATCTAGAAAAGAATACTGTAGTAAAGAGATCACTAGCACCAAAGGGGTTGGGGGTGAGGGTGGGGTGGAAAGGGCTTCCCTGAAACAGGGCTGGTTCTGCCTGTAGACTTAGTAACTAAATAAACTCTATGGGTTTACCATACCTCATTTCGGTATACATATGACTTATTATCTGGAAAAGAATACTATGGGGGTAAGACATCACTGGCACCAAAGGGGGTGAGGGTGGGAAGGGGGTGACATGTAAAAATAACTGAAAACGACAGATATTAGTGTCTAATCCATAGTTTTCGAGGTCACTGAGATGAATAGTGACATTCCCAATGCCCTTTCAGTCCAAGTTCAGCCCTGATAGGAATGGGGGTGTGAGTAGGGGTGAAATATAAAATGTCAAAAAAGGTGGGCAATGTAATTGAATCAACTATCTTAACAGGAAAGAGAAAGAGAGAGAGAGAGAGAGAGAGAGAGAGAGAGAGAGAGAGAGAGAGAAAGAGAGAGAGAGAGAGAGAGAGAGAGTAGAGGGGGTGTTAGGGATGAGAGAGAGAGAAGAAGTGAGAGAGAGAGTAGATGGGGTGTTAGGGAGGAGAAAGAGAGAAAGAGAGAGAGAGAGAGAGAGAGAGAGAGAGAGTTTATCGGTTGTCATTCAGAGTTTTCCCAGGCAGCGTCGGGTTGGTCAGCTAGTTATAAATAATATAACAGTAATCGTACTAAAATGACTGGGAAACCATTGCATCTGTTATGTACACAGTTCGTGGGCAAGTCATTTTCTTCAGTATACTTATTCTCTGTCATGATCGTTTAGAAATCGTAAACTGTCACCGGAGTATTTAAAAAAATGAATAAATGAAGAAAATGTTTTTAGTTGTGTTTCAGCTTCGTCGTTTACCAGGAGCCTAAGTCTTCTTTATCAACAAATTCTAATTTTCTCTTCATAGTAACTCTGGGTTTTTTCTTCATTTCTAATGATGTTTTATTTGGAAGATTATTCAACGATTTCACTTATTTTCCTAAACATTTTCTTCCCGGTCTTTCTTAACCAAAACTCGTCTTTGGTAAAGTGCTCCGTTCTGGCTAACCGCTTATGAGCTCGGAGATCATTTATTTTGCTGCTCACTGCAATTTTCTTTTTCATGAGAGAATGTTAGTTATGGTGTCATTATGCACCCAAATAATTTTACTTCATTTTGGGTCTACGATAATGTAAAACAGCAAAATTATATAATTGGAATGATGTGTATAATTGTGGAAAGGAATTTTTTCACTTCGGAAATAGATAATAAAACGTGGTGGACACATATATTTTTTAAATAATGAAAAGTTGTAATTACTTTCATATATATATATATATATATATATATATATATATATATATATATATATATATATATATATTTATATATATATATATATATATATATATATATATATATATATATATATATATATATATATATATATATATATATATATATATATATGTGTGTGTGTGTGTGTGTGTGTGTGTGTGTGTGTGTGTGTGTGCGCATGTGCGTGTATCAGTTATTAAATATAAACACTGTAAGAGAAATAAAAAAGGCATTTTTTATGATTTTCTGTTATAGACTAGTTAATGACATTTCTCATCAACCAGCCCCTACTCTCGTGGGATATGGAAGTGAACCATCCCTCAGAATTCGAGATGCCATTCCAGTGCTATCAAAGGTCAGAATATTTTTGGATAATGTTTTTCTGTTTTTTACCCATGACGTCGTGTGACGTCATTACAGTATCAAGGGGTATCATTTGCTTGCCATCATTTGACGTCAGTGGAATCTCAAAGGGGTAATAAAAATGTAAATATGTTGATTTTTCATACACATGTGAATGTATTGATAAATACTGCATTGCTTTAATGTAAAAGCCGGATTTGTGGCACATTCATATTTCCCTACTTAGACATTCTTTGTATATATTTTTAAAGAATTCACATAAACTGTCAGTATTAAAATGTGCATCTTGAACTTGAGTGCACAAGGTTAAAAAATTTGTGTGTCCTTTTTTTTAGCAACTATACAGAATGAGCCAATTTGTAGTTTTTTATAGCTTAAAAAACAATAAAGTAAACGTTGATTTTTCAAGAAGTTTGTATAAAAATATAGTAAATCACAAAAAAACCACCCCACAAAGTTAGTAAGTACATTGTTCTCCCCATAAGTCCAAAGCGGAAAATTGGAGTTATTGAGTGAAGGAATATGAAAAATGGCTAAATACTGGGAAGCATCCTAATCTAACCTAGCTTATGGAACCAGGTACTAACTGGCCGGAACACAGATACAGGGCACCGTCAATTATAGTGTGAAATATAGGGATGCATCCTAATTATTTTTCTTTAACACAACCTGTCGTTCAGCACTTGATTCTAGCTGACGCGAGGGCATTATCTCCTTGACCTGACCATGGCGCTTTAATTTGTAAGCAGTAGTTGCTACCTTGGTTGTTATTAGCCTATAGTTTCTTATTGTGGTCCCCAATTATTGTTAGGTTTCGTCGATGGTGCTCATTGGTTAATCAGCGTTTTTTGAAAGATCTAAATGACAATTTCGTCAAAACCAAGATAAACAATATCAGAAAAACTTATTACACATTTAGTCGCTGTCATCTTAGGAAATCGTCGTTTTCAGATATACACATCCAAGTAGGGCATTCTATCCATGTCAGAGTGACCAAAATCACATTCCTGTCTATCAACCTATTTTGCATGTAAAATTACTGACCTCCTAAGAAGGCTAACCCGAACTTGGTAACCAGTAGGCTGTGCTCTTCTTCAGACCTTAATTATGGTATTGACCTAATAACACCAGTTAGTCTAATTTATCATTGGGTTGTATGAAGCACAAAAATCGCTACAGTACACGAAATAGAAAATACAAACTTGCGAGGAATCTCGCGACACCGGGGTATGTTTGTGTGTTATCAAGTGTTCATTAAGGTCCAACACTACTGTAGCCGTAACGATTCTATTTCAGCAGGTCACACCGCAAGGTAACGCATGGTAATATTTCCTTATTATTGTTTCCACGTTTTGATTAATAATAATAAAAATGGAAGTCAATGCACAATCATTTGCGCACTAAAAATAAATTTTTACCTCTCATCGGAATCTATCAGCTGACTCACTAAGTTGGATGCGAGAAACTTTAATGTCAAATTTATCATCGATCCCGTATAAAAGAGGCTAACAATTTATAATTCTCCTTATTTTACGGTGATTTGTCATCCATTTACCTTAGTAAATCTATACAGCCTCTTAGCATGCATCATTTATGAGGTATAAGTTGTGTTAGCCATTGACAACTATGCTTACCTTTGGTATCTCTCTATTGACTTTGTACATAACATCGTCTCATCACCTAATGCTGGCAGACTATATTTTTCCTAATGTTGCAATTAGAAAGTCAGAGCAGAATTTAAAATGCATGAAAATTGTACGGAAATGTCAGAAACCGTGGTATTATTATCATACGTCCTTTCTTAAGCCACGTGATATGAAATAAAAATTTATCCCAAATTCATGACAGTGAGCCTGACCTCACTTCCAAAAGATTTCTCAACTCTCTCTCTCTCTCTCTCTCTCTCTCTCTCTCTCTCTCTCTCTCTCTCTCTCTCTCTCATGTGCACTTTAAATATATCCCCTAGCATAAAATGTAGGAAGTATTAGGTGAAAAACATGTGGAGAATGTAGAGAAAACCTTTGAGTTGTTTGTGCGCCTTTGCTGGAATAACATATCTATATTACATTTTCGCTTCGGTGGAAGATTTCAAGTATTCCCTTTACAGTGGCAATATTAGCTAATATTAGATACACCGTGTGTGCAACTTATTGACAATAAAAAAATATATATTAGAATATCCGCGAATATGATAGAGCATTATGTGCCCCGGTTCCCCCCAACACCATCTGTCATTCCGCCCGGTATTGAGCACTTAGGCTGACGTCATTGGAAATCGTCTCCCCATTTCCACAAACATCCCATCCTATAGCAAGATATTCCGGGAAACGAACCAGTTCGGACATCTTACGATATCCGAATCAAAGAAGAAGGAAAGTGGGTCTCACATTTTGGCATCAATATAGGATTCCTCAGAGCCCCATATTTAAAACATATGTCTCGTGTTTTTGCATGTTCAGCATATTGGTCCGCCCGGCTGCGTCAGCGGAGGTCAAGTTACTGCTCTTCTGGCCTCGCTCTTTAAGAGGACAAATATGGCCTGTGCTGGGGAGTTCTCACGCGTCTTCCAGGATGAAGTACTTTCGCTTTAGGGTCGTTTTGGGTTCGCTAAAGGGCCCCGTGAGAGAGAGGGAAGAATGTATTGTTGAAAACACTATATACATACATTTTTTTTCAGTAATCAGTGTAGAAACCAGTGTAAATTCGCCCTGGCGCAAAATATTTCAACATATGTGCCGGCATATTTTGATATGTCTAATTTGAGGTTTGTGTTGTCAGAGTTATTGTTGGCCATATGGCATCTGCCTCTTCTTTATTATCTTTTATTTGCTACACTTGTCAGAAACGCAAATCATGAACTGGACGTGATTTTATCTGGTTCAGTTATGTGTTATGGCCTTGGAATCCGTTGTTCAATGACGTTATGGATTGATTTCACTCTTGCCATTGTCTAGAATTTCTAAAACTTTTAACTTGGTGAGGAATAAATAAAACATTGTTTTGCTATATTATGAAGTAGTGATTGATGATTTGGTGCGTTCTTAGAGTATACCCTGGGATTATTTATAGAAATGAAGAAAATCAAACTGACTTAGTCTGTGAGAACTTAACTTATGTTACTAGAAAATATCACGTTTAGATCGCTACACTCAGGGTTAAAGGTCAAAACATGTGTCTTGGAATATATTTTAGGTTGAATTCTTCGTATATGTATTAATTAAATTTTCTCCTTATCGCGTTTGTAGTTTATTGCAGTTACCAAAACAATAATTATTAAATCAAATATGATAGCAATTCCATAAAACTTATATAAGTGGAGGACTGTAGGTCAGTGAATAAAGTGTATAATTCAGAAATATAAGTTTGTACGGAGAGAGGTGAATGAGGCAATGTGTACAGGAGTTTCGACACAGTACTACTGTATCCTTACGAATCAACTAATGGTATGAACGTTTTGTGCACGAAAGGTTCATCCAAAATATTCCTGTTCCATTTTTAACGTGACACTCTACCTTTCACTGGAAACAGTCAACCCCTCCCTCCTCCTCCCCACCGTCCTCCCGTTGAAGAAGATGGCTTAATGTGTGAAAAAATACACAAACAGACATACACAGACATGCACATATATATGCGTAATGCGTATTATTATATATATATATATATATATATATATATATATATATATATATATATATATATATATATATATATATATATATATATCAATGCAGCATGAAGGGGCGCGTGCTTGAGAATATTATAAAATTCACGTCTGACGGTGAGTGAAAACCGTGACTTTGAACAAGTACTTTCGTAGTTTATTCTGCATTTTCAAGTTCACACTGGATACAAAAGAAGTTGACAGGGCCTTATATACAAAAACAGAAGGGGGACGGGGTTACAGTTTGTTAATCTGGGCAGCATGTTCTTTAAACAAAAAAGACACGGACAAAGGATCAAGGGATAATCCAGGGTGGAGATTAACATTCCTGGTGGACGTAGCTTCAATAAGCACAGTTTCTAGCAGATTCCTTTTAAAATGGTCGTTGACCTTGTAGATTATCGTTGACTTATCCCAGTTCATCGCATGGCCTGTCTTAAGCCAATGATCCCCAATGCCATTATTTGATAAGCCTCTTGAAATGGCATATTTGTATTGGGGCTTCTTACTTTTAGTCCTTTTGATGTTTGACCAATATAAATCTTATTACATTCTTTGCAAGGAATACTGTATACAATATTGTTTGAATTTGGCGGGCTATTCTTAATTTGCTTATTTCTCAAAATATTATATTTAAATACTAAGTTAATATCAATAATTTTTTTAAATGGGCACTGCAGGAATGAAATTAGGATGAAATGGTAAACGGAGAATATTTTTAAGTTGCTTGTTAACACTGGTTGGATTGTAATATGTCTTTTTTGCTTTATTTTTACAAAGTTCTGAAAAATATGGAGGGTAACACAATGAATCTACTATTTTATCAATAATTTTAAACTCCTCTTCCAAAAATTCAGAACTACAAATTCTGATAGCTCTAAGACACATACTGGAAAATGTTGACACCTTAATTTGTTTAGCATGGTTATAGTATAAATTAATATATATATATATATATATATATATATATATATATATATATATATATATACATATAATATATATATATATATATATATATATATATATATATATATATATATATATATATATATATATATATATATATATATATATATATATATATATATGTATGTATATAATGCTAATTAGGCTTCAATGAGATGGGTTGGTTTAGATTCTAGATTCTTCAGTTTACCAAGTACAAACTTTTGAAGACATCCAGCCTTCATCTTCAGCAACCGATGCATCGGTACCTGAAGAAGACTATGTCTTCGAAAGCCTGTATTCTGGAAATTAAAATCTGGAATCTAAGGCATCCCGTCTTATTGAAGCCTAATACAAGTAATATGAATACAAATACACAGTGAAGTTGTGTGACTTTTTTATTATATATATGTGTGTGTGTGTGTGTGTATGTGTACGTGTGTTTATCTGCATATACTGACATGTGTGCACTTATATTTATGTATACCCATGAAACTATATTCTGTCTAAAAAAACTATGCAGTCTCAACAAAAAAATGAAAGAGAGTATAATACAGATATAAATTGGGATCTGTCAGGAAACTGTCTCAAGGCTCATTAGATCGGGAACATTATTTCTTCAACCGTGATAAAGATCATCTGCCTGATGATAAAAAAAAGTACTGTACTCTCTCTCTCTCTCTCTCTCTCTCTCTCTCTCTCTCTCTCTCTCTCTCTCTCTCTCGCTAAGTAACTCATGAATACGTATAACATCAACTTTGTATTGTCATTTCCAGCTTTTATTTGCAGCCGAAATACTTATTTTGTCAATGAATCCTTTTGTTATATATTGTTTTCCCGGTCTGATTATGTTGAGCATTAATTCTGTTGTGGGCATTGTATAATATTGCTCATTTAAAAAAATAGTAATAATGATAGATGAAAATATCAACTCTTACCAGTAATGAGGAGCATACATTTATTTAAAGGGCGTAGAACAGTTTTTAATCCTATGACTTAAATACATGTACACAAACAATAATCATACATGTCTTCGTAAGAAAGAGTACTTACTGTCTGTCAGAGCAGTCGTTGCTGATTTCTCCGTATTAATTTTTCCTTTCCGTAAGTTACAGTTCCTTCAATCATAGTATTGCATTTTCCCATCGGTAACTTATAAATAGAACATTCCTGTTTTCATTTCACATTTTGCCCTTTGGCAGATTATTATTTTTTATTTAATTATGCCCATGTATTTTTTTTTTTCTTTAAATCAATAACCAATAAAGTTCATCATATGTGGAAATATTTTAAACGTTTTAAAAGTGTTTAATGTGTTTATGTATATATGTATGTATGTATGTACAGTATGTACTCCTCGCATTCATTGTAGTCTGAAGATACAGCGTTCTGTTAAAGTTGCTTGTAACTTTTCAAAGATAAAGCGGTATCTGTAAACGTAAGCTCTTCATAGTATATTTTCATATGTTCTCCAAGTAAAGGTTTGGAACTTAAGATTACATTGGTGTTAGAAGATACTCGATCTGCATTTGAACTTACAACAAAACATAACTCAAGCATGTAGAGAATTAATATGAATGCAGCTTATATCCAATAAAACTGTTTACTTTTTGGAATTTAAGTTGAGCGAGACATTTGGTTCCTGGCTTATATTATTCATGTAACCTGTGTTTTGCTGTAAGTTCAAATGCAGATCGAGTATCTTCTAACTCGAATTTAATCTTAAGTACCCAACCTTTACTTGGGGAACGTTATGAAAACATACAATGAAGAGCTTACGTTTACAGATACCGCTTTATCAGCAGTTTTTCTTTTCCATAAAAGTTCTCCCTGAATAAATAAGAAATTTTTGTAAATTAGTATTTAAAATATACCTACTTATTTTTTATTTATTACAGTCGCAAGAACGCAAAAATTATCTTCCAGCTTTTAACACTTTTTTTTTATTTATAATAGAGCAAATACAAAAGATATTTTTATTTATGTATTTTCGTAAAATTCTGTTCTACTTGTTGTTCGTTATTATGACTCCAAATTTCCCCTGCATTATTATGATTTCAGTTTTGATACAAAAGCAGAACTGTAAGTCAGGGAGCTATCGAATATTGTGGAACCTCCGGCCTCTTCTTAACCTCGTTCCCTCGGGTGTAATCTCTGATTACCGATTTCCTCTTCCTCTTGTGCCTCCGCCTCCCAACCCGAGAGTAATTGAATCCCTATTACCTCGGTTTCTTCAGTAATTGACTTGTCTTCGGCTTTACGTGAATTCTGTTGGTTTTATTTCTTGTTCTCGGTGTGTGTTTACAGTATGGCATATGCTGAAAGTTATGTTTCAAGTTTCTACTCTATTTGTTTTTAGTTTTCTGTAAAAGAAAAATATTGAGATGGCTATTTGTATGTCCGTCCGCACTTTTTCTGTCCGCCCTCAGATCTTAAAAACTACTGAGGCTAGAGGGCTGCAAATTGGTATTTTGATCATCCTCCATCCAATCATCAAACATACCAAATTTTAGCCCTCTAGCCTCAGTAGTGTTTATTTTATTTAAGGTTAAAGTTAGCCATGATCGTGCGACTGAGACCGTTATAGGTGCCAACAACACAGGCCACCACCGGACCATGGTTGAAAGTTTCATGGGCCGCGGCTGAGAATTTCATTGCCCGTGGCCGAGAGCTTCATACATTATTCGTTGCACAGAAAACTGGGTTGCGCCGAAGAAACTTCGGCTCATTTTTTACTTGCTTATTGTGATTCCAGTTCGTATCACAGGAATAGGAACCTCCACATCACAAGCTTCATGCAGGTACACAGAAGGACCATTAGCGTGTGTTGAATTTTCTGTACACACACACACACACACACACACACACACAGACACACTGCACCATTCACGTCTATATGTAATAACTCTCTTTCTTTCCAAACCCAACACTCTCTATGTCTTCTTTCCCTCCTCCATCCTGACACTTATGCACTTTTCTATTAACTGTAGTTCTCCGTTCTTTCCATGTAGGCACGTACACAGATTATACATACATACACACATATATTATATATATGCATATATACATATATATATATATATATATATATATATATATATATATATATATATATACATTATATAAGAGGTTATATATGTATATATATATATATATATATATATATATATATATATATATATATATATATATATATATATATATATATATATGACAGCCTGATCATCTTATTTGGAAGGCCAGGTTCCGTCCTGATGTGAGACAGAAATGTATATATATATATATATATATATATATATATATATATATATATATATATATATATATATATATATATATACACGTGTGTGTGTGTTCGCGTGCTTAGTGTATTGCATCGCAAGATTGCGAAAACGACCACTAACACTGCCAAGAGACAATATTTGTAAACTGATATTAACTTGATTCTGAAACTAAAGATAAGTTCTTGGTTCCTCTGACTGATCCATTTGCTGGTCGAATACCCCAGTCTTGAGGACGTAAGAAGGCGTTTCCTCTTTTAGTGTTGGGATGGGAAGAACTATAACCAGTATAGGTTACATGGAAAAGAAGTAGATCTTAAAAACACCTCTATAGCCATTGAATCAGTTTGAATCAAATGTTCCGCAAAGCATCCTTGGGTGAAGTGCATTCACGTAATGACAAAAAATTACATGAAAGCTTCTTTATATTAAGTTGAATGAAATTTGTTCTCTCCATTACAGACGGGACCAGGGTAGGGCCATAAGAAGGGTCTTAAATTTTAAATAAAACTAAATAGCACAACAGGGCTACACTTTGTCAAATTGGTATGCAATCATATTTGAAATTTCATCTCGCTCAAATTATGCACCCAGGCCCAGGTTGGGGCCACATTAGTGTTCCAGGGGTTTGCAAAGTAACATGTAGGAAAAATCTTAATGATATGATTGCAAGTGAAGTAAGGTGCAGGTTCAGGTGAACAATGTGGCCTGTGAACCTTTATTAATAGACTGAGTAATTTGCATTCCAGGATAATATATATATATATATATATATATATATATATATATATATATATATATATATATATATATATATATATATATATATATATATATATATATTTAGCTTAACAACGTTTGCTGTAGATACGCAAAGTTACTATAAATCATTCAGTCAAAGAATCTCTGATCGTAGGTATTACTGCATTTAATGAGTGTGAACATTTGAAAATATCTAGCGTAAGTTTCGACTGAATTCATCTTCGTTTTTCTCTCTCTCTCAAAAAAATCAGCATCTTATGTAGTTAGAACTCTGTAGTAATCTGTGTATGTATGGTTTATATTTAAGGGAGGTAATGGTTGTAATGGCACACTTCTCTTTAGTGTAGTTATTACTGTAATGTTATTTTCCTATCTGGATGTCAGCAGAGTAGCTGGATGTTCATCTTTGGTATAAAAGTGGCAAAAACGATAATTATCATTTATAATTATGCTCTTTGGAAAAATTATACTTGCCCACATAAAATGATAAAGCTTTGGGTAGAATTTTCTTGCATATGTATTTAAGTGTTTATTCAGTTTGCCTTGCAATTACTTATTTAGAATGTTATTTGTATATGTATTTGAAAATAAGCTTCTTCATGGCTTATGCTAATTTAGTACTGTGAATGGAATATGTTGTTGCTTATCTTGCAGTGAATAATGTGTATTGTGTTGGATGCGCGCGTGATTGCATAGTATTTCAACTAAGCTCATATTCAGTCAGTGCAGAACAGGCCCAGTATGCGAAACTGTGTACATATTTTGCATACTAAGCAGCTTGCTTTCAGGATTTTGTCTCTCTCTCTCTCTCTCTCTCTCTCTCTCTCTCTCTCTCTCTCTCTCTGGGTGTGTGTGTGTGTGTTTGTGTGCATGCGCTTGCTTATAATACTGATATATTAAATTTTTAAAAGTTTCATCGTTTATTATCTGAGATTGTAATTCGGGAGAAAAGAGAGGTACAACTCAGTCTCTTTTGAATTCAAATTAGAGGAAAAACTTTTGTGAAACACTACGAAATCTGCTTCTAGCGCCGCATCAGCGTGGTGATGAAGTTTTACGAAAGGAGAGCTGAGGTAACCAAGGCGCTGGCTGTAAATGATATTCAGATGCAATGTTACACTTTTTAGTAAAGCCATATCACAACACTAGAGACCTAGAATTCGAGACTTCTCTCGCTGAAGAGAATCAGACAATTTGGTTGTACGTTATGTTAATTCTTTATATTATCTTTATGCAGGAAACTTGATTTACTGTAAAATATAATTATTATGTTCTGGCTTGGCATCTTTGTTCTTTACTAAATATCTCCCATGCCACCACGCTTTTCTGCTCTTCTGTTTTGACATTTTGAATCATTTGTTTTCCTTCAAAGACGTTTGCCAGTGGACAATTGACATGGGAATGAAATTTCCCTTATCGACACAAAAATTTGTCCTTATGAAATTAGGTTACATAATCCAACCACGTATGGAGTAAGGCGTATCTTCAATCCAGGTCGCTCAAGTATGATACTGTAGCTTAGAAGCTGTGACTCCAGCTGTCCAGTTCACAGCCCCGAGAAGTAATAACACAGCAGACGCCCAGCAGGGCGCCTTCGACCTCCTCTGTGTAGGACAGGTGGGCTTCGCTGTCGGGTGACAGCGGAAGGGACCTCATTATTGGTGGTGGGATTGAGCTTTGGACCAACGCCCTTCTTCCCCGCTGCTTCTTCACTCAAGGCTTCATTCTTTGAATGTGCATCGGAAAAGTAATTCCTTGAAAGTATGGTCTTGAAAGTATGGTCTGTAATGCTGGATGTAATTCGAGAGAAAAACCATTATATCCACAGGTACATTTATATAGGTCTACTGTAATGGCACGTGGATGTAATTATAGAGAAAACCATTTCCACCGGCCTGAGTGGGGATATGTAGTCTCTAACGTTGTGTTTATATTCTTGTAGATATATATTTTACTCTGTATCAGTCCTTCGTCAATGGCTTGTGGTCATCTAATTTTTCACCTGTGGTAATGTGTGATAAATGAATCACGTACAAAAGTGATAATAATATATATATATATATATATATATATATATATATATATATATATATATATATATATATATATATATATATATGCGCGTGTATTATTATTGTCGTTATTAATGTGAACGTTATTATTGTTATTATCAATATTGTTATTATTTCACTACGTAATATATATTTTACCTGTTAACTATTTTATACATCCGTCAGTAATGTTTTGCTCTTTTTGATCATCATATGCGTAAACTTATCAATCAAATTTGAATGGTTATTTTTATGGGTAGAAAAGTTTATAGGACTTGTTCGTCTTTTGGATGATAATATAAGCTATAAATTTCACTTTCTTAAAATGAAAGATTACTCAAAAATAAGGGAAAAAATAGACACGGGTAATGTTTTCAAAACAAATTGCTCATGTATGGTTCTTTGTAAGGACTGGCAGAATAAAAGACTTGAAATGTTTATTAGACACTATCATCACTTAAACTCCTCAGTGCAAGAAATAATTTAGTCAGCTTATGCCATAAACTGTAAATAAATCCAAGAGCCTGCAGTAAGGTTAATACATTTTTTTTCAGAGAAGTAAAATCAGGCTTAATTAATTCAGTAGAGAAGCGTTAATATTCAGAATAATGGTAATAATTTTATTGTTATGTGGATTCATTTACTCAGTAAGAATACTAATTAGAATTATGCTCTTATAAGTCTATCAAATATGTTTTCATGTTTCTTTAGTGTGCCTTCGTTAATAAATCGTGTGTTGTTTGTTCTTATTTTGAAAAAACATACAAGAATCCATAGTATTCGTTCATGTTCCTACTTAAACCTAAATGTATTTTGTTTAAAGTCTGCGTCACGCGGCTGTGTAAGCGATGATGAAGATGATGATGATAATGAAGCGCAAGATAATAATTCCTACATAGAGTAGTCAAGAAAAAGAAAAATAAACTACTGTGTTACCTGTAGAAGGACTGACGGTGAAATGTGACGCGAAACGCCAAAATTAAATCCAGTTTAGGCGAAAGAATAAAATTCCTTGTTGCTCATCTGCAAAATTTAACGCAGCTAACTATTATCATCGTAAATAATATAAAATGGTGAAATACAGGCAGATAAGAAAAGAAGGAGATCGCTAAATCTTGAGGACTACTAGGTTACCAAAGCGACTTGTCGCCAGATTTATCACCTTGGATTAAACCATGACAGTACGGTTATTTAAGGGTAGAATGACCCTAAACCGTGCACGGCTAGGAAAGCCCTAGAAAATGGTGGACAGAGTTTTGAATAAGAATGGTTCCTTACTTAAAGTCGGAAAGTTATTTCAGTGAATTCACAGTTCTTAAAAATAAGTGGAAAAATCATTCAGTTTCATTTGCAAAGACGCCAGTTAGGCAAGCGGAAGCATTTAAGCGAACTTGAACAGATGGTCTATATATATAATATATATATATAATATATATATATATATATATATATATATATATATATATATATATATATATATATATATATATATATATATATTTATTTATATATATATATATATATATATATATATATATATATATATATATATATATATATATATATATATATATATATATATATATATATATATTATGGCAGTTTGACAATTTATGACTTTTGTTTCTATTCTTTATGCCTGGCAAAATGGCTTTTTATCTTCGGCTTGTAGTCATAGGCGTAAAAGTCCAATCATATTAGTTTCAGACCCATCAAGGTTTTATTTTGCAGATATTTATACAATACTTTCATGGAAAAAGATAAAGTTTAACTAATATGGATTAATGGAGACGTAAAGCCAAAGGAATTCATCGATGGTCGAGATGGAATGTGACACGAAGATAAGGCAGTGGCCAGTCAGCGGGTAGTGCGATGACTCATGTCACGTTGATCGCGATTGAAGGAGGTGCTCGACTGTTGTGAAGATATTTTGAAGTTGATAAAATAGATATTTACTAATGTTGTATAGTGACCGCCGGGTCTTCTCCCTTGACATAAAGGTCTTCTAGGATGTAAAGGCTTCGAAGGGTTCCTGTCATAATCCAATATTTCTGTGCCAACTACTACTAATTCCGTAGAGAGAATGAGGCCGTACTTACCATAGTTCCTCCCAATGGCGCTACCTAGAAGGTGGCAGGTTGACGTCCTCGTCAAGCGAGTCTGGCTCATCCCGATATACACTGTGTGATGACCCACACACATTTAATTTTGGCAGGAAAATTTGATCAGTTTGAATAATAGATAAATATTTTTCTTTAACATTGTAAATGGCGATTTCTATTTACGAGCAAGATGGACGTTGGTGAATACAGTTTATTATGTAAGTCTCTCTTCTTTTATTTAGACTGAAGTCATCTGATTGTTGTGCTAGAGGTTATTGACAAAACCACTATCTATAAGTTGCTGGGTGTCTTTCTCTATCTGGTTTCTGAAAATGTGTTATTTCTGGTTTCTTGTTTTATGTAATATATTGAAAAGTATTTCCATTGCATATCAAATATAGCCGTGATGATGAACAGAATGGATGAAACAGCTATTAGCATAAAAGTAGTATAGTAGTAATTTTCCTCGTTGCCTTCACAATTTTTAGCTTTAAATAAAAGAAAAAGTACATTATATCAAAAGTTTTGCTTAAAAGATAGATTCCACATTATATATATATATATATAAATTATATATTATATATCAAATATATATATATATACATAATTATATCTATATATATATATATATATATATATATATATATATAATGGATATATAATATATATATATATATATGTATGTATGTGTGTATGTTTGTAGCATAAAATAATTTGCTGAAAGCAAATGGTTGTTACAGACTAATACACACACAAACAAAGCCACTCCAACATCTAAAAACATAACAGACACCTAACCTAACTGCTCAATTCTCCTCTCGCTGGTGGGAGAAAGGGAGTTGGGGATTTGGTATGATACATGTACACATGCGCTACAGGGGTCTAAGCGATGTCAGGCAGGGCAGCCCAACGCCAAATCAAAGTCCTTCAAAGAAGGCATCGTGCTTACCCCATATAAAAAAATGGGAAAAACACGTTAAACATATTTATGTATATATATATATAATATATATATATATAAAATATATATATATATATATATATATATATAATACATATATATATATATATATAATATATATATATATATATATATATATTATATCAAATATATTTATATATATAAATATATAGATATATATATAATACATATATATATATATATATATATATATATATATATATATATATATATATATATATATATATATATATATATATATATATATATATCTATATCTATATCTATGTATATATATATATATATATATATATATATATCATATACTATATATATAATATATATATATATATATATATATATATATATATATATATATATATATATATCATGACTCACCAACAAACCCAATAACGACACCATTGAAGGGTTGAAGTTGGGAAGTACAATAGAAGCCTCTGTTTATCAAAGCAGTCCTTTGACTTTGGGTCACGACAAGGATTGAGGACATTTGGCTAGCAACCTCTTACCAAAGATTTTGCTGAAAAGAGGACGGCTAACTTACTATGGGGTCACCTTATAACATGGGCACTGTCATTTATACTTTGATTAATCTGTTGAAATATGATTGAACACCTGTACAGGATACCTCTCTCCATTAGTTGCGTCATATACTTACGACAACATCAGTAGCACCTCAAACCCCCGTACAGAAACTCTCCCATTCACCTTAATCTTGCTTGGATTCTTTTGTTTTCTTGGTATTCTGTATGACAAATACACTGAATAGAGAGATGGGTATGAACCCTGAGCAACGGATGTCGTCGTGGAAATTAAATTACTAAACCTTTCGAAGGAAATCGTCATCTGAAATATTCGACAAGGAACGATCGTATAAGCCTGGGCACAATGAAACATAACCAAGGAAGCTGGTGTAACAAAGAATCAGTAAATCGTGCACCGCTAATACGATGAAACTGGTCGTGTGAGTTAACAAGGAGTTCTGTAGAGACACTTGATAAATGTGCAAAAGAAATGGTTCCTCGTCCATAGCAAGTAAAGATTGGAGACAACTTGCAGCAGGAATCGTCGACTACTAATTACACCTGATGAAAAAAGAATTGAAGAAATAGACGGGTTTTTCTTTGTTTGAAAGGATTTCAGTAACACAAGCCAATGATAACCGAGAAGCAGGAGAACAAGGGCGAGAGAAGGAGACTCAAAATGATCTTGCAATATGGAAGTTTCGGACTCCGAATTATTATCAACACATGGGAAGAGAAAAACGAAGCCCTGAACACTATCAACAGCAGATTTTATTAGCTTTGTGCTCTTAACTGAAAGATTTGTGATAACCGTTATATGTATTAACAGCTATTTAATTATATATGTAAACATTTATTTATAAATAAAATAAATGTTCTATTTATTCCATATTATTAAATTGTGTATGACAGGCAGTGCTGTACATTTATTAGTTTTTACTTATTATAAGCTAAGGGAGATGTAACGAATATTGAAGCTGAGTGAGATCTCTGTTGCCTATACGTTAAGTTATTTACATGCAAATTGATAGTTCCGTTGTGGTAAACAAGTAATCCAAAATAATTAAGATGTGTAAAGTGGTGATTTTTTTATTATGTAGATGTGTAGCTGCAAAATGACGTCTAAATTGCCCCGAGCTTGTATTTACTTATGTGAAAATGCTATATATAAGGAGAATAATGTAAAAATGCTATATAAGGAGAATACGTGTTAAATTCAAGGACGTCACATATACACTTAAAAATAACTTCCCTTATTCAGGCAAACAAACTCGCATCCATACATCATGGTAAATAAGCATAACCAGGGTTTGTTTTATCCCTGCATTTCCACATACTGAAAAGTATTTTTCGTTCATCAGAAAAAAGAAATCTTATTTTTAACCAGAAGGGAAATTATATCCAACTCTTTTCTTTCGTGTATTCTGACTCCAGCCTTTCCAAGAGACCTTTTCCTTTCCCCTTTTGTGTCATTTCCTTCAGAATGAATTTCTTTATTCGCTGAGTTGGAAGCCGGAAGGGAAGTCCTCTGTATTTTCTCGTGTGAAATTATTGGACTTTTAATCGTCTTTAAAAGTAGTTTTAAGTTTCATTGGATAATATATTTCTCCGCAAATCTTTACGGATTCCGAAAGTGGGCTCCGGCGTTTCTTTTAACTTTACTTTTCCTTCGAAGCTCGCTTCTCAGTGTTTTCAGTCTGTTTGTTCCTTTGTCAGATATCATTCATGTTTTTGTGTGCGTTTGCATATTGATTCCAGTGCTGCTTTGCAGAAGGGTACGAACTGCTAATAAATAATTTGTTTTTCTTTTATTTTCTTTAGTGTTTTCTAAAGGTATGCATTATGCATTATGACGTATTTTAGTTTTTTGAGTCATTTTCACGTTCGTATTTTTTTATTTAGTATTTTCTGAATTATTGAATTATTGAAGATGATGATTAAGACCAAAACCAATGCTCACCCAGGGAATCTAAGGGTATAAGTAGGCAGGTCATCGCAGTGAGTATGGTTGAAGTGCTATATGCAGGAAATAGAATTGATGGGTAAGGCAGCAGCTCTTAGGTTGAAATCAGTCTTCTGCAGGTCCCACCCTATAAAAGGCGTTCTATAACACCCCCAAAGTCATTTGTCCTGTACACATAGTGTGGAAATTTTCGGAGAGGCATGATCCATATGAACTGCCCAATTCTCGCTGTCGTAATACTTAGAAAACAAGAAAGTGGAAGAAGTTTTCAGGATAAAGCCTTGTGTGTTTTGTACGGCATAGTTTGTGATTGTCTGTTTAGGATTATTTAGACAAGAATTGGAGAGTTTTCATACGGGCTGAATCAGCTTGAAGACTTCAGTTATTTATTGTCTTCATTGAAATTCTCCATATAAAAAGGATCTTAGTTTATTCATATAGAATATGCAGGAATTTGGAAAAGACATTTGTGAGGTCAACATAAAATACACAATAGAATAGTGTTAGAAGTCAAGAAATTTTTTTCACTCATGTTACATCAGGTCTAGAAAATTCAAATTTTATAAATTTTAGAACAGATGTGTTTTGTTTGCAATAGTTCTCAATCCTCTTTTCGGGTTGAAATAAGTAAGGTTTTTGCATCGGCAAAAGCGAAAATAATGAGGTCATCATTTGACAGCTTGTTTGCGGGAAGCACAAGAGGATAAGAGAAGGTGAAAGGTGCTGCACACTAGCAGAAATGCTACAGAAATTTTTTCATTACGAATGGCATAAGACACAAATGTATGAATACAGCAAAGGGTATTTTAGAGGGAACTACTGACCGCCATGGCCAACCTGACATCAAATATATATAATAAGCCTTTTCATTTCTCTATGCTTGAGACTGAACTGTCAAATATATATTACTGGTGTCCATAAATGTAGGTTTTTATTTGTCCAAGCCAAGCACTGGTGCACTTTCGGCCATTCAGCGCTTAACCACTGAAAAGAGGTGCTTGGAATGTTTGGACAGCAAGGTGATAAGATCTATAAAATAAAGATGAAGTACAAGGATCTAAAGGTGGAACTGTGAAAAAACCCCACGGTTGCACTAAGAAGTAATAACTAGAGAGGTTGGACAGCAAGAATATCCTTTAGTGCACCGCACGAGGTGCACTGGCGGCATTATCCCTATACGCCCCGCCCGTAGGGAGACAGTGCCGTCAGTGCACCTACTGCGGTGCACTGTAGACATTACTTAGGGTTCTTTGCAGCGTGCCTTTGACCCCTAGCCGTAACCCCTTTCGTTTCTTTTACTGTACCTTCTTTCATATTCTCTTTCTTCCATCTTACTTTCCACCCTCTCGTAACAAATGATTTATAGTGCAACTGCGAGGTTTTCCTCCTGTTACACCTTTGAAACCTTTTACTGTCAATTTCCGTTTCAGCGCTGAATGACCTCAGTGCTTGGCCTTTGGCCTAAATTCTATATTCAGTTCAATTATCCCTATACGGTGGATTTCATTAGTGAAAATAATGGAGTTTCCCATATGAAAAAAGGAATAACAGTACAGCATCAAAGTTGAAATAGAAGAGAGAATACGTGGTTTTAGAAAATCAGTGACCTTACAGAACGTAGTAAATATGTATCATGTTCCTCGCAAAGATGGGAAAGCTGAGAATCGTCAGCAGGATAAAATGACTTTACAGGGGTAAGGTATCCTTGACATCCCATATATCTTTCGGTAGAGCTTCAGTGGGCACCTTAATAAATGATCTGAAACCTCAAGCTGTGGTCGTTGTCAAAGGTTCTGTATCCATACATAATCCTCTGCAGTTACTGCTTTTAAGCTCCCCTGATTGAGGGCTCAGTCACATCCACTTTCCTTTACTTATTATCTTGTACAGTTTATTATTATATTTGATAATTATAATTTGTCTTATCGGTATTTTTTAATTATTATATACTGCACATGCAATCTTATTCATTTTTTCGTGTATTTCATATTTTCTTTTCAACATTTTTTTCTCTTTTCCAGATGTGAGTATTCTATTCTTTAGAAGCTTGTTGGGTAAGTTCATCAGCTTTTAGCTCTTTCTATAAAAATGTTATTTTAATAACAATTTATTATTATTATTATTATTATTATTATTATTATTATTATTATTATTATTATTATTATTATTATTATTATTAGTAGACCCTTATTTTATTAATTCATGTAGCATTGAAGGTGATTGCTGTACCTGCTGCATTCAGCTGAATGCAGCTGATGCAACTATGACCTTCAGTACTATATTATTATTATTATTATTATTATTATTATTATTATTATTATTATTATTATTACTGCAAGATCATGCCTTTTTTATAGATATTTATGAAAACGAGAGAATGATACAAACAATTTCCTAATCCTTGAAGAGCGAAAAGAACTGATGCGGGAAAGTCGTAAATCATCGAGAATCGTCATCAAAAAGAATAACATTACACAAACGACAAAATTGATCTAAATCAGAGGGACGGGGCTATAAAAACTAGGCCATTTAGGCCTACAAGGCCTTCATCTTGTCTCCACAAAAAGCCTTTCCAAATTTTATTTTTTTTACTATATATGAAAATTATCTTTGAATATTATTATCTAGTGCCGGTCCTTTCCCTTCTTCGTTTTAATGCTTTTTAAACGCTGACGCATAGAAACTCCTTTTCCCTGTGATTAGAGTCTTTTGAAGTAAATTGGGATTCTCGAATTTATTATCTCTAGCTCAGCTTTCCTGCTCAGGTGGTGTATTAATTCTCCTTCATTGCGAGACCCGATTACCCTTGACGTCACTCGTCCGTGCCATCATTAGTTCTGATCACAAAGACCCGACTTACCTACTCTAAGCATGGACATGCCCCCATCATCTCTTAGAAGGAAACTCAGGATAATCAAGTTATGTCTCGAAAGATGGAACGGTTCTTGAGTCGTTTCTGCCAAGTAAAGGGTTATACAGATGAATCTCTCTCTCTCTCTCTCTCTCTCTCTCTCTCTCTCTCTCTCTCTCTAGAAATACACGTGAAGATAGGTAGTGTCTTAATAAACACATTGATAATAATTATGTTGTATATACAAACGCGCATTCAGAAAGTGTTTGTGAAAGAAAATCACATCGACAGATATGCAAGCAAACGTCAGTGTTAATGCGACGAAGGTCTTCTAAAGGACCTTCGAAATTATGATCAAAGGCTAATAAAATAGGCTAGAAAATAGCTAGTTTGGCTGTAAATGGTATTGTAGAAGCTTCGTGGTAAAGAAAAGCTCTGAGAGACAATTTGTAATAAAGTGATGGGGAAGGTTGTAAAAGGATGGACGGTTTGCTATGATAAATTTTTTTATTAAAGGCGGGAAAGGAAATTAGGCAGACATTTTCTAACAATGGTAAAGCCAAATAATTTAAAAAATAAATATGCATTTAACAACGAGGGTGGTTGATAGGGTTAGTTTTATTAGAATATAAAGTGTGGAAAAGTTCATGTGATGGAAAACTATATATTTGTTTAGTCGAAGTTGTCACTTTGAATTAAAAAGATTTTCTCTACGGATTTAACGAGGAGAATGATTCTTGACAGGTACGGAAATTGGATAAGTAAAATATGATAAAAAGTAGGGGCAAGATGTTGAAAGGTAGAACCAGAGGGGGTTAGGGAAAGTGAAGTTGTAAAAATATAAGGAGATTGTTTAAATAACAAAACTGTGAATTGTGTTTTCTGGTTTTGAGTAACTCAAAAAAAAAAAAATAAATAAAAATAATGGTAGAGTTACGGAGCGTGTACAAGCACAGATGTTATTCATGAAAATGTTTTCTGAAATGTTCTATCAACTCGTTAAAGGCAGCTGTACAAATGATTGTGTGACTTGCTTGACTTTGGGTACCTGATGATCACTGAAGTTCTTGTGACTCTTTTGTTTTCTCTTAATTGATTTTACAATAATGCAGTAAGTATATACACGGAATATGGCATAAAATGCACTTGTAGTTTAATGAAAACCTCTCAGGAAGATGTTTCTGAGCATGAGACTTGATGCCCTACGTAATTATTGTTAATAAAATAAGAGTTTGTTTTGATTTGGGATTCTAGGGAAAGCGTGATAACTTTGTCATGGATTTAACTGGCAACCAAGTTGTAAGAAATCCTGAATTCACGATTTAGGTCACATAGTCTTCAACGCAAGGGAATTGAAAAATGACAGTGCATTTCTTTTCACACGAGATTTCACGCTTGGTTGAATAACAGCGAACTTCAGTAGACTTACAACGTATTAGCCAGACTTGATGAGGCTTACGTGGTTCTTAAATGAGAGCGGAAACATCTTGAAATTTTCGATATTTCATTAATTGTGTTTTATTTGCAAATTTTGTCATTATTGACGCCATACCTCTTGAATGTTGCTGAATGTTTATTGAACAGTGATAAAAGGTCTATTTTAAGAATCGTTAACTACCCTTAGGTTTTATTTAAGTAATTCGTTCTGTCGTATTTGCTTTGCTCACATTTAACTGTATTAATTATGTAGTGTCCCTTGATGTAGTTCCCTCTTCTACATTCTCTTTTGTATTATAATTATTTGCTGAAATTTTATCATGTTATATAATCCTTGCTAGACCGCAGAGAGAGAGAGAGAGAGAGAGAGAGAGAGAGAGAGAGAGAGAGAGAGAGAGAGAGAGACGAGGTATAAACTGAGATTAAATTCTTAGATAAGATTGATGGTTAGGGTGAGAGGTTCTAATTGAGGACTAGGATAAGAGACGTGTTAAAATATATTTTGATGGTTGATGAAAAGTCATGTAAGCATGAAGGCTAGTCCAGAAATTAAGATAGATTTTTATCGGTAAAAAAACACTGACTGTCGGTATGTGTGAAATAGGTGAGCATTTAGTGGTAGAGGGTGAAGGTTTAAGTTGTAATTGCTAACTGGGAAATGAAGACTTATAATAAACAAAGGGAAAAGTTACTGATGACAGAAAAGTGTTCTTGTGTGTGGGTACTCTTTCTCTTATTGCTTCCTACTTCCTTGAGGCTTGCTTATCATAGGGCATTATATTAAGCGTTCCTCGAGCCTTGAAACAGGACAGGTAAAATTCCCATTGGAAAACTGGCAGGTATATCAAGATTGCGGTTACCGAACGGCATGTGAGTTATGTGAAAGCCATAGGGGTTGTTTGAAGGACAGAATCGATTGTGTCAACATAAAGAGGAACTTAATGAAGACCTGAAGACTGAAGTTAGGTAATGGTCTCAACCCCAATTATTAACTCAATTTTTTTTATACAATAAATTGATAGGAAATAGCATGTCACGAGAAAGTAAAGTTTAATGATTTAAGCTGCTTGTGATTTTAGTTATTAATTTACGAAATGTTGTTAAAGAAAATAAAAAAAACATATGGGAGTAGGAATTGTATGTTGAGGGATGACGGAAGAATATTTAAGGTTGGCTGTATTATTAATGCAAAAGACGAGTGTAGTCGTATATAGCATGCAGACTTTATATAGAAGATTCAAAGAGCAGGTACTGTGGCGGAATTCAAAACCACAAAAACAACACACAACAGATACATAGAACATATAACCACACACAACACTCACCCTGATCCTCGGTTGCTGGGAGATGGATTAAGGTGTCCACGGTCGCCAACACAGCACACAAAACCACACAAACAAAACTGAAAACAGACTCTACACAACAAGGAAATATAAATAAAAAAAAAAAGGAATTAGAACCATATACACACAATAAAATAGCACACCAACAAGGAAAACCAACAACTCTCGGAAAAACAAAAACTGTCCAACACGAAACCACTGACCGGCACTAGCTCTGACTCTGACTCTCCCAAAACCGAAATCATCTTCACATTTTCACAGACAGACAGCGCCGTAAACAAACTCCAACTAACGACCCTTATCCCTCTTCCAACAACCGAAACACTCACTAACGACAATTACACTCTCTCTCTCTCTCTCTCTCTCTCTCTCTCTCTCTCTCTCTCTCTCTCTCTCTCTCTCTCACACACAAAAAACGTTGGGAAATGCTAAGTAAAAATTCATTCATCCCTCTATAATTCTCCCCCCTTTAGCATTTCCCAACCAACACTTTTCACACTGCATTCAAATTGCCTTACGCAACACCCACGGATGCTCACTAGCAGGTCCTTTAGAACGCGTTCGTGGGCACGCAATAATTCTCTCAGACTCGCTCTCTCTTCCAGCAACATTCAGATTTACATTTTCTCCTCCATTCTCTCTCAGATTCACGCTATCTTCTTCACTATTACCACTCTCAATTTCATCCACAATCTCATCTATACCCTCTTAACTCGTTCCCAAATACCTCCCCCAATTCTTCAACTAATCCATCCCATTCGCTCATTGACCTTTCCAATTCTTGCAACGATTCATTCATGCTTTCAATCACTCGTATATTACTGCTACGCTCTCTTACTCTTACACTTTCGCTCACCTCCAACCGTTTACTCACCCCCACACATTCAGTCAACTCATTTATATCAAACCCGCATATGCTATACGTTCTATTCATACCATCCCATTCATCCGTATTACATGCTTTATCACTGATTTTCACTTTGGCACTCACACCCCTATCACACAACTTACGATCATTCCGTTCACTCACGTTCTTC
This sequence comes from Macrobrachium rosenbergii, assembly GCF_040412425.1. NCBI lineage: Eukaryota > Metazoa > Arthropoda > Malacostraca > Decapoda > Palaemonidae > Macrobrachium > Macrobrachium rosenbergii. The sequence continues at coordinate 52,182,959 of NC_089761.1, read as the reverse complement.
CCTTTCATACGTTTCCTATCATACTCTATCAAAACAAATTGCTGATCCTCCATACACAAGCTCTCATGCATACTTGGTTCACCCACATTCGATTTCAACCATTTATACACCCCATTCTCTCTCACATATTCCGGTACTCGCTTCTTCCTGACACTCGGCAATGACGTTACATATACCCTCGGATCTCCCATGTTCAAAACCTCATCATATACACACACAGTTGCCCTGACTAATTTATTTACGTCTATTCCCTCAACTACATACTCACAACTATCATTGTTGGCTATCCCGAGGCTATCCGGCCATGCCACTTTCACACTCACAACTTCTCCAATCTCGTGTGGCACTTTTACCCTCTCTGTCGCAATTACAGGCACTCTCTTCCACAATTTTTGCTCAACCCTACCATCCTTCCCCAAATACAAATCCCCAAGCACATCCCCTTTCATACGTAATTCAATTACATTCATACTAGGACAGACCACCATCCCGCATTTTTTCAAAAACTCACATCCCAATAAAATATCATATTTATCATTCGTACTCTCAATCACATAAAAATCACTTTCTTCCATCATTACACCCCCAATTTCTAAGCGTTCACACACTCTTCCAACCACTGCTATCCCTAAATTTCCAATCCCTCTTACTTCCCCCTGACAATTCCTAATTTCACACGTATTCCTCAATTTCTCACATCCATTCTTAAATATGACATTCATACTACACCCGGTATCTACTAACGCAATCAATCTTACTCCCTTACAACACACTTCCACACTCATGCACTCGTCAGTCTTTCCAGCAAAGCCTCCCTCATGCAACAACCCCTCACGTACATGCATCGCACACACCGCTTGCATCCTAGAGGATCCACCCATTTGAACCCCCTTCACACTCAGTTTCCCGAATTCGCTGTCACAGTCACCCTCTTTCATCTACATACACTTGATACATGCCCTTCCATTCCACATTCGACACACTTCGCTCTCGGTTCTGAACACATTCTCGCATAATGCCCATTCTTACCACAGTTGCCACATATTACATTCACTCAGGTACCCCTGCAACCATTAGCAATATGACCCACCTGTCCGCACCTGTAGCATTTAACCCCTATCTTTCGTACACTCACTTACCAAATGTCCTGATTGCCCACACCCAAAACACACTCCTAAAGCCCACCTACACTCATTCTTTGTATGTCCTTCCTTTCCACATCTAAAACACTTCTGCCTGACTTCCACTCACCGACCTTCCCCTTTGTACACTACTATCCCTAACCCGTCCAACCCGTTGTTCCCTTTACAAACCCACCATTCATCCTCACTGGCACCTCCACATTACTTGCTCTTACACTCCTATCTATTACACTATCTGCCATTCTCATTGGGCCCTCAACACTGCATCCCTAAAGCTTCCAAACTCTGGCACTCTCTCATCTACCCCAGCCCTTACACTCACACTTCTGCTCTCTTTTATAACCCTGTCAAGCTCATAATCTTCTACAATTTCCAAAATTTCTCCCCAAGTCAACCTTTCACTCGTCCATCTTTTCTTCTCCTTCCGCTTCAAGTTCACAAATTCTCTCACTCCATCTGGCACTGTCTCTAACAACTTTCGTACTAACTCCTTACATTCATCTATCCCATCATCCCCAAACTTCTTCCTCGCCAACGTCTCCAGCCTACAAGCATACAGTGACAAGGTTTCCCTAGCTTTCATTCTTGCCTCATCAAATCCATTCTTCCTCTTATACTTAACACTCGCTTTCATACGCCTCGCTTGCTCAACTAGTCTAGCTTTCACCTTGTCATACTCAACATCTCCCACACTCATAATAACCCTATACATATCAAGCAAAAACCCCAGTCAAATATTCTCCTAATTCTCGTACCCACACTCTCTTACTCTCCCCATACTTATCCTGACAAAACCTTTCATACTCCCTAAAGAAATCATGCACATCCCTACTTCCATACTCATTATACCTTTCACACCGGGGTACCTCCCTCACATACATAGACTTTCTCACTTTCACTCTCACTTTCGCTACTTTCACTCTGTCCTTTCATACCCTCTTCCGAATACAAAGAGTCCACTTCCGCACTTACATTCATCTTACTCATTACACTCTTCTTCCCCTTCTTTTTATCCACTTTTATCCATTCACCTCCATCCACCTCACTATCACTACTATCTTTACCCTCTCCCTTCTTTCCTGTCTTTCCCACTTCCTTACCCTTCTTACCAGTTTCCTTTCCTTTCCCTTCTTCCCTTTTTCTTCCCCTGACTTATCCTTACTTTCCCTCTGTTCCTTCCCTTGCTTTTCATTCCCTTTTCCTTACCCTGCCTCTCATTCTCTCGTTTCTTACTTCCTATTCCCACATCACTTTCATCACTCACGCTTCCATTCACTTCTTCCTCCTTTTCTTTCTCTCTTGTCCCTTCACACGTTCCAGAGGACCTGCCTCCAACAGCCCCTTCTCCAAAAACACCCTTGAACATACCCTTCACCATTTCTTCCACACCTTTCATCATTCCCTCCAACTTTTTATCCACCCTCTCTTCCATTCTCTCTTCTGACTCTTTCATCTCCCCTTACATTTCCTCTTTCTCTCCTTTTACCAATGATCCCATCTCTTCCAACTGAAGCCTCAATTTCTCATTCTCACTCTTTAACCATGCATTCTCCTCTCTCAACCTCACCAGTTCCTCTTCCATCCTTTCCTCCAGTCACACTACCCGCCACCAATCTTAATTGCAACTGCAACACCAGTTGCCCCACGTTGGGCGCCAATATATAATGTGGCGGAATTCAAAACCACAAAAACAACACACAACACAGATACATAGAACATATAACCACACACAACACTCACCCTGATCCTCGGTTGCTGGGAGATGGATTAAGGTGTCCACGGTCGCCAACACAGCACACAAAACCACACAAACAAAACTGAAAACAGTCTCTACACAACAAGGAAATATAAATAAAAAAAAAAAAGGAAGTAGAACCATATACACACAATAAAATAGCACACCAACAAGGAAAACCAACAACTCTCGGAAAAACAAAAAACTGTCCAACACGAAACCACTGACCGGCACTAGCTCTGACTAAAGACTCTCCCAAAACCGAAATCTCCTTCACATTTTCACAGACAGACAGCGCCGTAAACAAACTCCAACTAACGACCCTTATCCCTCTTCCAACAACCGAAACACTCACTAACGACAATTACACTCTCTCTCTCTCTCTCTCTCTCTCTCTCTCTCTCTCTCTCTCTCTCTCTCACACACACACACACACACACACACACACACACAAAACGTTGGGAAATGCTAAGTAAAAATTCATTCATCCCTCTATAGTACGAATGGAAAGCACTGCTCACTGCCATAATGATGAGCCGTGAGGAAACTCGAAAAGCTAATTGAAAAGATTGCATAGAAAGTGGGAAGATTGCAATACAGTGAAACCTCTGTTGACGCGGTAGCTATTGTTTGATTGATGGATTAAAGGCATAGAAGCCATGATGGGGTTGATTGTAATGCTAAATATGGAAAATGAATTGTACACTGATGTCTAATGATAAAAGTATTGCAATGAATAGGTGCGTGCCAAATACATATATATCATTGTGGAAATATAGCAATCAGGAAATACTCGTAGATCAGTGAAAAGCATAAGGATGTGGAGTAGGCGACCTCCTTGAAATGTTTAAAGGTCCGTAGATTATAGTACATAAGCACCAGGTGAGTTTGATTGCGAAATGGAGTGAAATATTCGCCATACGGGCATTCGTATAATCGGCTTGGGAGGTTTGATGTAAATGGTGCATGTGAGGGATAAGTACTGGTTACACAATCTGTAAGAGGTAAAAATTTAGTCAGTAACCACGGGAGTAATTATATGAAGAAATGACGTAGCCTGTAGAGGTTAGTTGAGAGATTGTTACGAACCTTGACAAAGTTTTACGAAATAAGTGAAAACGAGGATAAGTCTTTACCACTAAGTCATCGATTAATTTTTGTGAACTGGCTTAAGGACAACGAGCTACCTTAAGGGAAGTAAGTGCAAGTCTTTATCTAGATCATCTTATTTATATGTAAGAATTATGTTCACAGAGAAATTAACAGTTAGAAAAGATAACTGTAAAACGCCGTCCATTGCAATTTTTTTTAATAATGCAGCACAGTAGCCACACCTGCACCAGGAGAAAGTGGACGTTATAACAGCGGAAGATTTTGTAAGCAATTATGTTATTCATATGACATAAAGTAGATTATAACGTTGGGTAATACCGATATCTTTTAAATTAGGTGCTTTGCAGTCTCTTGAGGGCCTAGTCAAACTTTGTAGAATTAGCGTGGTTATTAAATTCAATGAAGTCTCGTATATACAGAGATCTATTCCTTCATCTCTGAGTCGAAAAGTAAAAAGAAAATTACGATCTTTATAATCTGTTACTTTGTGTTGTTTTAATTGTGGTTTTTTTTTTATTTAACAAGCCAGTATTGATAAGGTAAAAAGGAAAGATTCTCCAGTGAAGAACATGTCTGATTATAATGTTTTAACCGTGAGTCAGAAATACAGTTATTCTAGTATGAGCACGTCCGCACTTTCACAGGTTTCCCCTGTTATGTCCTCAAAATGAATTCGAGTTTTTGTGCACAATTTTATGACCACCCCTCTCGATGTTATTCACGTGTATGAGTGTGTGTTTGGGTGTGTTATTCATACTAGGAAATGCGTCGTTCCCCTGTTTTCCTGGAGTATTTTAAGGAATGAATGACACGGCATTTTCTGTTACTGTCTTCAAATACTTGTTTGTAATTATGTCTTAGTTTCGTAAATAAGAATGTCCGAAGTCCTTTGGCGATAATGAAGTTTATTCTTAAAGGATTAGTATTCTTGAAAGCTAAATGAACTATAAAATTTGAATTAGAATCTAGGAGGCTTAGTGATGAGCAAAATTCAAAGCGTGATAAAAGTAGCCGGTAGGTAGCACTTTTTCTTTTCTGCAGTTTCAGATAAGAGTTAAAAGCTCCATAACACACGTGTATGAATGTAAGTAGTATTTCTGTTCATTAAAATATACTCTAATGAATTTTGTTTGTAATTTACGTTTACAAATATAAAGAAATTGAATTATTCACAAAGAAACAACTGTTGATAATTTTAATAAAAAAACGAGTAGAAAATGCGCCGAAGTTTCTTCGGCGCAATCAAGTTTTCTGTACATCGTATAATCAAAGCCACCGAAAATAGATCTATCTTTCGGTGGTCTCGGTATATTGCTGTATGAGCCGCGGCCCATGAAACTTTAACCACAGCCCGGTGGTGGCCTATCCTGTATCGTTGCCAGAAGTACGATCATGTCTAACTTTAATCTTAAATAGAATAAAAAAACTAAAAATGTTTGATGATTGGAGGATGGGTGATCAACACACCAATTTGCAGCCCGTAGTTTTTAAGATCTGAGGGCGGAGAGGAAAAAGTGCGGAGAGAAAAAGTACGGACAGTAAAAGTGCGGACAGAAAAAGTACGGTCAGAAAAAGTGCGGGCAGAAAAAGTGCCGACAGAAAAAGTGCGGACGGACAGACTAAGCCGGCGCAATAGTTTTATTTTACAGAAAACTAACACTGAAATGATAGGATGAAGTTTTGGGTGTTTGAAATATGTACAGGTTATAGTATCTGGATTTATAAAAAACGGAGAAACGTCCAGATTATGCTGACGTACAAATTATTATCTGTAGTTTTAGAATTTCTGTCAAACATTTTCGGAGGGATATCATAATGCATTCATGTCTGTGCTACCCTCTCGCCGAATTGCTGTCTGACATTTAAGCGCCGAGATAATTAAGGCTGCATTACCTATTCATGACATCATCATGCCTCCCAAGGCTCATGGAATCATCTCTTAAGAGATCAGTCTCGTATCTCGAGGAGAGATTGCCTGCTATATGCAAATCCTACTACTAAGAGAGGCAGGGTATTAATAGATTATTAGTTGGGTATAAAAGTGAGAAAAAAATGAAATACCTCAGGAAAAGATGTTTGTGAGGTAGATAAATAATGCACCTACATGTGTTTCAGTGCAGCTGTCAGAATTGTCATTGGCAGGACGGTGTTAACATTTATCCGGTAGCGTGCCTAGTAATTACAGGGTAGTTTCTCTTACACACACACACACATACTCGTTGGTACGTACTATGTTCACCTTTCTATCTATCCATCCATTATTTCATCCTTTAATATATACAGTATACATATTTTTACGTATTTCCCTGGGTTTATGGTATTTTTATAGGCCGGCAACGGAAACTTTATTTAACTGGCCTCGGAGTTTTGACTTACGTAAAGGGAAATCGTAAAAAACAAAGAAAAAGGGGGGAATTTAGGAGCTGAAGGCTCTACTTCATAAGGAAATGTTACGTAAACACTTGGGATAAATTAAAGAATTATATTTACAAAAGAAAGCGTTTGAAGGGAAAATGGATAATTAATTGAAAAGGGGCTTGCAACGCCCGAAGATCCTTCTACTGGAGTCTTGACTAAGGGCAAGGCACAGTCCAAGATGAGTCCACTGCGAATAGGTCCCTCTGCAAGAGAGATTTACACATTACACTCCGGTAAAGGGACAATATAACACCGAATATGACTCGAGATTGCACTGAGGGTGCCAAAGACTCGAGGAATGAATGACCACTTTACACTTGAACACAGGGCATTGGAAATGGCACTGGATAAACTGGCACAAGGGCAGAAGTGAAATACTGGCACTCGTAACTTTCTAAAGGGAAAACTGTCGTGACTGAAACGCCTTTACTCGCACTTTACCTTAGGGGAAGCGGGTCTCTGGCGAAGAATGACGAGGGGCGATCACCAACGATGGACGCTGTCCCCCGAGGATGACTGACACGACTAACTACATACTGCCTACTGCTGTCTCTTCCTGTTAAGGGCTCCGGCCGCGTCGTGCCCGTGTGCAAACGATGTGTCACTCGCCAGGTGGTCAGCGATTCGGTTGCCTCTTCCCCGGTCCTTCGAAGGTAAGACAATTTAGCAGCTTAATCTGCCTTTAGAAAGGTTGTTTTAAGCAGATTAGTTGGGCTAAGCTGCTTAAGGGAGTGGCATTAAGTCTCCTCTCCTTGCCCTTTTTTATCCGTGTCATCTCAATATTTGTTCCAGGTAAAAAGAAGGACAGATCGAAATGTTGATAACCTTGCTCTGATTTCTAGGTCAAATACGATCGGCCATGAGGCGGCGACTTTATTCTCAATAAACAAAGGGTAAATTAGGTGGGGGGGGCGCTCTGTGTAGCGACTTCATGTAAATTATAATATATATATATATATATATATATATATATATATATATATATATATATATATATATATATATATATATATATATATATATATATATATATATATATATATATACGATATATATATATATATTTTTGTATGTGTGTGTTTGTGTATATACACATGCAAATGTTTGTTTATGTATGAGTATGTGTACAAATTGGCATGGAATTGTACTGTCTAATAACAACTATGCATGCCTTATATCTCCTTTTTCGTTTTATCCTTTGCCTTGCATGGCTTTGAATGGTATGTTACAAATTATGGGATCACATGGTTTACTGCTTTATTTAACAATATACTATGTAGTTTACTAAACTGAGACAGACAGAATTACGTTATATTACTTCTCTTTCAATCGGTCCGTTTTTCAGTATCGGATGTAACGAGAGCTTTCTAAGCAAAATCATTAGTTGAAATAAATTCCACAGTTTATGTGCCTGTTATGAAAGTTATGAAAGGTACCGTTATTGAATTACGAAAACCTAGAAACAATTTTCAGATTTCGTGTCGACAGTATGCCTGGCTCTTTTAGGAGTCGTTATGATATGCATGACTGGGTATTGATTTTCTTGTTATTTTCCTTTTTTAATGCGCAGTCTGGCCGTCATATTTGCATGACGACAATTCTTGGTATTTCTTGCCTTCGTACCCGAGTCTTCCTCTTTTTCTCGGTCTTTTCAAAACATTAGTGTTTCCACACGGACTTTCTCTCCTTCCCATCATGCCGATGGGAAAATCTGGTCCTGTTTTGAAAGCAAACGATTGCATATTTTATGAGGAAACTTCAGGAACCCTAACTGCATCACTGTGGGCTACGCAAATATCAGGAATATTGCTGATCTGTGGCAAATATTTGCCAGTTGCCTGATTTATATCGCCAAGTTTTGGGATATGTTGATGAACCCTTGAGGTCGGTGGCCGAATCTTGGATTTATTAGGTCTCATGCTCGCACTTTGTTTCTTCTTTTATTATTCTTTTGTGTTCCTAGTTTCGGAAAGTCTGTGGCACCTCTCTCTCTCTCTCTCTCTCTCTCTCTCTCTCTCTCTCTCTCTCTCTCTCTCTCTCTCTCTCCCCAAGTTATCCACATTGTAAAGAAAAAGTGTGAATTGCGTTTTTTTTTTCTTCTCTCCTTTTTTCTGTGTTATCTTTGAAATTTTGACGAGACAAGCTGTATTTGTTAATAGCTTGTTGGGGAGCCAAGAAAAGAAGTCATAGTTAAATTTTGACACAGTTCTCCGGTTTTGCGATTCAAAATAAAGCCAGGCATGATATTTTAACGGTGTATCTTCAAGTTGGTATTGAGGACGGATATATTTAAGAATTTTTTAGAAGAGTAAAAACAAAGCATAATTATTTTTAAAATAAAATCTTTAAAACTAAGAGTCCCTTTGTATTACAACTCTTTATTTAAAAAATCTCTTGCGAAAAGATTTTTCAAACATCTCACATATTGTCATAATTGTATGTTATGCTTTTGTTTATTTCCTTCTACTTTCGAAATGTGATTATCACATCTAGATACTGTAACTGGGGCAAATGGTCTCAGTCCTCTCATTCTTATACCAAAATTTCAACTGCATAAGGAGCAACTGTGTTCTCTTTAAATGACTAAATAAGAATTAGCTGATTTAACTGGACTTGTATGCTTCTTTATATAGACACTATGTACATAAGCGAAGGATTCTGGCAATTTTTGACTCAAGAAATATGTTATCTAAATATATATATATATATATATATATATATATATATATATATATATATGTATGTATGTATATATATATATATATATATATATATATATATATATATATATATATATATATATATATACATACATATATATTATACATATACATAAATGCTTACATACATACAGACATTCATGCATACATTCATGCATGTACAGACATACATGTACATGTTCATATGTGTAGTATAAACCATTCTGCTTGGGTAGCTTACTCCCATCCGAAACTAGTCGTGACCCGTGCGTAGACATATTACCTCGTCCTCTCTAGACTAAAGTCTGCCCAAGTTTGCATGGTGAGGGAGGGCTCGACCCCTACCTGCACCATTCGCGATAGAAGTCATTTAATGTTTGTACATATAGGATGAGCAATTGTTATTGTGCCGCATTCCTGTCTTTCTGTCATATTTAGTTCCCATCACCTCAATTCAAGTCATAATGTCATGACATTCTTTTCCTACTGAAACAGATTTAAGCTTTGAAGTAGTCGTGCATGATTTTACTATGAAAAACTTGCCTCTATTTTATTTTCTTGAGTTGAAAAACATAATATTAATGAGCTTGAAAGGTTTGACCACATGTGGAGAAATGATACTAGAAAAGTGCGTAGTATCAAAGTGCGTAGTATCAATAGTTTATTAGTTGCTTCTCACAGTAAGGAATACTAGTCCAAAGAGAAACAGGACCTTGGCAGGATAAGAGCAATTAAAGTTAAAGATACCTTGCCGTCGTATTTATAGACGGCTAAAGAAGGAATACCGTCCTTATCAACTGTCTCTTTGATGTATGTTAAGGCAGACTACAAAGTGGTAAAAAACAGATATAGTAACCACCTTAAAAGTCTCCCAACCTCTTTGCGAACGATCTTTAAAACAGGAGAAAAGGAGGGCAGAGCAGGTAATGCGCATTCAGAATAGTTAGTAATGGTTCGAAGACATTATCTAGTAAAAACAGTTACCAAATCTTAGGGCAAAAGACGTAATAAAAGCGGGCGAGGGGTACCTTGAAGAAAACATGGATATAGGAATAAATAAAAGACATTTCGGCATGTTAAAACTATTCAGAGAAATTTTATGGTTAGGGTTGGCCGTTTGGAGCCGGGCGCACAACATACCGAAAGCACTGAGGATGAGCTTCACAGGAGAGGGGTAGACAATAAAAGGGAGCTGTTGGTATGCGCACAGGCGTGGAAGGAAGATGAAAGCAACATTAGAGAAAGGAAGGGAGAAAGAAAGGGGGCCGAAATAAGCAGAGCATTATTCTTCCATTACTGACGGAGACTTCTGGGTATCGTTTTCAAAAACCATTTCTTACGCGTTGTTGTCCATTTGCATAATTTGTTTAGGGGGGGCAAATCTCATTCGAAGGCACCGAGCCCCCAGATATTATTTCCGCATTACCACAGCACAAAGCCATTCCCAGCTAAATTGTTTTGGCAGCGATGGCATCTTAATGTTTTAATGGATATTGAAAACGGGACATCAGCCGTGTGCTTATTTCGGTTGGTAGAAGTACGACAGCGTTAATTGAAAAGTCAGAGACTATAATGCATCTGTAATTGTTTGTGCGTATACATACACAGGTGTGTGTATATGTATATATATATATATATATATATATATATATATATATATATATATATATATATATATATATATATATATATAATTTTTTATCACACGTGATTTATATAAAATCATGAAGCAACAAATGTTGTCTAATATCCAATTCACGCTACTTCGGAATATCCCCGATGGGGAATTATCGCCGAAGGGGAATTTTTTTATAAGTGATAAATGGACCAGTACCGCCGGGTCCCGATCCCTTGACACGATACCTTCCAACATCTCCAGTTGATGGTCAAACCACTGTGCCACCAGTAGCGCCGGGTCCCGATCCCTCGACACGATACTGGTCCATTTATCACTTATAAAAAAATTCCCCTTCGGTGATAATTCCCCATCGGGGATATTCCAACATTTGTAGCTTCAGTATATATGAATTGGATATTAAACAACATTTGTATATATATATATATATATATATATACATGATTATATATATATATATATATATATATATATATATATATATATATATATATACATATATATATATATATATATATATATATATATATATATATATATATATATATTTATATATATATATATATATATATATATATATATATATATATATATATATGTATAATAAATATTGTTATTATAAAATTGTTGGCGTTTATAAATAGTTTGAATTTCGTGAGGTAAACATTCTGTACTTACAGTAAAACTTTTGTTGAAATCAGTGTCTGCTGCTGAAAGTCATTCAAGAGTTTTAAGTAAATTTATTAACAAAATATAATTTAACAATGGAGTTACCATGAATTCATATGAAATCTCCAGTAAAAGGATTGCATGCCAGTTTTTAATGGAGAGTATGTATGACTTAATTTTTCTAAGCCTGTGCAAAGAGATTTAAAAAAGGTGTCTCGCCCATCATTAATGACCTTTTCAGTTGTCTTGTATGAAAGGAATATCAACCGAAATTCGTTGTAGCTCCAGGAATAAATGGTAAGGGCCAATGTTGTGTGCAGCCTATTTTACCAGTTTTTTTCATATGCTTGATAGGTTGCAATATATGGGATGTTCATAACATATTTTGAAAAAAATTCGAAGAGGTTTGATTCAAAATTCTGATAATGAAAAAGCTTATTTTACAGTGAGTAGATAGGAGAGTGATTGTTTACGCTTATAGCTGGATTTAGAGAAAAATGTCGTATTTGCCCTTGCTTGTTTACTTCTTGAGTGGAACAGGTGATGAGAAAAGTCGGATGAAAGCCTAGAGATGTTGGAAAGGACTGTAGACGAAGAATGAAGTGACTAATATTTGCAGATGATAGAGTGGTAGTTACTAAAAAAAAAAAAATGCAGAATCTAGCGAAGGACTTTGAAGGTACTGATGTTAGGAGAAAACTGAAGTGAACATCATTAAGAGGTTGATGAGGGTTATAGTAAGAGCACTCGGGTCAGCGGAGAGTAGCATGCAAGAGTAACAAAATTTAGATGTTGTTTTGTATAGGTATTTGCCAGTAAAATACGATGACAAGAAAAAATGAGTGATTTTCAGAGTAGTTATAGAAATACAGCAGTATGATCCTTGTAAAAAGCTTGAGAGAGAAGACGAATATCTAGGAAAGCATAATTTTGGACGTGTTTACGGATTGTTGGGCCAGCTATCCTTTATGGGAACAAAGTGTGAAAACTGAATGTTAAATAAAAAAAAATGTTAGGAGTATTGGGATGAATTGTTTCCGTTTCGTATGTGAAGCATGACGGGTTGAAAGGGTGGATCATCCCGAGATTCACCGATGATTTAAAGGGATATAGCTTGGGCGAAACTCTGGATCAGACTGCCTTGAAATGATTTGGTCATATGAAGGGAATGGTAAACGGCAAATTGACAAAGAGAGTTTGTTATTCGAAATTTTGGGAAACAGTAGAGACCAATCGAGAATGGGTTCGGTAGATGGAATAGAAAAGGTATTTAAATGGGAGGACGTTAGATACCTAGGAGGCGCTAAAGGGTTTGTTTGGTGAAAATGATAGCACAGCGAGTACAGTGTCGACGGTATATGGAACAACTACGGCTGATGAAGTTTACAGCATTAGTGACTCTTCATCGCGTCTGTAGGGAAAGGATTAATGGTGCCGTAACTCTTGTCTTTCGCCGCCCGGAAGTTACCCTCTGTTATATGCAATAGCTTATAAGTTAGTTTGTATTTGCACACAAACACGCGTATATATATATATATAAATACAATATATCATATATATATATATATATATATATATATATATATATATATATATATATATATATATATATATATATATATATATATATATATATATATATATATATATTATATAAATACATATATATATATATATATATATATATATATATATATATATATATATATATATATATATATATATATATATATATATATATATATATATATATATATATATATATATATATATATATATATAATATGTGGTAATGTAATGAAAACCAAAAACTTGAGTCTACACACATGAATTGTGTGCCCATTATATATGACGTTACTAGAGTAATAAGTGGTAATAATTTGGAGTTAAGGAATAAGAAGTTATAAAAAGGTTAACATAGATGTTTTTGAATGGGAAAATGTTTGAAGGATCAGTTGGAGAAAAGTGAATAATTCTCAAGAGCTAAGATGGAGGGTCAGAAGAACGCCTAGAACGTCATGGTTGATGTAAGGCGGGAGATTTATTTATTTTATTCCATACAAGATGAACCCTATTCATATGGAACAAGCCCACAAAGTCTTGACCTGAAATTCAAGCTTCCTAAAAACACGGTGTTCATTTGAAAAAGTTCACAGAAGATATGAAATACAGAAAGAAGAGGTCAGTTCTTGGTTAAAAAAATTAACAAATTAATCAATAAATAAAATGTAAATAAATTGAAAAATACAAGGACGATTGCTTTGGGTAATATTGCATTGCTTCCTCGCTTGAACATTTGAAGTTCCAATTTCAAAACATCACCAGGGAGACTGCTCCACAGTCCAACTTTGTTAGGAGTAAAGGACCTCTGGGACTGAGAAATTCGACAACTAGGCACATTTACCGCATACTGGTGCTGCTGTTCAACAAATCTGGCCGCTCTCGGCAGGAAAAGAGGATGAGGGATCAATTGTAAATGTGAAAGATCTCGGTTAAAGTACAACTTATGAAAAATTGACAAACAAGTGACCATCCGTTGATGGTGCAAGTCATAACTGCTAATATTAGGAAACAGAAACCTACCTTTACGAACTGGATGCTAGGAAGGAAGGGGCTTAAAATTTAGTACGCGTAGCTATTAACGGGAAACAGGTTAATAGCGCAATATTTTTATAGGATTTTGACACGCCGCTAATGAGCCTTCGCATAGTTGTATGAAGTGGTTAATGTTATGGACGCTCTCTGCACAGAATGTTCATCAGCGGTAGGGAATGAATGTGACAGTTTAAGAACACTTGTATTAGAAATTCTGACTTTTCTTAAAAAAAAAAAGATCCAAAGATTATTTTACGGTGCACATAGGATTTTGCTCTCAAAGTTCATTGACGGTTTTGGAGGAAATCTCCCCTTACCTGTAATATAGATATTGGGTAAAGACCCCTTTAAATGGTTCTCATCTGTTATGCCCCTTTTGTGAGGGTCGATCTCATCATCATTTGATGTTTTTGCAGCATCCCTTTCTTCCAATTAAAACTTCGCTTCAACTAGGTCCAACTGGAAGTTTGGATGGTGAAGTTATATTTTGGGGGTTTGGGAGAGAAAACTTTATTAGGAAGTTTTTATCTCTCTCTCTGCTTGGTTTTAAGGAAAATTCGGCAATTCCAGACACGATTGGGAGTTAGTATAAGAAAGTAAACAAACTATAATGATATATCCAGTGAACGAGTCATAGGTACTGTATAATCGAAGATATATAGGATACATAGTGCAGAATAACGCAATTTTTCTTGATTTTTATATTAGCTTTGAATGTTTCATCACTGTGGAATCTCATACACACATCTATATGTACTGTATATATATATATATATATATATATATATATATATATATATATATATATATATATATATATATATATATATATATATATATATATATATATATATATATATATGTGTGTGTGTGTGTGTGTGTGTCTGTGTGTGTGTCTGTGTATATATGAATATATTATATATATATATGTGTGTGTGTGTGTGTGTGTAGATGTGTATGTATGTAAGTACATGTCATGTATGCATACATATACATACATACATATATATATGTTGATAACGATATAGTATGTAAGACTTTGGCTGCTCAAATGTGAAAATTGTAATAGAGAAATTGTTTTGATTTTATTTTTCTTACATTTTTGGTCGTTTTTTGGGAGATTAACCATGGTTTTATAGTTTTCCAGGAATAATAAGTTTTGTGGATCAAATTCGCTTTTGGGGAATATTTCTTTGAAAATAATGGCTTCGTCAGCGTAACTGATATAATTTACGTTGAAGTTATGATGCCACAAAATACTGACATTGCGTACCCGATGAAAATTTGGCTGTGTTGCAACATATGAAGGAAAAAGGCCACTGCAAACTTTCACGGAATGTTGCATAAATGCCTATCGCCCTAAATGGCGGTAAATTGTTCGTTTTTCAGCCAAAGCAAGGTTACATTGTACCTGATGATTTACGTTTCCATTCCAGAAGAAATCCTAAGTGCTGTTCAACTGTTTCTACCTATCCAACCGTAATGAGACGTACAAGCGACTCCAGATAGAGATACTCATGTACGTTGTTTAGTAAGTATAAAACGAAATGTCACAACACCCACAGCCAGGGAATTTGCAGATTTTTGATTGGGGGGCCTAAACGAAGATAAATCATCTGTTTTTTTATTTATTTTGAGCTATTTTATGTACTTTTTGAAGATTTAAAATAGGTAGATAGATAGACAGATATAACTTAATGTGATGACACATTTGAATTTCGGCAGGAATAATGGAAAACCAGCTGCTGTTACTCTTGGGGCTTGGTAGGGGGCAACTTGAGGCTGGGGACTTGAGTCGTGGGGTCCCCAAAAAAAAAAAAAAAAATGGCACCCACAGCCTCGAACTAGTGCTCTTGGCAGAGACTCATACCAACATGGGTTATCGAAAAAGGGTTTACGGAGAGCCAGAGGATCTTTCTACAATGAGCCAACAAAATGACTGCCATAGTTCTAACTGTCACAGGAATATCAATAAAAGCTCGCCGATATCCTCTGACATAAAACAACAATTCTACCGCCCTATTAAACTCCAACTGATAACAGGCGTGAGACCAGCTGCGTCATGGAAGTAGTTAGATGGGGTATGAGGCAAACCCCCGCCCCCAATCAAAGGCAGCCATCAACTTGATTATATTTAGGAGAATAATAAAACAAAGCAGGAAACTGTCTTTCCCCTATTATTAACCAAGCCCATGCTCCTGCCACTTAGTCATATCGTGACCACTAATGGATCGAACAGATGCAACTTAACTTTCACTCCTCAGCAAATGTCATAGAAGCTATTAAGGAATCCCTCAAGCACACGTGATAACATCCTTGAACGTGGGACCCTTATTACATGCAAAAGAAGGTTATGTTTGGTTGGCTTTTTCGTGTTTTTACCGGGATTTCTCTAAAACCTAGATATGAACTTTTACAAAAATTATATCAAAAGTAGTCCTTAAGACTGGAATCAATTGAGCACTTTTTTGTAATAAATGATAGTGTGACTTTTTAGGAGAAGGGATATATCGGGGGGTGGATTTCTCAGCCTTGATGGAGATATGTAGTCTGCTAATACTTGTTTATGAAAGTACCCATGATACCATTGTCCACATCTTAAATTTGGTCTAGGGAGACACCACCCCAGTGTTGGACCTACATATACTTTTATGTCCGCCAGCGCCAACAGAGGACACAAATATCCAAACGTATGGTGTAGCAAAGGAATTCCGTTTCCTGGCATAGCCTCTCCAGTGTACTTGAGCCTGCTGCCTACGTTAGGTCTATAGATGACCTTTCATAAGGGAAAAATAACGATGAGATAGACATTTCCCAAAGAATATTTGAGAAATACCAAACCCTCTGCTATAGTTGTGAGAGATGTACTGACTGAGGTTTCAAGATTCTTCCAACTTATTCATCTTAATTATTAAGGCTTATATTTGGCATATGTCTCTATATGGGGAATATTGCTGTGGTACTGATGATGCTCCAGCCTTTTATTCCAAAGCAGTACACTTAACTGATGACTGAGCTGAACCTGACCATCTCTTTAGATGTTCATTTTCATAGTCAAAAGGTAATCTAGAATATTGTCACTGATCTGTTGAACTGAAAGTCATTCTCCACCAGAGTGACCTTTCCACTCCCATAAGGTGTTATTTTGGTGGTCCTACCAACTCTTGTCATTCTTCTTTTCATAACCTCTTGTTTATGAAGGCAATCAGGCCACTTTTTTTTCATCTCAATAGACTTAAGTCAAAGGAAATCCGTGTCATTGTTGACTAAAACTTTCTAACTCTCAGGGTCTTTATGCCCAATAAATGTAGCCTCTTTATCTCATTAATAATGGCACTAGTTTTCTTCTGACGTAACTTCCGAACACCCAGTTAACCACTGCTTCCTTATTACTTTGTGGAGGTCAGTAGACCTTATATTGGTCAAGTCGGTGTCAGTTTCTTTGTATGTATTTCCAGGTTTTGTAATTCTTTCCTTACAGCTGATTTAGCTTTTTTTTTCACAGACCTCCATTTTCCAAAAAAATAGCATGTGGCTGTTGTGGAGGTTTCCAGTCCCATTGGCCTTTCCATAAAACAAACAAAATGCAGCAAGAAAAATGTCTAAACGATAAGAAAGAACCCACAGAAGAAAACCGCCATTCGACAAAATTAATCGCTACGGCGCAGGTCTCGAGCAAGAAATTAGCAATTAGAATTGTGTTGTATGCCTTTGTGTGCTAATGAAACTCAAATGATATTCATCTAGCAAATTTTGCGCATTTTCCTTCGCGCCGAGGTGAACGCTTTGTAACACGAAACCTTTCTTTGAGTGTGTGCGGCTGCAATAAGCGTCATTTTCTGGGACGTAGGTGAAGTATTTTCCGTCTTTTCTTTCTCCTTTGCCCTCATTATTTTCCCCGAAGCTTAACGTTTAACCAACATTTGTTTTGTCTCATTGTCGATATCATATCCGACCTCTTCTTTTGACATCGCATCCTGTCTTTTTGTATTAGTTTCTATTTAATCTGTATTTAACATTGTCTTTTTGTATTAGCTTTTATTTCATCCATATTCGACAATGACAAGGAGGAATTATTAGCAATAAAGAACTAAATGAAGCATTCAAACTACACAAAAGGAGAGACTGCAAGAATCACAAGGTTTCTCAGAATATTTATTACGTTTTGTATGAGAGTTCTTGTTCACATTCCATACAATACCTTCATGTAGTTCATTGAAGACAAAATAACTTATTTTCTGGAAAAAAAGGAAAGATGAAAAGATCCAATTAAGAGCGAATGAATGTAATGAGTCGATGAACTGACGAAGCAATTAGTGCATTAAATCGTTAAGAGAATTGCCTCTGGGAGGAAAGGAAATTAAAAGGAAAATCATAGAAGAGAGAATAGTCAAGATTTAGCTTGACAGTCTTGAATTGAGAGAGAGAGAGAGAGAGAGAGAGAGAGAGAGAGAGAGAGAGAGAGAGAGAGAGGTTTGATGTAGCGAATGGTTTTACGCCCTTTGGCCTCACTGGAATTTCCCTTTCTTTATTTATTGCGTCCGGATTCTCCCCCGAACTTAAACTTTCTTTCTATTATTAGCAATATATATATATTGTAGTCGTTAATATGCTTTCAATATTTGGTCTTTACAGTAGCAGAGTTTCTTTTATGAGAAATATGATGATTCGAGAATGAAGTGATTGGTACTTTTTATTTTCATCTGAGGTCTTTCCTCAACCATTAGAGCTTAATCGAGATACCGATTAAGTTACTGATATTGTTCGGGCGAGTAACGTATTTCATTATAGGGCAAGACTAAGATTTAAAAGAATTTTAGGATTTACTTTTAAGAATTTTAGGATTTACGACCATATTTCCTGTAGCATCCAGGTGTAGAAACAAAGGTTATGGATGCCCAGGTCATTAGCATAGTGGCTTTGGTTACTGTGCTGTTTCTGTTAAGATTTTCATCAGGCTATACTCATAGGAGATTGTGTAAGTCACTGGTTGCCTTAGAATGGTGTTGAATCTAAAGATAAAAACAACAGTGAGCTGTAATTTTTTTTTATTTTGCTTTTTTGGTGGATATAAATGGGAGCTTTTCCAATTTACCCTATCCTTTCTGATAACACCCTAAACTATAGCTTTAGAAAGAGGCTTTCCTATCATTAATTGAATCATAAACACCAAGAGAACAATATAGCAATGTCAAAATAGTTTGGAAACTTACTGGTAAGGCAAAAGTATAAATGGTGCCTGAGCCAAGGTCTCTTCATGTAAGTGTCCCAGGAGCCAGGGATTTGGACCAAAATTTGGGGATTTTTTATTTAACATATTTTAATGTCAAACATTTCTAGCCTCATATTCAGTAATGTTTACATCTGCCTCTGCAGTCAGGTATTTTTACCTGTCAAATGTAGCTGAGTTGAATGTTAGATGTGATGGAATGTCTCTTGTATTTGACAGTTTTTCACTCAAAATCTGCTTACTGTTATTCTATCTTTTGCCATTGTTACTTGTTCATTCTGGAATTAAAAATCATAAATGAGTACAAAAGGTTTGGAATAATCCTCGCTCTCTCTCTCTCTCTCTCTCTCTCTCTCTCTCTCTCTCTCTCTCTCTCTCTCTGCTGTCCTCACCACTAAATAATTTTAGAAAATACATTTTTAGGCATTTCTATTCATTATGAAAAAAGTATAGAAAATCTTTGAAATTCGCAACTGGCAATTTTAAATCCCTCGCAGTGTAATTTCATAGCATAATTGATTTGGTATTTGAACAAATGTATGCTTTGAAGGTTTTAACGTCATTCTGATCCTTTTTATGATATCAAAAGATTAAAAGCAAACTTGATTTTATTATTATTATTATTATTATTATTATTATTATTATTATTATTATTATTATTATTATTATTATTAGTAAAAACTTGCTTAGTAGAATTTGTCCATGGTTTTCTTTATAAAATTTTTATTACTTGTTTGATTTTTTTATTCTGTTGGATTGAACTAAATGCACGGGCCTGAATGCATTTATAATTAGGTTTCATTATTGTTTGTGGATTTGCCTTGTTAGTTATGAAGTTTGTGATTCTTTAGATTTTTATGATAATCTTTCCTTTAAAAGAAGGCATTTAGAATTTGTAAAAAAAAAATAATCGTAAAATAATTTTGATAACAAAAGACCATTATCATCAGTGATAACTCTCTCTCTGTCTCTCTCTTCTCTCTCTCTCTCTCTCCTAAAAGTCCATTCATTGGCGATAACTGTACCGACATTATGGTCGTAATCGCCATTCCAGCGAGGGAACTTTCGCCTTTGAGTGCAGGATATGATGCATTTCTCTGCGGCACATCTCGTTTTGGTTCTGGCATCAAGAATACAGATGTTATGGACGGTGATGCCAGGTGTTCTGGAGGCTGATGCTACCGACCAGTCGCATGTGTTGATTCTAGACCTTTACAGATTTCGGGAAAATAAAAGAAGTCTGAGGAGAGGAAATCTATTTTTTCTCCTATTCGAAACAATTTCCTTAAAGGTGATTCTTCATGTCTTTCCTGTTTGAGAATTTCTTTTAGAATTAAGTGTTATGCAGTATATAGATATAGAAAATCATTGTTTAGTATGTCAAAGACTGATGGCATAACTGACTACACACAATATATATATATATATATATATATATATATATATATATATATATATATATATATATATGACATTATGGTCGTAATCGCCATTCCAGTATTGTTCAATTTACGGAAACCAAGATTACACGTAACCTTTGAAGCCAAAAGTTAACCTCAAAGACAGTCGTTAATTAGTGCAGGATAACCTGAGATGAATTTGATTTTAAACGCAACGCTTCCAAACATCTCATCGTTTTTAACCTGGTTCTGGCATCAAGAATACAGATAATTTGTTAATGGACTTCAAACACATATACCCTAAGTGGTGGCTGAAGGAAGAAAACAAAGAAAAAATGTGAAATACAGAAAAGTACTAGTCAATCGACGAACTTCAACAAGAATCGGACTTACCGGAGGCTGATGCGTATTCTGGCAGTCTTCAGTCGCTATTAAGATAGACGTAGGAGTGATTCTAGACCACGCAGCGTTACCCTGGTTCAGTGATTTCTCTGACCGGAAAATAAATCCGACCTTGACAAAGGCATCGCCGAATGCATCTGAGGACCATAACTAGGGGTCATTGAAAACCCTCTCTGATTTCCTTCCCCATATTTTGTTTATAAACTGTCCAGCCTATTGGCCCATTTGTCTAAATTGTTATTTTTGAATTGTCTATTCTGTTCTCTGTTGAGGTCGATCTGACTTATTCCTACACCTTACATCGAGGGCTGCAGTAATATTTATAAAAAAATATATATATATATATATATATATATATATATATATATATATATATATATATATATATATATATATATATATGCATATATATAGATATAGAAAATCATTGTTTCACGTACTTAGGACATTTGATCCCCCCAGGAGCTAGTTTTATACTTAGGGACTACAAACCCGAAACAGTAATCTCTAATTTAGTATGGGAAAATGTCTGATGACTGATTAACGCCGTAATGACTGATTACGATGTTGACTGTAACATATATATATATATATATATATATATATATATATATATATATATATATATATATATATATATATATATATATATATATATATATATATATATATATATATATATATATATATATGTATATATATATATATATATATATATATATATATATATATATATATATATATATATATATATATATATATATATATATATATATATATATATATATATATATATATATATATATATATATATATATATATATATATATATATATATATATATATATATATATATATATATATATATATATATATAGCGAGAGGCGCGCGCTACGCTCCTCAGGGTAGGAGGGTAGTTGAAGGATTCCCTGTTTAAAACCGGCTGTCAGTCGTGAACTGGGTCCTTCGTCTTAAGGACTTCTCTTCGGTTGTTTCATTGACCTCATACAAATGAACGTTGCAGTACCTATGGTCATCATCGCCATCGATAAATAATGTGGCCTCAAGGTTGGGCCACTGAACCAGCGCAAAGTGCTACACAGAGACTAATGGCAATATTACTAAATATACTTTCCCCTGAATGAATTCTTGGCATGGGAGAATTGTGATACAATCTAAGTGGTGCAGAGCACAGTACAAAAATAAAAAGAAATATTTTAATCATCTGGAAAACAGAAATAAAGTATTAAAGAGCATTCTATTAATGGTGAGCCTAAGGGGCTTTTGGGCATCATCCTTGAAATTCTTGGACCCTCTCCATGCCCGCTTCCCCAGCCTGGCAGGATACCTGCCTTCCTCCAAGGAAGCAGTCTCTGGGTCAGACCCTTCCCTTCAAGACTGCCCTTAAGAGACTGGTGAGTTTTGCTGGCTTTTGGGCCTCATCCTTGAATTTCTCGGGCCCTCTCCAAGCCCGCTTCCCCAGCTTGGCAGAATACCTGCCTTCCTCTGAGGAAGCAGTCTCTTGGTTGGACCCTTCCCTTCAAGGGTGCCCTTAAGAAACTGGCGAGCCTGAGACTGTTAGTAACTAGTATTGGTTGGTCTAGATTCTCTAGAATCATTAATCTGAATGTTTGTGAATCAGAATTTCCTCTAGTGATGATTTCCATTTATAGGTTGTGGAATTCACTACATTTTATGATTGTAGCTTTTGCTGAATTACTTTCATTAAATTTTCAAATAAAGTCTAGTTTTGTACCTCAGTGTTTAATTCCAATAGGCTTTTGTTTGAGGGTAGATTCAGTGAGAGGAATCGACGAGGGAGAAGGAATATGCTGACCCAGGGATGGCCACCGCTACCAGAGAATTGTAGAAAAGTAAGATTATTGATTCTGTTCTTAAAACAGATACAGCAATAGAATATGGCCCAATTTGACCTCGGGATAGGGTCATTAATAGTGGTTGGCAGTGGTGTTAAACATGAATAGATAGTTGAGTAGATAAATAGATAGGGTTAGGTTACGTTTCTGAAGAGACATATCTTATTAATACTGGTATTGGCATCTCAGAATAGGACTTTGATGGTTCAGCGATTCAGGTTAGCAAGATGCTGTTGAGATGCACTCAAGTCAGTGTTTCTCGAGCGCGAGTCTCTATGTGTATTTAATGATGTGTCATGGGGGGCAAGGTTTTAGTGTGTTAATAGGGATTTCTGGGCTTTAGTTCATATTGGGGAATGTTTAGGTATGTATAGTGTGCACAGTGTGTGTAATTGTGGTATCTTGGCCGCTTGTGTGTGGTATAACGCGCGAAAACGTGTAAGTCTCTCTCTCTCTCTCTCTCTCTCTCTCTCTCTCTCTCTCTCTCTCTCTCTCTTTCCTTGGTGAGAAGATTCCCGTACCATCAAGCATAGGCATATGTAAGTGTTATAATTTTTTTTTATTAATTCTAGTGTCAGATTGGAATATGTAGTGATGTTATCCACTGAGTGACGTGTCAGTGACGTCATTAGTCTGGTCGGCGTTTCTCGTATTTGGCGCCATCTTATATGCAGCGCATTTGATTTTTGGGCGTGCCTTATATGTTTTGTTTTTTGTAGAGCAATCGGCAGTTTGCATCGGCGTTTAGGGTTTAATAAAGGGAGTATTTTATTATTGTATTATCTCTGGGGACTTTGATAACTGGGTAGTAATTTATTTGATATTTGTTGAGTTACTGTGAATAAACATTTCTTATGCAAGTGTGTGTACATTTCTCAGATTTTTTAAAACTGTTTTTTTTATGATTACACACGTACATGTTTTATTTTGGGTGCATATGTGCGTGTATGAAAAGGTAGAAGCAGTTGCTGTAATCTTACTTGGCAATCTTTGCCTTGGCGACAGGAGAGGCAGACGTGTCTCCAAACTTTTGCGCTCAGTGCTTTTTCAGTGTGCTTCTACAGACCTTGGATGGTGAGATGGGGGAGTGGGATATTGCACTGAGGGAACGGGAGGGGAACGAATTCTTTCCTCTCTCTCTCTCTCTCTCTCTCTCTCTCTCTCTCTCTCTCTCTCTCTCTCTCTCACGTCCATTTGCTCGAGCCCCGTTTTCTTTACGTACATGAGGGTAGACACCCATTCTCTTTACTTGGGGGAAGACTGAGTCTTTATTTTTTGTTTTGCCCATGAAGACCTGAAGTTCATCTTGACCTACTTTGCGGTCAGCTGTGCGCTCGGTCCGCCAGTTTGTTTTCCACATGGGATTTTGAATTTAATGGTGGGTTTAATTAAATTTGAATTCAATTGTGGGTTTAGTTAATTCTGGATGTAATTGTGGGTTTAGTTAGTACTTTGGGGATTAATTATTAGAGTAAAGGGAGTTAACATTCTGGGTTTCTTACTGTGTGGGAATTTTTTCAGGGAAAATTGCTTTTTCTGTTTTTTTTTTTTTTAAGGGGTGTCCTTTCATGGGACTTGGGAAATTTTGCATTTGTGATCAGCCAAGAATAAGTTAACAGATTTGATTATGAAGAAGAAAGTTGCAAAAATGGGGAGAGGAAATAGTGATCAGAGATTCCTTAGGTCAGCCTATGATTGTGTAGGGCACGGAGATTCAGTCTGCGGTTTGTAGGGTTTTGTTGAAATTCGGAATAGCCAAAGGTCGATGGCGGGGTTGAGTTCTTGGACCCCATGGGTTTGTTGTTTTACTTGTAATATGCAGGGACACAGTAAGAGATTTTGCTGTGTTAAATATTGTGGCAGTTGTAAGAGTTATGGTCATCCTTGGCGGTCTTGTCCGTCTCGGAGACAGTATAATGGTAGGCCTGCATTTCAGAATTTTGGTAGCTCAGTAAGAAAAGTTCTCAAGAGGATTTTTCGAGGGTTTCTTGTGATCGACGGACATTGTCTAAAGACCGATCAGTTGTAAGGGAAAACTGGATGGGTGTTTCTTGGGATATAGTACTTCTGGGGGAACCCTCAGGGTCAAAGCCAGTAGTAAAAGGGTCTGTGCCTGGGATAAACGTAAAATGCCTCTATTAATTTGATGAATTATGAGTTGTTCCGATCAACGTTTTCCGATCGTGCTTTGAGACCTGCTAAAGAGACAGTATGTGATGTTCAAGCAAATAGGTTACGGGTTTTGAGATACGTAGATGTAGGTTTGTCTCTTGGGGGTAGAACGTTTACAGAACCATTTTTGGTTATATGAGGGGCTGCTTTCGGGTACTTTGTTATTGGGTCATTCAGCATGTCGGAGACAAAAAGTCTCGGTTCATACCGGGGTATGTGGTATAACTGTGGGAGTACCTGGTGTGTGCCTTATGAGGGGACAGATGTGAGTGTAGTGGTGAGAATCTGCAGGTGGATGCTGAGCATGTGTCGGTGAGTAAGAAGTGTTATAAGGGGGTTTTATCGGATGATGTGGTTCTTGGTCCTGGTATGGTTGCTGTGGTGAAAGTTCGAGTGAAAGGAGTGCATAAATCCAGACAGACGTGTGGATGAATCTAGCGAAAAGCTGAAGGGGGTAGTGTGTACGGATTCTGTAAACAAGGTACCGAGTTCAGGGGATACTTGGGTAGAATTGCTAAACTGTTATGATTCAGTTCGCAATTACCAGAAGGGTACTTATGCAATCAATTTTGTTGACTGGGTTCGATGAAGATAATTCAGTGGCTATAGTCGGGGATTTTTGCAGTTTTTCAGAAGCAGATTTACATGCTAGGAGGCAGGTTTTTAGGGATCATTTAGCCAATGCTGATTATAAAGAATATGCTAGGGATGTGGAAGATGTTCTGGCTGAGTTTGCGGACATAGTCGCACTCAAAGGGGATACGTTAGGGTTAGCAAATGTGTTAGAACACAAGGCTCAGTTGGAGGACAAGAATAAACCTATTTTTGTTCCTTCATGTAGGATCCCTTTTAAGATTAGAGAACAGGTAGAGCAAGATGTTAATAAGTGGGAGGAAGAAGGCATTGTTAGGCCCAGTTCCTCGCCTTTTAATTTCCTGTTGTTGGCAGTGCTAGGAAGGATGGTTCAGTCCGAGATTGTGTTGACTTTAGGAAGTTCAACGAGAAAACCATTCCTGATCGCTACCCTGTAGCGTGTTTTCCAGATTTATTTGTTGAGATTGGGGGCAAGAATATTTATTCTTCAATTGATCTGATGCAAGGGTATTTGCAAGTACTGCTTAGCAATCAAAGTCGAGAGTACACAGCTTTCTCTTTGCTGAAGGGGCATTATGAGTTCATGTGAATGCCGTTTGATTTATCAGGTAGTCCTATGAATACAGTTTTACATGGCTTGTTAGGGAAGAAAGTTTTCTTATACGTGGATGATATCCTAGTTGCCACAGATTTGGTAGAGGAACATTTAGAGGTTCTTAGGGAAGTTTTTAGGAGGCTTAGGTTAGCGGGTTTGGAGATAAAGTTAGCTAAGTGTAATTTTTTGAAGAGGCAGATAGTATATTTGGGTCATGTCATTTCTAACGAGGGTGTTAGAGTGAATGATGATAAAGTTAGGGCAATTATGGGTTTTGCTACCCCGAAGAATAATAAGCAGATTTGGTCATTCTTAGGCATGGCTGGATTTTTCTGTAGGTTTGTGAAGGGTTCTTCTATTCTAGCATCTCCCTTGACAGATGTCCTGAGGGATGATGTGCAGTTTGTATGGGGAGATGGACAGCAAGTAGCTTTTCAGAAGATTAAGGATGCCTTAGTGAATCCCCCAGTGTTGAAGTTTCCAGATTTGGAACATCCTTTCACGTTGGTGACAGACGCTAGTTATGATGGCACAGGGCATGCCTTATGCAGAAGTTCGATGGAAGGCTCCATCCGATTGCATTTTACAATAGGAACTTTAAGACACCGGTTAGTAATGAATGGTTATGGTTGGTAGTGGATAAAGAGGCCTTTGCCATAGTGTCTAGCTTGATTCATTTTAAAATGTTGCTCATGGGCAATCAAGTAGCGGTTCTTACGGATCATAAGCCATTGTTGGATCTTTTTGAGCCGGATCTTTCCCCAAAAAGGTCTAGGTGATATCTGACAATCAGGGATTTTGATGCTAAGCTTAGGTACATAGAGGGTAGACATAATGTAGTAGCGGACGCCCTTAGTAGAAGTTTTTCTGATGCAGATAGTACTCATGTAGGTTATGTATCTGGAGATTGCATAGACTGGGATATTAGTTTAGTAGAAGCTAAGCAGGATGAGGATGAGATTTTGACAGACGCAAAAACGTTTCTTAGAGAAGAATTAGTTAGGAAGGGTTATCAGGTGCCTTTTGCAGGGCTTGAATTAGAGGGTAATTTGTTAGTTAGGAAGATTAGATACAGACTGAGGAATAGATACAGACTGAGGAATAGTGAGGATAAGGGTGATACGATGCAAATAGTTGTTCTTAGGACTTTAATACCTACTGTTCTGGATATTGTTCACTGTAGGTCTGGCAGTCCGCATTTGGGTATTGAGAAAACGTAAAAGAATATACAAGGACAATTCTTTTGGAAGAATGTACTCACGTCAGTGGAAGACTTTGTAAGGGGTTGTTCAGTTTGTGATGCATGTAAGCCATCGAGGGTCGTTTCTTGTAAGTTGGTTTCATTCCTGATTCCTAGCAGGCCTTGGACCTTGTAAGCAATTTCTGTGAATCTAGTTATGGCCATAGGCACCTGTTGGTGGTTGTTGATGAGTTAACTAGGTTCGTTGAGATTTTTCCGTTGAAGCATAAAACAGTGGAAGAGGTGGCAGTCGCATTCTTTAATGGGTATATTTGTCATGGAGTTCCTGAGGTTCTGATTACAGATAATGGGAGGGAATTTGTGAACAAGACGTTAGAGTGTCTTGCAGATGTAATGGGCATTCGGAAGGTCACTGTTATTCCCTATTGACCAGAATCTAACAGACTGTGTGAAGTGAACGGGCAAATAGGAAGGTCATTGAAGTTCTTCGGATGACCATAGGTGGAAATGATTTAAGTTGGGATTGATATATTCCACAGGTGCAGCATAGCAATAATTCCATGGTTAGTAATACCATTGGAGTGTCTCCCAATGAAGTGCTGTTTGGTTGCCCAGTGCAGGGTTAGGGCACTTGTGTCATCAGTGAAAGAGAGATATGCACGTCTTGCCAGGAATCTTGAAATGAAAATGCAGGATATGTAGAAAGAAGTCATCAAAAGCCGGATAGACTTAAAGGTGCTGTGGGAGATAGGGTTTTTGTGAAAATAAATGTCAGGAATCAGTTGAACTATAAGCTAGGTCCTAAATTTGAAGGTCCTTTTCGTGTTGTAGAAGTAAAGAAGGGGAGTAGATTTGTTGTTCTAGATGAGAACACGGGTGTGGTTCGGTTGACACATATATGTAAAATTAAAATGACAGGTTAATGGGAATCTTATGGGTTAATTCCTGTGTTGTACTGTGGGTATGATAATTTTTTTTCTTTCTCTCTCTCTGTCTTTGTTTTTTTTTAATGGGTTTAAGTGGGCGTGACTTATAGTTGTTTGTAACTTGGGAGGACGTTGGTCCATAGAGTTATTCAAATCTTTAATTGTCCGAGTTCAGTTTTTGCTCTTACGTGTTGCAATATTTAGTTAAAATTAAGTGCAAAATACCATAGGGTTTTATAGATATATGAATTTCTTTTTTGTTTGTTTGTTTTTTCTTTCCCGTTTCGAGATCGGGTATCTTAGAGATTCTTTCTTTTGTTTTTGGGAGTTGTGGCGTAGGCTAATTTCGTAGTGAGGTTAGGCCCGTGAGTTATTATGTAAGAATAGTGTAATGTGTAGCTGTCATGTGATGCAATATCTTTGAGTATAGAGTTACAGAATAAAGTTCTGTTACTTAGGTGTTTTTGGGGAGTATTTTGTGTGTCGGATGGAATCTGTCTGATCTGTTACAGGTTTGGGCAAATCAGTTAGGGTTCAGAATAGGATTAGGAAGACTTTAATGTGACTTCCAAATTTAGATTTTTCAGTTCTCTTGTAGAAGGAGTAAGAGGGCTGCGCCATTGGTAATTGTAGTTGTTATGATCATAGGAGCAATTGCTAGTATGTCAATTGCTATTTGCTGAGAATTGAGCAGGTATCGACAGTATTTGCTAACCAGGGTAAAACTTTCATGACTCTACGAGATATTTTACCTCTCGGATGTTTACAATTGCCTTTAATGAATTCAGTATATTGGTATGGTTCTCAGGTAATTTTTACTGGGAAGAATTTGTATGGGTAGTATCTTGAAGTTAGTGTACCTGATAGGGGTTGATTGTGGAAATTCCAGTTAGTAACTTGGAATTGCTTCATAGTTTTATCATATGACCTTTCCCAGGTGGTTTTAATGGTTCAGTAATAGTATGGCATAGTGAGTAGACTAGGTACCTTTTGGGTTGACTGTCAACATGACCGACTTGCATTATACACCACTTCCTCGCAGTAGCGTGTTATGAATGGCTTTTATGAGCCTCAACTGATACAAAGTTAGATATGGGGGCCGTCTACATTACACCTGCAGGTTTCTACGCCTGTGACTTCATGAGAAGATCTAGGGTTTTTGGAGAGATGTCAGGCAGGATGTCTTCAAGTCACCGTTGTTGCTGGGAGACATCTGTTTGGCGCAAAGGATTCGTGGGCGCCGCATTCAACATGGGCTTGTACAGTTGCAAGCTGTTCAGCATAGTTGGATCACCAGGAATTCAAGATGTGAAGAGAAGCATGGGCTTGTACAGTTGCAAGCCGTCCAGAATATTCAGACCATCAAGAATCAAGATGTGAAGTGATGTGTTCTATAATGAACATTGTATTGGAATAACAATCATGCATACAAGACAAATAATTTACATATGTAGTGCATATGGTTTACTATGATTTTGGAGCTGCCCCTTACTGAACTTTCGATTGGACAGTTTATCATACCTGGGCGAGGGCGCCCAGAGGTAGGTGGACCTAGCTCCTATTAAGTCTTTGAAGAACTATGTGCTGGCCTGTCGGAAGCACATCCGCCCAGGTGCATTTGTGTCGACATTGGAGGTTTACACAGTTAGATACAGCGGGTATCTGACGCATGCATTAGTGCTTTCTGACCATGATCAGGATTTAAGTATGTGAGACAGCGTGATCTTCAAACATTAAACTGGGGTCGTCACATTTCCAGGAAGAAGGAGTTAAGTGAGTGTGTATGTGTGTTGCACTCTCTAATGGTGTATTTTCAGAGGAACATGTGGTCATGGGAGGAGCTTCATTTTCTGACTGGGTCTGATTTATTTGTGGTGCAGTGTTTAAGAACCACCACTGTGAAAATACCTCAGCTATAGTCATAGAAAAGTGAGTACCATAACCTATGAACACTTACAGTATATCTTTTCCAGACATTATGTGAAAATACCCACTTGTGCTGCAGTGAAATTCCTGTGTGTCTCCATTATGCATTTTCCTGTTCTGTTCTCCATTGTGCATGTTTCTGCTTTGAATATCGATGTCATTTAACACTTTCAGGTTTTGATATATGATATGTTTCTTTTAATAGGAATTCTGGTTTCGTCCTGTGAGGACGAATATTTTGGAAGTGGTGTTTATTTTAACATACTCTATGACATTTATTGTGGTCTAGAATAATTATGACCTTTTTACTTTGTTTGGTGACCAGGGTGTTAGTCACTAGTATTGGTTGGTCTAGAATCATCATTAATCTGAATGTTTGTGAATCAGAATTTCCTCTAGTGATGATTTCCATTTATAGGGTGTGGAATTCACTACATTTCATGATCGTAGCTTTTGCTGAATTACTTTCATTAAATTTGCAAATAAAGTCTAGTTCTGTACCTCAGTGTTTAACTCCAGTAGGCCTGTGTTTGAGGGTAGAGTCAGTGAGAGGAATCGACGAGGGAGAAGGAATTTGCTGTCCCAGGGATGGCCACGGCTACCAGAGAATTGTAGAAAAGTAAGAGGATTGATTCTGTTCTTAAAACAGATACAGCAATAGAATATGGCCCAATTTGACCTGGGGATAGGGTCATTTAACACATACATTCATACATATATGTTCACCAATGAAGGTGTATGGTAGGGTTTTGAATGAGAAAGTAAGACAGGTAACATAAGAATTTGGAATGTGAGAGTAGTGTTGGGTTTAGACAAAGGTTATGTTGATGGGTCCATAAAAAAAAGTTTTGCAAAAAGTTTGAATGCTTATGAAAATAGTTTGCGATAGAATTGACAGAACGTAATTTGGACGGTATTTGGGATGTATGGTATAGAAGATAAGTTGTGAGCTATAAAAAAAGCCTTGTAATGGAATCAAAACAGTGACTGGTTTGCTGTGAAAGTGGGTCTAAGCCAGGATGTTATCTCTGTTGAAGTTTAGTGTCTTTGAGAAGTGCAAGGTTTAGGATGAGAAAGTGAAGTATGGAATGAGCGTTATTTGCAGCTGATAAATTACTAGGTAGGAAACTAAAGAGTAAGCAGGAATTAGTCAAAGAGAGTGAAAGTCTTTGCAAGGGAAGACAGTTAATAATCAGTGTATGCAATCGTAAGGTTTGAAAGTAATGGAAACCGGCAAGGTGAAGCAGTTTATGTTGATGTGGATGGTGGAAGAATGGAAGTGGTTGATTCGTATAGATTTATTTGATATAAACGTTATTATATGCCGGCAGGATGAGAGAAGAAGTTAATCACAGAATAACAGAAGCAAGGAAGGAAGGTGTGTCCAGAACACTTGGAAATGAGAAGTAGTGTCAATGGAAGATTTGGCTGAAATGGAAGAAGGGAATGTTGAGTCAACACTCCTTCAAGGAAGTTGTATGTGGATGAAATACACATTTTAGGATTAGTGTACATGTTTGAAGAATAAATTAAGTAATAAGAAAAACGGGAGTACAGAAGTGGTAAAATACTTAAAATTGGTGAATCGATAGGTCAGAGTGGGTGAAGATGCGTAAGGTGGAAGAAGTGAATAAAGATTGGTTGGTGATAAGAATATATAATGCAGAAATGCCATGAGAGAGAGAATTAGAGGTAAAAGGAAGGAAGGGCCTGATCACCCCATAAACGTGGTAGTGCATGCATGATTAAGATAAATGGCATATTGTGGTTATGGTGATTACAAGCGCTCTTGATGAGCCCTATGTGTAGATGTATGACATCGTTAATTTTTACAAGTTTTTTTGTACATCTAGGACGTTCACTACTCAGCAGTTAATGGATGAATGGTGCAGTGACTGTCGTGCTTTATTTGCTCTGAAGCTACACCTTATATACACATACATACGCATACGTGTGTGTGTGTGTGCGTCTGTATGTATCTACACATACATACATACACACGTATATATATATATATATATATATATATATATATATATATATATATATATATATATATATATATATATATATATATATATATATATATATATATATATATATATATACATATATATATATTGTGTGTGTGTGCGTGTGTACATACGCGAGTGTATTGCACGTGGGCTAGGGGTTAGCATTGTGGAGAGTTGAAAGCAGCTCAGCGCGAGAAAAAAAGTGTAATTAAATAGCTGGGGTTATTATTTTAATGGAAAGGTACTGCGATGATAGGAACTCAGATTACTGTCGTTATATGAATGATATTTTCCACAGAAATATCGTATATAAGTTTTTGGTGTTTTTATTATTACTTGGTAGTATTTCCTAATATGAAATATGGTATAGGAACATGATTTTGGGTGAATAATGCATTCAGATTTTAAAGCGCTGGTTATGGAAAGAGCCCTCTCGATAGGAGATATGGAGGATGAAGATGTGTTGGAATCTTAAAACTTTGCAGCCCAATTAAGTGTTCACAAGCCAAAGAGGATTCATGATCAGATATTTTTCCTCATTTCTTCCCGTTCTTTATCACCGGCTAATTTGATGGTATCGTCGCGAAATTGTCACCAGAAACATCAAACAAAACAAAAAA
Organism: Macrobrachium rosenbergii; assembly: GCF_040412425.1. Taxonomy (NCBI): domain Eukaryota; kingdom Metazoa; phylum Arthropoda; class Malacostraca; order Decapoda; family Palaemonidae; genus Macrobrachium; species Macrobrachium rosenbergii. Next base: position 52,149,994 of record NC_089761.1, on the reverse strand, counting down.
GTTAAAAAATGACGAATTAATTATTATTTGATTATTTACATGATATTTATCCACCGTGATATAAAAAATGAATTTGAGGCCTTTTTCATATAGATCCTACTCTCTCTCAGCAAGTATCCCATACAAAGACTTAATACCTGATCGCCATCTTCATTTTCAAGTTAGATCTTTCCTCACACGATTACTTGCGTTACCAAATTTATGAACCCTCTGGGAAATACATGTATTGAATTACATTCAAACCTACAATTTACTCATACACACTGGGAAAGGAGTTCGTGGAATGATAAAGTTCCCGTGCGACATTTATTGCTTTAAGGAGGTATTCAAGCGAAGGGATGTACGAGAATTGCCAACTGTTACGTATTTACGAAAAAGAATATTAAGAGATCTCCAGTTGTATGACTCCGTTCAGTTTCGTATTAAAATGGAACAATACACTAGTAGGATGCGAAAGTGCATTGCAACACAGTTTACCCAAGGGTAATATTTTGTTTAGATTGTCGGTGTCCGAGATATTAGAAGTAGAACGCCGTCATATTTCATATGAAATAAGCGTTGACTGTCTTTTGGTAGGAAATCGGCAATAAATTCCAATATTATTCGGCCTGGTTTCCACGGGTTATATTACACAGACATACATGGTAAATAATATGTTAAGAATACTGTAAAATTTTATATACGATCTTTGAGACCATTATTATTTTCACGTATCCCAACATCCAGACTGATGTACTACCTGACATAAATTCCTACCATTGTGTTTTCCTTAACCGCCCGAGGTATTGCTCAGCGTCGGAAACATCTTTTCCTCCGAAGTAATAGGTGTCCTGGGAATGAAATGACCAAATAAATCTCTGTCCGGGAACGTAAGTTGAAAGGGTTTTAAAGAAAATGGAGGCCTTATAACTTCTAGAACGATGAAAAGGGTGCCCATTATGGGGAGAGAGTTTGAAGGAAACTTTAAGAATCCGGCAGTGTTGTTCAATGAGAGGAAATGAGAAGACTTCGTGGTTTGTATCAAGTGGAAAAAAATGTAAGTATGATTGTAACTTGAATTTAAATTTGCTCTTACTTTTTAATAAGAAAAACCATTCAAGTAACAATTTGCAATATTTGATAGCGAATAGGCAGAAATATAGTTTGGGGGCCATATTTACTCTGAAACAAGTTCTGTTAATCAAAAATGGTAATTTTTTAACATTTTTGGAACGTTACGTAACATACAAAGCTATTTTGCATACTTTTAATGGGACCAACGGTGAGATGGGCTTCCATCTACTGGACGTCGGTAACTTTAAACGTCAAGTTTATTACTCATAGACTATTATTATGAGACGCAAACAGTACAAGAACAGACTTTTGTTTTTTTATGTCGAAATTCTTTCATGAGATACTGAACGTATAATCTCACATACAGTTCTGTGTCAGGCTTATGGCTTTATTATGGGAGTCGGCAACGAGATGTTCCCTTGCTTTAGAGCTCTCTCTCTCTCTCTCTCTCTCTCTCTCTCTCTCTCTCTCTCTCTCTCTCTCTCTCTCTCTCTCTCTCTCATTGTACTTTTCGGCCATGAAAAAAAATTAAACGAGTATATTTTTGTCATTTGAGAAACTCCTGTTCAGAAGTTAGCATTCGTATTGAATATGCATACACTTCAACTTTTCTCCAAATTGTGTTGGTTATGGTATTAGGAAGAAGTAAAAAAGAAAAAGCATTAGAGTACATTTGAAAATACAAGCTTGAAACAGATTACAACACATTTTCATGGAATGGGCTACAAAGTAATAAAATGAGAAGTGAAATAAGTGCTAAGAGTAATACTCTGACATAATAGATAATAATTATTATACTATCAACCTTTAGAGATGACGATAATTCATTATGTTAACTCTTGTCACGGATCTGTTTGTTTGTAAATATTTTATTGTGTACTCTTTTTGAAAGATTTATTTGTACTTTTCATCAGGATGAACTCCATCAGCTAGTTTTTTTTTTTTTTCATGTCACAGGTCTGAAATCTTTTTCACGTAAACAATACCTTCAGTATTTCCGGCTTAGTAATACACAGCTGAGGTTCATTCTACAAGGGGTCCTTTGTCCTATTTGCCTGTCTTTGGAAAGACTATACTATTAGTTCAATTCATGACAGTCCTGAATTCATTATACTTGATGAAATCTGCGCTTGAATCCATTCAGTCATTTTCAAAACTTTCTTCAGTCTCAGCTCTCATGTGCTATTCTGTTGTTACATTTCTCATTTTTCTGTTTAGCTTCCTTGAAATAGAACTAATCGCACTCATGTACAAGATTGTCTGGAGTCCTTGAAATGTAATTATACAATGTGTGAAGTTCATCACCTCCTGTTGGAATAAGCTATATTTTCTCTCAAAATTGAAATCCATGATTAGGCTTTTCGAGCTCAGGTGTCATGGTCAAGGCGGAAGTGTCACGGAGTCTAAATTTCCGTACCACTATTATTCATGCCAGTTTCTCTTGAAACTTCCGTACCTCATGTTTGCAATGCAATGTCCTGTACTTTGAGAAAACGAATATCTTCTTTCCAGCTCTGATTAAAAGCATTCTAGTCGCTTTGACTCTTATTAGGCCTGATGAATGGATAAATTTTATGAGCTTTAACTGTTATATTTGAGATAGATGCTCTCTGTATATTCAATGATCATGATTCTTTACCAAATATATATGGATTTAAAGATTCGTTTTAACACTATAAGGCTTGAATTTAGATGATTAATAAATGAGTGAGCTCTTCCCTTCTGTTATTTTGAACCCACGCTTTGTAATAAAAGCGAGTTACCACTTAGCTCATTATGAGGCTTTTTATTAAGTTCCTTCTTGCTTTATGGCTTTACTAATAAGTGTATCGAAGAAGTGTAAGGAAATCGAGAAGTTAAGAAGTCACTGTTGCCATCAGAAATACATAGGCTAACACACATATATATATGTGTGTGTGTGTGTGTACTTACATGTACAGGAACATCAGATTTTCATATTTATATCCCAGCTTTAATTTCGAAAACACACCTGGCGATACTAACACTAGAGGCATCAGTGCTCACGTGAATTCTCTGTAAAAATATCACACTACTGTCTTAAACAAATGCTGGTTATAACATTCAAGAAATTTTTAAAAAATCCCAACGAAAATGTTAACTCTCTAGTGTTCCACATAGTATATATTGTCAATGATCACAGTTGTAAATCCGTAACAGTAGCATATCTACTTCGCTTTGCCACAGCTTCAGGGACGCGATGTGCCATTTGCCGTCCTTCCGTTTCTTATAAATCAAAGTGGAATTAAAGCCACCCAACCGAATTTTACCTTCTGAACAGTAAACCTGGAGAGAGGATAATAGCTTCCCCACGACCTCCATTAATCTCTTTCCAGGGGATGGGTGAGTGTCTGTCGACGCGGGTGCTGCTGAAGGCCATCAAGGCATCTGGTCGAATCTTGTTCCTGACGGTTCGGTGTCTCTTGGCAAAGGACTCATCAGCCTGTCCTTCGGGGTAGAATTTTTTTTTTATTCCTTTTACTGACTTCCTTCACTGATGCTATATTTTGTTCGTATTCCCTTTTCGTAGAATTTTTTCCTGACAATTATTTTTTAAGTTAATATTTTACTCAATTTTTAAATTTCTTTTTCCTTCTTTGTTACCCTGATATATTCATCTATGTTTACCTTCAGTTCGGTGCGGTCGGAGTTCTGGATGTTTTTAAATGTGTTTCAAAATTGGGAGATTCTTGAAGCACCTGTCAACTTTTCAGATTAGCCTTAATGATGCTCATGGTATTGCAAAGATTAAGCATGGCAATGCTGTTTATTCTTGCATTAATGCGAACCATTCATTTACGTAATTTCTAAAACCTATTAAAAAGTATAAGAACCTTCCATTCTAGGGACTGTGGAACAGTCTTCTAGAGAATGTCGTGCAATTGGAACTTCAGAAGTTCAAGCGAACGTGCAGTGCATTACTACCCTGATACTATTCTCCTTGCGTTGTAATGCATTTTAATATATTTTGATCTATTTGTTAATTTATTAATTTATTTTTTCTTTTTAATAAGTAGGATCTCTTCTTTCTGTATTTCCCTTTACCTCCTCTTGCTTCTTCCTAATGAACACCATATTATTTGGAAGCTTGTATTTCAGGTCAATGGCCCCTGCGGGCTTGCACCATATGAATAGGGTTCATCTTCTGTATAATAATAATAATAATAATAATAATAATAATAATAATAATAATAATAATAATAATAATAATAATAATAATAAGTCCTGGCGTGCCCAAACGAGTTGTAAAGCATTTGGTTGGGGTATTGAAATAAGCTATTTCAAGCAGTTCTGTAATTACAAATGAAAGAGCATTGTTTGCCATTGTGAGTTAATCTACTTGAGGGTGATTATTAGCTTTCCTTGTTATGGTCAACATTTTCCAGCTTTTGCTCCTGATATAGGTAAGGCGATTGCATATTGAATTTAAATTTTGAAATGACAGGTAAAAAATCTGAGTAAAGAATTACGGTTTATTTAGAGTTTTTCCATGTGACTAAAAAGCATACGGAACACTGTATGCATATATTTATGTAGGTATTATTGATATATATATTATTGATATATATATATATATATATATATATATATATATATATATATATATATATATATATATATATATATATATATATACTGTATATACACACACATATACATGCATACATACATATATTATAAAACTCATGTTCTTAAGTATATGATAATAACTCCCATTAGTTCCCTCCCAAGAGCTAGATAATAGTTTGATCATTCGAAACAAAGCATAATAGAAATTCAGATCGAAAATATCATTACTTGGAAATTAATATGCAACAAATAAATAGTCATTAACCTTAGTGTATCTACTTAAATTCTTCCAGTAGTGGATTTAGTACATTACATCCGATGCTCCTCTCATTTTTATGTGATTAATAGGGGAAAGGTGGTAGTATTCCGTTAGGTATGAATGTAGACTTTGATATTCCTTTTCCTGATACTTGCAAGCATGAACCCTCTCTTACCGGGTTCAAAAGTTCCTCATTGGACGGGTCGATATCGTACTCGGCTAGCACTCTGCTGGGCCTGCGTTCGACTCTCCGGCCGGCCAGTGAAGAATTAGAGGAATTTATTTCTGATGATAGAAATTCATTTCTCGGTATAATGTGGTTCGGATTCCACAATAAGCTGTAGGTCCCGTTGCTAGGTAACCAGTTAGTTCTTAGCCACGTAAAATAAGTCTAATCCTTCGGGCCTGCCCTAGGAGAGCTGTTAATCAGCTCAGTGGTCTGGTTAAACTAAGGTATACTTAACTTTAGCGGGTTCAAAGAAAAGTGAAACTCTTAGTTTTGTAAGTAGGGTCTCTTCTTACAAACACACACGTTTTATTGGTTTTGTCTTTCAAGAAGTATCTGCCCAGGTAATCTTGCAATGCAAAATTCCTTTATCTACTGGAATGATGGTATTAATGGCGTGTTTTAGATTTTTGCAGTACCGCAATTAGAATATTCTACATTTTAGCCTCCGAAGATTTTTTTCCGTAAGACAAATTTGTCCGAAGTGATGGATTCCCTTTTAACAACGCGTATTTATGATGTATCACCAGTGTCAGAACTTATCTATTTTACCCTTTGTCCATAAGCTTTATTTCTAAAGGAACTTCCATTATCGGCTTTTCAGAGCATTGGAAAGAAAGGGTTCCTAAAATATTATAATGGTGCAGTGCTAATGCCAAAGGCCTTTTATTCCCTTTCCTGCAAAACTTTGGAATGGTCTTCTTAGTCACTGTAAATGACGCCGACACTTGTAGGTTTAAGACTGACTGCGACGCTACTTGAAAGCACTTGGTGCTATTACCTTTGTTTTTTACTGACTTAAAATTTTAAGTAGCTGAATTAGTCATCTAAATTTATTTGTTATTCTTAATGTCCTTCGCTTTGTTTTGCCCTTCTTCATCCAACGTTATACTGCTCTGGAAAGCTTTTGTTTTGTTTCTGACTTATGAATATTTGAACAGTGGTACGTAGAAATATTCAAACATTAAATGTAAAAAAAACAAAAAGTTTACTTTATAGAGCAAAATACGTAGTAAAGGATGAAACAAAGTAAAGGAAATAAGTAATAACAAATAACGTGTGTATTACTAACAACATTATATATATATATATATATATATATATATATATATATATATATATATATATATATATTTTATATTTATATTTATATATATATATGTGTGTATATATATATATATATATATATATATATATATATATATATATATATATATATGGATTGCTTTCCACCTAGATACCTATATACGTATAGAAATATATTTCTGTATATATTGTGTGTTGATGATTTCTATATATATATATATATATATATATATATATATATATATATATATATATATATATATATATATATATAAACACACACACTTGTATATATATATTGTATATATATATATATATATATATATATATATATATATATATATATATATATTATACATGAAAATAAAATGAAAGATACCAAGACTTGCGGTTTTTATTCTAAAGTCATCTTCAGGGTACCGTGAAAATGCAGATTTATTTTTTATACTATAAACTAAATACTGTAGTAGAAATCAATCTTAACATATATTAATTAATAAAAAAATGTATGATTTACAGTCAAAAGGATATCTAAAAGTGAAGAGATATTCTAGTATAAACTGGGAATGGTGACTCTTGTTTGACGAATTACATCCTAATTTCTTCAGTTGCTAAACAAATTTTGTTAATAAACACATTTAGATTAGGAATTAATGTAAAGATTCCCATACAGTTCTGTTTTCAACGCTTACACTAATCAAGTTTGTTCTGCTTCAGTGCTGTATTAGATTATGTCCAGAAGTGCTAGACATCACGAATCCTAGCTCAATTCGATCAGATTTCATTTGGGTTAGGGACGGATTGATATGAATATTGTCATACGTAAAGAAACTTCGTTTGTTATAATACTCTGTCCCATATATTTGAAAACAAATAGTAGTTACCAGTGGTTCTTCCTTCGATTCTATGCGATGTTTTTCTTGTTTAAAGGCAGCATTATTCTTTGGTGGTGTAGTTGAATAACATGCGTCATTCTTTCACCCATAATGTCTTCATTTATAGGGTTATATCTGCATAAAATGTAAGATAAAGATAAGTAAAATGTTCTAAACGTCACATAATATATTGAGTCCTCAATAATAGCTTTATTTGAGAGGTCATGTATTTGGGAATGTGTCACCACCTGTTTTTGTGGGAAGTGTGATTTTATTCAGCGAACGAAAAATAAGAGGCAGCCTATCTTGTTTCCCCTAAACTGTGTAGTAAAAGTACATTATTTAACTTGATTGCCTTTAACCCGACATTCAAGCGCAATCACAAAAGATAAAAACGAAAAAATTCACGCCAATAACAATATTCCTTCTTTGCGATGGGCTTAATTTAGCTTTATGAAAGTATATAAGCTTGTTTGAGTTTTATCTCTATTGGTGTTTTAACTCTGTAGCTTTGTTAAAAGTGCAGTTGCCTTAATTTTATGCTCTTTATATCCAGTTCGGTACGTAGCATTGATGACATTAGTCCACTACATATATATTTTTTCTGAAACTTGTTTGCAATCTAATAGACAATCACTATTTCAAGTTTGATTGCATTATGATATCATATCTTTCAATCATGTTTTGCTTCAGCGTTAGGCTGGTGTTTTATTGTAGGAACTTTTCTCGCTATCGGAATATAATGATACAGTATGTACATTATATTTATCTATCTATATATGTACACATACACACACACACACACACACACACACACACACACACATATATATATATATATATATATATATATATATATACATACTAAGTGAACATAATCTTAAATGCAAATATATAAACAGAAATATGTTTAAACACAAATAGACATACATATACAAATATCTCACACATACATACATGATATATAATGTAAAGATAAATATAAATATATTTAAATATAAACATATATATATATATATAAACTATACATATGCATGAATATATATATATATATATATATATATATATATATATATATATATATATATATATATACATTATATATATATATATATATATATATATATATATATATATATATATATATATATATATATATATATATATATATATATATATATATATATATATATATATGCATGTGTGAGAGTTTGTATGTGTCTGCCAGGTTGTGTTTAAACACGTGTCTGTTTCATCTTTGCATTTAATGTTCATTCAATAAAGGTTAATAAGCGTTTTGTTATTTGACAATTTTCTGATAGCGATGTCTTTAATAATTTTATGTCGATATTCCAGTCACAACACATAACCTTATTAAAGTCTAAAGTTATCCTCAAATTTTTAGTGTATAGATTTTATTATGGACTGGACAAGTAATAGACTGCAGTGGAATATCATTATAACCTTCATCGAAATTTAAAGTTATGACATGCATCTCTGGAGTGCAGTGCCGATATTATAGATGATGTAAGTGAACGGAGGGGTATATATAGTTGATGTATTATAGATGCCTTCTTGTCCTTTGGGTTTCAGGAAAGGGGCAACATATAAGATAAATTAACCTGAAGGTAAGATTATATTGAGCAGTACCTATATTGACGTTGTTTGTTAATGCAGTAGTATTTTATCTGTATTTATATGCACAGTTTGTGTGTTTCATAATTTTTAGTGTTGAAGTTTTTCTTTATTTTGCTACAGTACTATCTGAATGGCTGGAAAGGTGTTCCCATTTCATTATGCTGCTATGTAGAATATTTCTAATTTATATTGGATACTTAATATTAAGGAAAAACAAAGATGTCTTGTTTTTTTAATTCTTTACTACGTTTAAAGGTTTAAAATTTATATAAGATGGAATTAAAAAATGAAACATGTTTAGTAAAGAGAGACGTCATATGAATTATTAATGACTGCATGAATATCATTTATCATCAGTGCGATGAGGCGTAATAATGTTCACAGTCAGAAAAATTATATTTTGGTATTAATAATAATATATTGCTCCACGTATTGTTGAGAATTTTGAACAGTCGTCATAGATGAAATTGATTATATGTGGTAGTACATCACAGAATTCAAATGAATTGTTTCTTTATCAGCTTAATTATTTTATTGAGGAGAAAGGAGAATATTTGTATTAGCCAAACCCAGGACTATTGGAATAGCTATTAATTGTTTAGGAGATTGCATTATTAAAGTCCGTTTTAGGTAAACAATTTCAGAATCAAGTCATCTCGATTCAAAATTCATAAGTCAGTAAAGCTATCATTATCCCCCGAACATGGCCTTCTCTCTAGAGAAAAATAATGCATAATGGTCGCCGCTTCCTTGATAAATTAACTGCGAAATTGTGGTTAATCCCTCTGTGTAAAAAATGTTATTAGCATTATATTGAACCTTCCTACAAGTACTTTGCACTAGGTTCTCCCAAACGACAGTACTTTGGACCCACTGTCACTGCTATGATAACAAATGAAGAATTGTCAGATTAATTCTGTTTTCTCTTACCTTTTTCCGGGACTATATTTCGTTGCCATTGACATCTTCATAATTTTATTTGAAATAAATTGTAAATACTTCAAGTTACACTACAGCGTACATTTTTGTCTTCACTCCTTTTTATGATATTTTAAGGTGATAGATGTTCCATGAAAGCGAAAAAACTCGAATGATACAATGTGTCTGGGGTTAAACATACATTATTAGTCGTGGAGTCTTCATTGGTAACTGGAAATTGCATTTAAGAAAGTTATTTGCACTAAACACTCTCGCATTATTTTCCTGTGAAAGTTTGTCTTTTGACATTATAACTTTAAACCATCTAATAGATTTCTTGTAGATCCAATGATTAAAATTTCCTTTTATTAATAGGATGTCTATAGTGCTGAATACGAACTGACAGTCTCAAACTGAATGTAATATTTGCCGATTATTAAGTTGATTACACTTTAATCTATACCAACATCTTTAAAAACAAAATTATTCACTCCATTCTTCAATGATACGATAATCGTACTAACACTCATATGTGGTTTTCAATCTTTTAAACTTCTAGGTCCATGTAGTTTGGTCAACACAAATAATATAATAAGATATTTTCAATATTTACTTTGTTCCTGTATATTATTTTATTGTAATAATACTGGGCTCTCGGAATAGGAATAAATTGATTATAAGCAAGTTTTGCCTGTTTTGAATGTATTTCCATTTTTATTAGTTCAAAAAATCTGTTAGATGCAGATGCTTTATAGAGTGCTGCAAACTATTTGCCCAAAACGGTTTAAGCCTCGTCTGTCCTTTGGCATAGGAAAGGGATTATTTGAAATAGACTGTGTAAATGGACTTGAAGTTACACTACCAGATATTTTGTCATCCGATGCTATCTTTTTCCCATATTTTAAGGTGATAGATGTTCCATGACGTAAAACTCGCAGTTTGCACAAAAGTTATCATTTTTAAACATGTGGAATTACTAAAATATTGTAAATGTCCTGTTAATGATTTATTGAGAATTATTTATAAACACTCTACTATTATTTTATTTCACTGTTTGTCTTTTGACATTATAACTTTAAACATCTAAAATTTCTTGTAAAACCAATGATTAAAATTTCCTTTTATTAATAGGATTCTAAAAACAAGAATACAATCACAGTCTCAAACTGAATGAGGATAAATTTGAGACCCTTATTCTTGTTGATTAAATCTTAATCTATACCAACATCTTTAAAAACAAAATTATCCTCCATTCTTCACGTTGATACGATAATCGTACTAACACTCATGGTGGTTTTCAATCTTTTTTACTTCAATAGGTCAAGTAGTTTGGTCAAGGGTCTCAAATAATATAATAAGATATTTTCAATATTTAGCTTTCATTCCTGTATATTATTTTATTTTTGCTTTATTCTGGGCTCTCGAGAATGAAAGAATAAATTGATTATAAGCAAGTTTTCAAGTTTTGAATGTATTTCCATTTTTATTAGTTCAAAAAATCTGTTAGATGAAGATGGATTTATAAGATTAAATCGTTATCACTATTTGCCCAAAACTGGTTTTATATGATTGCTCAGTTTCTAATGTGAAAGGATTAGTGGCTACAGACTGCCAGTACATTGTTATGGATTATAAAGCTATTTGTGGCCGTTTAGAATATGGCCAAGCATCCGATGCTATTTTTCTAATGAGTTCCCCTGCGGTACCTCTTCTCTCGGTCCCCATTCCACTGCAATGTAATTTCTCTGTAGTTTGCCAGAAATATTATCATTTTCTGACTTCTGGAATTGTGAAATAAAGCCCCCTCGTGCCTAGGGCCTGATTTATTGAGATTTTATATGGAAAAACTATTGGATTTCACTGTTTTCTTTTGTATTTCTTTCCTTTCACTGCTGGAATTTCCTAAAAAACCATCTTTCTTTAACTAACATTTGTAGATTAAAAAACAAAACAATCTACTTCCTATAGGATGAGTTAAAATGAGACCCTTTTCTTTTCATTCTTTTTGTTTTCTTTAAAGCTTTTTAGATGACTACTATCCTCATCAACTCATACGTTGAGGGTAGTCCTTCAGATTTTCGTGAAACTCTTCTGGATTTCAAGATTATCCTTTCCATATTAAAAATAAAAAACTTCACACATCGTCCATCTTAATTTGGTTGATTCAAAAGTTTTCTGTCTGATGGGTTACATATCTGCTTATTTCTTAATGGATTCTTATCAGCTCTTCCTTATTTTATAGGTATTGTACTGAATAAATCAGTAAAGAGCTTCTGAACAGTATACCAAAGATTCAATTAAAATACCAACTGGCTTCTCGTTCCCTTAGATAATTTTGGAAAGTTGCAACTCGAGAATCAACCTGTTCGATCAGTAATCCCTATAATTCAGATATGGAATGTGAAACTCTCTGCTTCTCAGAGTCATAAATAATTCACTCTTCGTCTTTGTAATGATTAGATTTATAGATAGTTGATAAATGTTATAAAAACAAAATTTGTACCTGGTGAGAAATGACTCTGATATGTTTGGGGACATTTTTCTATATCGAGTTCCCCTGCAGATCATAAACGCTCCTATCTACTTATCAATCGATATGTTTATCTATATACATACATGCCTAATGGCATACATACGCTACATACATACATTCATTTCCATACCGGCTGATGAAACATATATATATATATATTTCTGGTGATAGAAATTCATTTCTAGATAAATGTGGTTCATTCCACAGATCCGATATAGCTGTAGCCCCGTTGCTAACAAAACAATTGGTTCATATCAGATTTTGTTAAGTCCTCATTCAACTTCACGACAAATCTAATTATGAGAACAGAAAGACTCTAAATAAATAAATAAATAGTTATACTTTTTTTTTTTACCTCTATAATCTGTGTCCCATGTATGTTGATATATAATATCTCACATGCAGATGTAGAAATATTTTGGCCACTGTTCTTCTAAGAGTACCCCCTCATGCATATATATATATTTATATATTTATATATATAAAAATATATTGGACTATATATGTATATATTTATATTTCTTTCCTTTCACTGCTGGATTTCCTAAAACGTCCATCTTTCTTACTGTCATTTGTAACTTTTTACCAAGATGTGGCATGTACTTCCTTTAAGCCTTAAATTCTCGTTGCTTTTCTTTTTCATTTCTCCTTTTGTTTTATCTTGCCGAAAAAAATGTGATATGCACTAACCCGTTATGTTTGGGTGGGCTTTCTATTCGGATCTGCAAACATGAAAAGCTTCTTCTTTGGGTTGTCTTTGCCTCCGTTATTTTATTGTGCGTGTGTTTAAGTGATGCATTCATAATTAAAAAAAATTTAATATTTTCTTTTAAAAATTGGGTAAAATTAGAAGGTAAATTGTCCTCAGTATGAGAGTTTTGTAACCTGTTTGCGTTCCAAGCTTGACATAAGTGGATTGAAAAAAATTCCAATTATTTTTATGATACAGCGTATAATCTGTAAAATGTGAGGTACTATATACCTTCAACAATGTAAAAACTTCGGCTTTGATTTTCCTGTATCTCGTATATCAAAGTTCTGCTGACAGTTATTCACTGAAAACTGACAGTTATTTTCTCCCTAAAGGCTCTTAATTTATGGCCGGTTTGTGTATGATGTGAATCACATTAAGAACCGAAAAAACGCGTCTATTTTTTTATGCTATTTTAGGAAGATTGTAAAAAATACCAATAAACATTCCGACCGATGTTTTATTAATCAAGGTAAAAGTTAAAAAGGTCTGCTTTAATTAATGCTAAGTTTATGTTTATCTACCGTTAACAATTTTTTTATCTCTCTGTCTAATTAGAAAGGTGTTTTTATACATATCATAAATATCAATATTTATGGAGTTATGAATGGTATGGTGACGAGGTGTTTTTATACTTAACATATATACCTATACTTTATACTTAATTATACCACCCGCATATATATAACGAATATAGCTTTTTACAGGCACCTTGATTCAAATTTATGAGTATGATAAGAGAGATTGAAGCGTCCCAGGATTAATAGAGTACTCTATTAATCCAGGAAGCGTCTTAGTTGTTAGTGTTGTCTTCATTTGTGATTCATTCGCTCAAACTTCCAAAGTAATCTACTGTTATCGTTTAAAACACATCCAACTGCCGAACAGGTAATTTGATAAAGTTCTTTTTGTAATAGTGTAAATTTGGCGATTGCTAGGTTTGTAAATCATGATCTGAGATAATTTTTAATTTCAAATTCGTTTCGACCTAAAATATTTTAAGTAGTAAGCGTATGAATGACAAAAGTAAAGAAAAAAGTTTACAAATATTATTCAGGCCTTTGCAAATTATATACATTAATATATATATATATAAATATATGTATATATATATATATATATATATATATATATATATATATATATATATATACTGTATATAGTTCTTATATGTATTTTAAATAGTAAATTTAGATTCTATATATTATATAAACACAAACTATGATTGCATATATATATATATATATATTATTGGTATATGATATTTGTTTTGTGTGTTTTCTTGTTTATATCTCTATATATATATATTATTTGTGTAAAAAAGAAATATATATATATATATATATATATTATATATATATATATAATTATATATACTACATATGTATCTGGTAAATAGTGAATATTATATTCTATATATTATATAAACACATAATATATATATATATATATATAATAAAAGTGGATGTGTGTATGTTCATGTGTATGTTTGTGTGAAATGGAAACCAACCCACTTGACAGACCCAGAAAAAATTTTGCACGGGCCTCTATGTCACCCCAGGAAGATTATAACTAAATCAAACCCCTACCCCGTCACAGACATAAAAACACATTCAAAATCAAGGAAATTTTCGTTTTTACCGATGCTGTTCACCTTTTCTCCAGTAACTTTATGGGGGTCACCAGTAGCTTGGGAGGTAAACCACCACCTTTTCTGTTGGTGACGTCATTAAACTCCTCCCACTGTAAACCCTATAATCAGTTTAGTACATCCAAAAAATTAAACAGATGTTTTTGACTGTATTAGAATGTCTTTCATTCAGTCATAAAACAATATATATATATATATATATATATATATATATATATATATATATATGTATGTATATACATACATATATATATACATATATACACATATACATACATACACGCACACATACATTTATATATATATACACATACACAGTTACAGAAATGTCCTCTTTGTGCGTAAGGTGTAGCAGTAAGTGACCAAAAATGCTTTCTCTGTATAGTTGACAAACAGTCAGGATTTTCTGTCATTTTCATTTGTCAAAGGCAGCGAAGCGGTGTGCACAATTATATATCCATCCGTCTGTTTGTTGGTAGGAGGATAGTTATAAAGCATTTGCATGCCGCAGATATTGCACTGGAATAACAAAACAATTGTATATCGAAGATTGCTCCAGTTCCTTGTTAGAAACGAATAGCCCACCCTTTTTTTTTTTTTTGTCGTTGGTCCCACAAATCACTCTTCTTCTTATAGGAAAAAACATATATGTTATAATAATTCAAACAGGAAACGATAAATGAAGGTTTTTCTTATATTTGCATTATCATAATAGTCTGTCCATGTGAATGTGTTTGACCGAAAGTAATTCAAACGGAAAAATGAATGGGCATTTTTTCAGGGTTAATGTCATCAGACCATTAAAGCATATAAGCTCTTTCTCTCTCTCTCTCTCTCTCTCTTAAGAACTGAAAAACATCTCTTTTTTATATACATATATATATGTATGTATATACATACTGTATATATATGTATATGTATATAATAATGTGTGTATGTGTGTGTGCGTGTGTGTTTGTGCACCTACAGTTCTTCACTGGAGGGGTGGGTAGAGCTTTATGACTGGCACGCTGTTGGCAATTTTTCGACTCTCCGACGGGCCAATGAAGAATTAGAGGAATTTGTATACTGGTGATAGAAATTCATTTCTCGTCATAATGTGGTTCGGATTGCACAATAAGCTGTAGGTCCCGTTGATAGGTAA
>NC_089761.1:52089272-52131772 GCF_040412425.1 Macrobrachium rosenbergii | reverse complement strand
GCGAATACTTCAGAGAAACTGTGCTTACTGGTGGAGTATTTCCTTTCCTCAAAGATCCTGAAAATGTGTTATCTGTTGAAGAAATCACATTTTTGCATGATAAGGCACCATGTTTCAAGGCTCTTCAGACACAGGAGCTGCTTCGAAACAGTGATATCGATTTCTTCTCGTCAAGTGAATTTCCAGGGAGCTCCCCTGACCTTAATGTGTGTGAAAACATTGGTAGTACCTTAAAGGATCGTGTTGAAGTGTGCACAGTGAACTATGATGGTATACCATGCCTCAACGACCTGCGAAGAGAGGTGACCGAAGTGCTCAGGGAAATGGAGTTTGAGTCTCAGCTTTTTTGCAGTTTGCTGAAATCATACCCCTCAAAAATGCAGGCTTTGGTACAGGGAGATGGAGGCCACACAAAATATTAAATACTCAGAGAGAAACTTAAATACCTGTTCTGAATTACTTTTGTTTTGTCCATATCAATTTTAGTTTATGCTGTAGAGGGGGCTCTAATTTCATAACGCCTTGTATATGTATATATATATATATATATATATATATATATATATATATATATATATATATATATATATATATATATATATATATATATATATATATATATATATATATATATATATTGTTATGTGGGGCTTTGGCTGTCTAGTTCCAGTACCCAGCTGCGCTACTCCCTTTTCATGCAGAGGGAGAAAGGCTACTTTCTGCTTAGGTCTGGATAAAAGACCTCACTTGTGACTGACAGTTTCTAACTGTAATTAATCTTCACTTGTCCTCATCTATTTGTGGGAAAGAGGTGTTTCTTGTTATTTGGTTTAGTTTAATTATTTATCCAGGTGTTGGCCCGTTCTTTCTATGAATTTGGTGCATGTACACTTGGTTAGGTTAGGTTGAATGCTTACTTGAATATGAGAGAGAGAGAGAGAGAGAGAGAGAGAGAGAGAGAGAGAGAGATTCAGAGATTCAGCCAGCAAATTTGTGCTGCCTGAGAAAATAGGAAAATTTATTATAACTGCCCACTGGCAGGTGTCTTATTTGAAGATACGTCTTCTTGGGCTATTTCAGGGGATTGTTTTATCAATCGTAACTTTCCCTGTGGCCCGAGTCGGATGTCTCACTCTGAGAAGTTATGATTAAAATTATAAGTTCTTTTCTTTCATATAATTTCTTATGTTGGGGTATTTGTATAGGAACCTTTTGTTATATATTTCCTAAGTAAGTCCTATCATTCCCTGACTAATTGATGTCTTGTTTTTATCTATTGTATGGAACCACGTCCTATTTTCTATCTATTGAAGTCTATGTCTGTCTAAGATTTTGCAATGGGGATTACTACACTAAACAAAGTAGTTCCCTAAGTGACAATGGGGGCAGAAGCTAAGGTGACTCTGGCTGCCACAAACCAATCACACAACACCCACAAGGGTTTTAAGATGGCGGACAGTGAGCGGTCAACCCGTTTCCCAAAATGTTGGATGAATCCCATTATAAGCGCAGCAAAATTCAAAACAAAATGCGGCTAGGCACATTTTTGGCTGATGAATACACGATGTCTCAAGGCGCATTTGTTTACAACTGAATCACACAAAGCACTCGAATTCCTCTCACAAAACAAACGAAGCAAATGTAGGATTACAAATTTTAACTAAATGCACCAACAATGCAAAGGGTTTTACTTTATGGAGATGGAAAACGAAATTACTATGAGCTACGCTTTCCTCTTTTTTTCTTTTTCATGCAGAATTAATTGCTGTTTGCTTACTGAATGGCTGTTAGTGACCCAAAAGGAAAATGGAATCGTCGTTGTCTTGGCTGGCCAGAATTTACGTTAACTAGGAGCTGCAAACTATGAAATTAACTGTTGCCGTTCATTTGCTATATTAACGACACAGAATTTTTATATGCTTCCTGTGATATGAAAACTTGTTAACTCTGTCATAGTCTTCATAGGCTGATCGTGGTTACTGCTTTTGAATTTCAAAGAACTTCGCAAATTTTTTGTCCGCCTTAAGCTATGAGAGAAACGTTAGGCATACTTTCTCCGTTCTTTGTTGTGCAATAGTTAATTCGTTCAAAAATCAATATCATGCATTAATCCTTGGCCGAGGAAAATAGCAAAATATTAAATATGACTCGGTAACTCGGCTAACGACCTTGAAAAATATGCGGCTGGCACCATGTCTGAACTCAGCAACGTTCTCTTTAAGAGTTTGTAAATTTTAAATTATAAATTAGCTGCTCCCAATGCACACTTCCCTACTTACGCTAATTTCTTATTTATAAAAATGGTGTTCTTATTGCTATAATGCCTTGACCTGTCTCCTTGTTTGGAAGAATAGCATGAACTTAAATATGATCTGACTTTCTCTGAAATTGATGTGTAATTAATTTGATTCCTGGTTCTTTTCTCTCTAAATTAATTAGAGTCTCCTGGCTAGGATGCCAGTGTTACGTGTTGGCTTTGGCGGATGAGTTTTTTAAATTGATTACTGCATTTTATGTAGCCCTGCTTTGCCAAAGGCACACAAAAACTGTCAGTTGAAGCTGAAATTACCCTCAAAAGACAGACAATTACTTAATTGGATTAGGTCGCCAGTCGGAAACTATGTATGGAAAAAAAAATGGATTACTTTGTAACCAATGAATGACATCAAACCCCTTTACTTCCCACTTAGTCCCGACAAAGAAAGAAAGTGTGGTGATACTGAGGAAATTACATGAACTTTTCGTCAACGTCAGACACAGACAATTTTCTCTGCTCCCATAAGAAGAATATACGTGACGAAGGTTTGTACCTAGTGGATATCGTACGTAAGTTTAGTATTAGGAAGGCTATTGCTCTTCCAACAATGGGCTAGGATTCAAGGCTTGCTTGTACCTGTATTTACACTTAACTTTTCCTAATTCCTACTTACTGCACGGGAATAGCTTATGCAATTTCACTAGACAACATTAATTTTTCATACACCAGACTTCATAAAAGAAATATGATTGTACCAGGTTCTCTCGTAAATGGTGGCTGACGGGGAAACAATGGAAAGGTTTAAGTACAGTGGAAGAATATTAGTAAATCGAAGAAAAACTGTCAAATTTCGTACTTACTGTTACATAAGCTGCTTGCGCGCTGCAACTGCCAATCGGGGTTCTCAGTTAAAACTTCTTGGCGATTCACTGAGTAAAAGCAATAGATAGGAAAGAACAAAGCGTCAGCGTAGGGCAAAGCTGTTTGTCCATACGTTCGTACATAGTCCCCTGGCATAGGACAGAGACAAAAAAGGAAAGACCACCTTCACCAGAAGCGACTTGGTAAACCCTCCCTGTGGGTTAGGCCCCCCTAATGCTAACCTATCCGCTACTGAAAGTGGTTATTTTTCGAAAACACGGCCTACCTTTGCCTGCTTAGCTTCAACAGAGACGCTGTCCCATCTTTGTTAGAAGACATTCTTACTAAAGTAATGCAGAGAGGGCGAAAGACAGAATATTTATATTATATATATATATATATATATATATATATATATATATATATATATATATATATATATATATATATATATACATATATATATAGTAAGGAGCAAAGGCTGACCCAGCGCACATCACATGTGCATCCAGATCGTGGTCAGGAATGCAGAAGCAGATGAGATAGTAATGTTTTATGGCACGTAAGCACATCATAAGAGAGACCTGCAGTAAAATACAAGATATCAGTATAAATTACTTAAAAGTGCTGTTTACAAAACTATACTTTCAAAAGACACAATGCAAAAAGATAAAATTGGTAAGAACAGACAACACACTTAAATACAGATGCACTTAAAAACAAAATAGTGCAGACAATAGACTTAAATACAAACATAATTACAGAACACTTCATGCTAACCTGCCATTCTAGAGGCTAAGAATAAAACACACAAAAGAAATACCAGAGAAAGGCAGAGAGTCATAACAAATACAAGGGTAAGGCAGTTTGATGATTCAAGATGGAACTCGTTGTTTAATATTTAATGTTTTCAGAATATTTAGTTCTTGTGGATTGTTTGTATAACTAACAATCTGAAAATCTCCATAGCTGATTTCCGTTTTGCATTTAATGGTGTGATTGCGTACATCAGAGGATTCGGATTAGTCACTTGGCAATTAGTTATATAACATACCTCCCCTGTGGGAATCGGCCCTCACCCCGAAAAGTCTCTTGGAGGATTCAGTATATTATCCCGAACTACAATTAGGACAATAGATGTTTTTGTGAGTACAGTCCAATTGTCCGGTGAGGACTAAAATTGGCAAAAGGGCTCAACTGGTGAGGACCAGTGGCTGCCCCTCCCCACCGAAGCAGGGGGAAGGGATCAACCAACGAGGACCAGTGGCTGCCCCTCCCCACCGAAGTGGATGGAAGGGCTCAACTGACGAGAATGAGTGGCTGCCCCTCCCCATCGAAGTGGATGGAAGGGTCAGCCAATAAGGACGAGGGCTACCCCTTTCCATCAAAGTGGGCAGAAGGGCTTAATCAGCAAGGATCAGTGGCAACCCTTCTCCACCAAAGCAGGCTGAAGGGCTCAACTGGCAAGGACCAGTGGCTTCCCCTCCTCACCAAACTGGGTGGAAGGGCTCAACCAGTGAGGACCAGTGGCTGCCCTTCCCCACCAAAGTGAGCGGAAGGGCTCAACCAGCAAGGACAAGTGGCTGCCACTCCCCACTGAAGTGGGCAGAAGAGCTCAACCAGCGAGGATCAAGCTGTCCCTCCCCACCGAAGCAGGCAGAAGGGCCCAACCATCGAGGACCAGTGGCTGCCCCTCCTCACCATAGAGGGCGGAAGTGTTCAACCAGTGAGGACCAGTGGCTAACCCTCCCCATTGAAGTGGACATAAGGGCTCAACCAGCGAGGACCAGTGGCTGCCTCTCCTCACCGAAGCAGGCGGCAAGGCTCAACCAGTGAGGACCAGTGTTGCCCCTCCCCACCGAAACAGGTGGAAGGGTTCAATCGGCGAGGACCAGTGGCTGCCCCTCCTCACCAAAGTGGGCAGAGGGGTTCAACCAGCAAGGACCAGTGGTTGCCTCTCCCTGCCAAAGCAGGCAGAAGGGCTCAACCAGCGAGGACCAGTGGCTGCCCCTCCCCACCGAGGTGGATGGAAGAGCTAAGTAATCAATTGAGGATGTCCCTCTTCCTGATACTTGTCATCCTGAACCTATTCTTAAAAATTTTGCATTTCACTCCAGGGATGTTAAGAAAATTCTGGATAATCTTCATAGCTGGTGTGAAGAAGATCCAAATGGTTTCTTCCCTTTGTTTTTTTAAAAAAAGTTTCTTGTTTGATGTCTCCAAGATTAGTAGATTTTATAGATTTTTATGTCGACATAGTATCTTTGTGGATGAGCGCAAGCTTAGTAATACAGTGCCTGTTCCAAGGAGTGGCATATCTGCAGACTGCAGTAACTACAGGCCAATTTCTATTCTCCCTGTGCTCTCCAAAGGTGCTGTAAAACTTATTGTTAAGCCACTATATACAGTAAGTATGTGGAATCTAAAAGATTGTCAACTGATAGTCAATATGCATATAGAAAGCAGTTAGGTACCTGCGATGCTTTTTTAGACTTGACATGCCATTTGCAAGAGAACCTTGATAAGGGTTTAGAGTGCAGAGTAATTCAAATAGATTTTAGTGCTGCTTTCGATTTCGTAATTCATAAGGCGCTTACTTATAAACTTGAAAATCTGGGAGTGGGTGAAAATGTTTTAGGATTACTTAAAGATTTCCTTACGGGTAGGCAGCAGTGAGTTGCTATTGATGGAATCTTGAGTGAACCAAGACCTATTGTGTCCGAAGTTCTGCAGGATAGAGTTCTTGGTCCATTATTATTTTGGTGTATACAAACGATATGGTTGTTGACCTGGAAAACAAGATTGTTCAGTATGCCGATGATTGAACACTTGTGGGTGTAGTATACGTCTCCATATAAGAGAAATGAAGCTGCTCTCAGTCTCAAGCGGGACATGGACCGGATCAGTGAATGGTGTAGTCGGTGGGTTATGAGGCTGAACTTCAGTAAAAGAAAAACACTATTGAATAGCAGATCTTGTACGGATTTTCCACCCCGTCACCCCCTTCAGGTTGGTGTAACTTTTGACTTGTATTTTACTCTTGACAGACATGTAATGAAAGTTTCAGCAAATTCCGGACGAAACTTAGGTATTGTTCCTGAGGCCTCATATATTTATAACACTGATAAAATCAATGCAACCTGTTTTAGGTCATTTATGCTTGTTTTACTAGAAGACTGTTCTCCGATGTGGATGGCTGCTTCTGGCAGAGATTTATCTCTTTTAGATAGAGGAGTTCGTGGTGGTAGGTTTCTTTTTCCTAATATGAGCAGTTATGACATGGACCATCGACGGATGGTCTCTTATTTGTCACTTTTCTATAAGTTGTATTTTAATAGAAATCTTTCAAATTCACAACTGACATACGGTATGTGCCTCGCTGTCGAACTTCTCAGTTCCAGAAGTCCTTTATTTCTCCCACCGTTGGAAAGTGGAACAGTCTTCCAGAGGATGTCGTTCAGTTGGAACTTCAAAAGTTCAAGTGAAGGTGTAATGCATTACTACCCTAATGCTATTCTCCTAGCATTTTAATACATTTTTATATATTTATTAATTTATTTTTTCTTTCCAAGAAGTGAGATCTCTTCACTCTGTATTTTTCTTACTTCCTAATGAGCACCATATTCTTTGGAAGCTTCAATTTCAAGTCAATGATGGTCCCTGTGGTCTTGTTACATATGAATAGTGTTCATCTTCTGAACAACAACAACAACAACAACAACAACAACAATAATAATAATAATAATAATAATAATAATAATAATAATAATAATAATAATAATAATAAAAATTGCGTAAATATGAAAAAGTGTTAAGCGAAAAAACAAATACGAAGCATTTTTGAAACAAAAAGAGAAACGAATTGTTTCCCCTTGAATAGCGACGCCAAAAGTGCAACATTTTCCACGGCCAATAAAATTTCCTGACAAAATTCTCGATTATGCATGCAAATTGCAAGCAAAGAAAATAGTTGCGTGCCATGTAAATGGAATAGACAACCAATCACGAAAAAAAGTTCAGACTTTTCCTGAGTTTCAGGAAAAGTCTAAATTTTTTTTCATTTGAAATTACTTCGTTAGAATTTCATAAAAATTTAAGCATAAAAAGGTCTAAATCTCGCGGCATTACAAAATCAACGACGCAGTGACTGAGCTGTTAAAATGAGCAGTATTCCGATAAACATCGATCCAGCGTCCAGAAAGCTTTTCCGCTCAAAAAAGGCCAATTCATCTCGGTCTTTATATAAAAAACGTAGGAGATTCAGTCTGGGAAAAAGTCTAAGAAACGTAAAGCGCCATGAAACAGAAACACACAAATCTCATCTCAGTGAAATACTTATGACGCTGAATCTTCATGAAAAAGCGAAACAAAATCAGACGCATAATTTCAGTTTCATTTGTTTATCAATCAGAGAATCCTAACCACAGACGATGTAATTATTTTAAACTTACATGAATACAAACAGAATTAAAGAAAAGAAAAACGAAAACAAAATCATCTTCACTCGTTAAAACAGCAGACCCAGTCAACAAAGAAAACATAACTCTGCATTGATTGCTACAAACACTGCATATTTATGATGGTGACTTATGAAATGTTAGGAAATTACTGTGTATGTGTCACAGAGAGAGAGAGAGAGAGAGAGAGAGAGAGAGAGAGAGAGAGAGAGAGAGAGATTCCAGAATGAATGGCATGGACAACGTTCATAACATTCCAAGATCAGTCAAGGAAACTAAAATTTTCCGTCTCAAGTAAAACGCCGCGGACTTTGCTCGTCCTCAACGACGATAAAAATGGAGTCCGGAGGAGGCACCAGTTTCGAAGAGAGACAGAGGTAAAAGACAGCGAAATTTTTATTTTAGTTTGCTGTTTTTCACTTCTGAGGCAAACGGACCCTTTACAGAAGAGGCAATGGTCCTTGAAGCCTTTATTTGATCAGTCTGCAGATCGTCCACATGCTAGGAAGTGAAAGCTCTGCTCAGTTGATAAGATGGCTCACATCGCCAGTCCTTGAGAGGTTGTGCAATGGAGTGCGAAGAAGGTACTTTCATTCTTGAGTGAACGTTAATGGGCGAAAAACCCATTGTAGCTTAAAACACGTGATGGGGCCATTGTACACACAGCACAGAATGTCTATCAAAAGTTCATGTACATACAGTATATACGTATATAAGCAAAATTAAAGGTAGCTGACTACAACTAATTTAGTTTTTGAAATTCCAGTTATATATTTTGTTTAAGAGTACAGCTTCAAAACAAATGCTGGCTCATTTTTACACAATACACTGAGCATTAGAATTCCTCACCATGTTGTATACTAACATATCAGCACATATTACTGTATGATTAAAAGATGAGAAGGCCACAAAAACGTTACGAGAATTCTCGTCTTAAATTATAACAAACATGCTTTTTTTTCTTTTTTTTTTTAGTGAGGAAGGCAGTAAACTCATAATCTGGAAGCTATTGGTATAAGGTAGCTTGTGTGGCTTTGCAGATGACCATTTGATCTACTGCTATAAAAAAGAGAGAAAACGGACAGGCATACAGACAGACATTACAGAGGGAGAAACAATCTAAGACGGTGTTAGTAGCGGGCTGATAACTAATTATTCTTATTAAACATGAAACATAGCACAAATAAATGTGAAATTCTATTGTACAAATAAATGTGAAATTTTATTGTCTAGTGAAAACCCACAAGGTTAGCGGGGCTTGCTGACACGTCGCCATTTGCCCTAAACGTTTGCCAGATAGGTGGGTGAGTAACTGAACTACAATGAGAAGACAGAGCGTAATATTTTGAAAGTTTGTATGCAGCTCAAAATACGAGAAACAAGTAAAAAATGCGCCGAAGCAATCGAGTTTTCTGTACAGCCGCTACAGCGTATAATCAAGGCCACCGAAAATGGATCTGTCTTTCAGTGGTCTCGGTATAATGCTGTATGAGCCGAGGCCCATGTAACTTTAACCACGGCCTGGTGGTGGCATATCCTACACCGTTGCCAGAAGCACGATTATGGCTAAATTTAACCTTAAATAAAATAAAAATACTGAGGGTACAGGGCTGCAATTTGGTATGTTTGATGATTGGAGGGTAAGTAGTTTTTCAGATCTGAGGGTGGACAGAAAAAAGTGCGGACGGACAGACAATAGTTTTCTTTTACGGAAAACTAAATACTGAGGGACTCATGCTACATCAGTTTCTCTCGCTATGTTGCTTAGTAGTTTTCCTTAGTTTTTATTTATTTTGTTTTCCGAAACCAAAGCAGAGCTACACCTTCGAGGCAGTTCTTTACCACATAGCAAAGTTTCATTTCCTTCCTTATTTCAGTGACTTATTTTAGTTTTCTAGTTTTGGGTGCTCGAGTAAAATTTCTAGTTTCGTAATATGGATACGCAATCGTTTGAACAGTTGTAGAATTAACCCTGAAGTATTATGTCTATTTTCTGTATAAGTCAGTATAAATTATTAATTTCGAAAAAAATGCAAAATATTCACAAAATATGTTTGCAGTGTAAACTACAGAAACAATAAGTATAGGCTTAGGTATGCTAAAAACAGAATGACCTTTACATTTTACTGTCATCATTGGAACATTATAAATTACACCCAGCAACAACAGCCTCATTTACATTTTATGATGTTTGATTTGAAATATTTAATATTGCTTTATACTGACACAAATCACCATCTTCTTCAATTTAATGCTTCATGGTAGTTGCTAGGAAATTTTTTCATTTAGGTATCCATCATAATGTCTGGCAATCCCAATTTGATTTTACAGTGAAATGATCACGGTTAATTGTGAAAGTGGTTGTACAGCCTAATGGCTATTATATTTCGTCTGTTTTTCCTATGATAGGTGATTATTATTATTATTATTATTATTATTATTATTATTATTATTATTATTATTATTATTATTATTATCACCATGCTTCTTGAATATCTTAATGATAATGTGCCTAATTAATGTGGAAATCGAGTTACATCAGACTAAGATACATTTTGCTGGGTAAGTCGAAATCACCTGACACCAGTTTGAGATGCAATTAGACAACAGCAACATGGCACCTGCTTTCTCTCTCTCTCTCTCTCTCTCTCTCTCTCTCTCTCTCTCTCTCTCTCTCTCTCTCTCTCTCTCTCTCCCCAATAGGTTATTGGCTAGGACAACTGTGCTCGACCCTTCTTCTGGATACTTCAGCAAGAGTAACTTTGCGCGACCTTTTGGGAGTGCTTCTCAGAGAAAGTTTGGAAGTTTTGTGTTTCAGACAGAACTCCCTTATTTGCTCTCATCTTCGTTACTCTCATTCTCGCTTATTCCGCGGATAATCAACGTGGGTGTCTTCGAAGGAGATATATCTTCAGATATCGGTATTACTGTCTTGGATCGACGCTTTCAGGTTGTGTTAATTATGTCATTCAGTTACATCTGTGTGTGTAATTTGTTCAGTAATGGTAGCGCTCTATTTTTTTTTTCAAAACTTGTACAATAAAGTATTATTCTCGTAATTAAAATTTGCTTTTTGAAACACTGAAATAATAATGCGTTGTAATAGAGGAAAATGGACATCTCCTGTACAGCTGGGTTTAATTATAAACCTTTGAAAACTTATAACTGTAGGAGTTTTAGATGTTAGTAGTGAACAATGTGAGATCAAAATCCTCCCTTATTTCTCATTAATTTTTTTCCCGATAAAGATGAATAACTGAAAACTATTTTACTATTTTGTAAAATAATGCAAAATGGGGAAATCTAAAATAAAATTTTTTACGTTATGCTTTTACTAGCGAATCAAACAAAATACCCTACTGTTAACTGAAAATTAACGACGAACTATCTTTATAAACAGCTAAGAGAGTAAATGACTGAAAGCTGTGTTTATTAATCAAAAGCTGGCTTTCGTAAAGAAATATATAATTAAACGGACATTTTAATGAATATGTGATTAGTCAGATTCCGGAACCAGAGATCAAAGTAACTGGCATGTTCTTACCTTTTCCTTTTCAACATTCGAAATGTATATTATCACACCATGATCACTGCATTGCCAAAGTACTCAAGACTTTTTCTTGGCTTGCAGTTTGTTAAAAGTACTCTTTTGGTTAAAAGGCTTTGATTCCTTAATGCGTCGTCCAAAATTACTGTTACTGTTCTTATAACTTGAGCTTTTTAACAGCCTATGTTTAAAATAACGTTTACTAAGATGGAAGCCATGATTTATTTCTTCCTATGGATTTCATCAAAGGATCAGAGAAAGAGTATTGCCTTGCTAATAGGTCATGATTCTCATCCATTCACCTCAGGTTAATCAGGATTGGTCTGTCAGAGCTCATGAAGAGCAATTAATGGTACATTGCAGTGAAATTAAAATCCTTAATGATTCTCGGATAGAATACATGTGACTGATTCAGTCAGTGACTCTACCTCACCATTCTCTGTTCGCTACTGAGTTGTATTCGATGTCAAGGGTGTTTGAGTGCTTCATATGCATGTTTCATGTGTAATTACAATAGGAATGAAAGACAATGCATGTATACAATTATAGTAAAATGCCCATAAGTCAATCTTTATTGATGTCTGCATTGAAGGAAAATTACTCGTAAGATACCAAGACGTAACCAAACAGCTTCAGAAATTTACTTTGTAAGTACGATTTAAAAAATATTTTTAATATTTTGCAATAATGATTTAATTCAACGAGCTTGGAAACATCAACTACGGGGTCTCCATCCGGAAAACTTTTAAAAACGTGATATACGATTTCCTAGGAATGAGTACGTACTTGTTTTTTTTTCAGATATTTATTATTGTTCTTCATTTTGAATGTCACAAATAGATGAGTACTTATTTTGGATGATGCGCCACCTTGTATCTGAGCTTGACAAATATCGTTATTCTTTTCTTACGACTTTACGATTTACCTACAAATTGACATATTATTTATTTCTGCACTTGAAAAATGGCCCTGAATTTTATTGTATAATGAAATTGTATCGAATACTTGTCTGTTATAAGCAATTCGAATAATTATGCCTCCTCCATAAAGAATACACCATGAGCCTTTGTACACTATGCGAAAGAGATGGTAGTTTTAGCCAAACGCAACTCAAGATTTTGTTTTGCAGTTCGTAAGACAGCAGATATTCTATGGCAGCAGACAAAGCAAAAGAAATCGAAAAGAAAGGTGCGTGTGTATAGCCATATACATGTATAGCGTTCCACTACAGTTCCGATTTTTTTTTTTTTTGTCTGTTGTCACATGGAATATTTGCTGTCCAACGAACTGCAAAACAAAATCTTGAGTTGCGTTTGGCTAAAACTATCATCTCTTTCGCATAGAGTAGAAAGGTTTCATGAGATAGATAGATAACACTGTTACAATTTCCTTTATTATTGTATAATGTTATTTTTAAACATATATAACAAATGCTATGCATATATTTTTTTTTTTATAAGAAGACCGTTGTTCCTTATTTCGTATAATTCACTGCAGCCCTTCAGTGAAAAGCTGTAATGTTTTTCATTTCTATAACAGTACTGATGTAGGAATGTGATCGCATATAATGGTAATGTTTACAATAATCACTTCAGTTATTTTGTGTATCCAGAACTGTGTAACGAGAATGAATGTTTAACCACGATATGAGGCAAAACAAAAACATGAACTTCCTGACCACTGATCAAGTGGCTAATTCACCTTATTATTATTATTATTATTATTATTATTATTATTATTATTATTATTATTATTATTATTATTATTATTATTATTCAGTTCGGGAAAAATAATTCTAATTTGTAAATAGATATTTTAAGGGTAAATGAGGTAGTTCTTATTATACGGTATATTGTATGTGGAAATTGACTAGAGAAGGGACTTTTATGGTCATGGAGCAGCATCCAAACTGGAATACCTCATTAATCCCAGACTTGAGCACAGAGGACTGTATGCATTTTCAGCTATAGGCACTTGCTTCGCTTTGTGCTAATGGGCCTGGCCTTCCCAGCAACAATTATTTATTAGAGAAACACCTAATGACGTACGCGAGAGCACTGATTACAGATTGCTTGGTGAAAGACGAAGCGAAATATGTAGCGAAGTAAAGTTTCGAAGGTGGAAACCGCGTTTTTGGTGGATGAACGGTCACGCTCTATTTATTTGAGTCTTGGGTCATTAGGTCTTCCGGGATCGATGCAGTTCAGTGGCTGGAGGACGCGTTTCTTTCATTTACTGCTAGTTGCTAGTTCCGTGATGTAGCTAGTATTAAAACCCTGCATTATTATAATGAGATATTATTGCAGAAATAATTCTTTTATTCTGACGAACCATTTTTACGATATATTTAAAAATCTGTTTTTGTGAATTTTGATATATAGTGTAGAAATCTTGAGTAAGGATTTCTCCGCGGTTATTATATTAGTAGTTATTTATTATTAATAGATGTAATGGCAGTATTCTTCGTCGGCAATATAATGTTTATACTTGATGATCATTATTGTTGGTGTGTGAGCTCTGGTATTATTAACATTCCAAGACTGACCCTATTCATGTTCAGTTATGTTGATGGAATATAACTTTAAATGCAATTTGGAAAATCCACGGTAAAAAAAAAAAGTAAAAAAAAGTGATTTTTAATAGCATGTATCGACATATTTGCTGAAAACTTAAAATATCACTTGTGATTCCTTAGTCTTTACACAAATCTGGGAACATACTTCGAGAAATCAAGCAAAACATATTTTAAATGACTCCTGTGGGTCCTAAGTGCTTTCGGTCCTGAATTCCCAGATAATGAACTCCAGAACATTAAACAAATAGGTAGGGACTTGTGGTTTTCAGCTCATATTTAGGATACTTGTTATAACAAATCCAGGAAATCGTTTTGTAACAAAATTGACACAAAGAAATTATTACCCATGAGCGCCCTTTCGTTGTCTTATTCATTGTTACTGTGATCTTTTCATATAATGCTATAAAAAAAAAACTTGCGTATGAGCAGTTGTCTTCACCAGAGTAGCAACATTGTTATAAAATCCCATGAATGGTCTGTGATTTATTTTTTTTCGGTCTGACAAGAAAGGAATTAAGAATTAGAATAAATTAACATAAATATTTACCTGACAAGTAAGGAATTAAGTGTTAGAATAAATTAACACTAATATTTACCTGACAAGTAAGGAATTAAGTGTTAGAGTAAATTAACACAAATATTTAGTTAGAACTGGCCAATGAGTGGAAAATCACTTACAATTGATTGGTCCTATAGTAGATTAATAACACTTAATAATAATATTGTTACTAAAGCTCTCTTAGAATCTGCATTAATACAGCTGATAAATGAAATGAACATTAACTTCTATCGAAGTCTTTATATGTTTGACTACATTCTGCACGGGCTGTTCAAAGGAGATTCAAAGGAAATACTAAAGAAAGTGAACAGTCGTGGTTACAGTTCTTTCCTCTTCTTGGTTAATCCCAAACAGTTGTTCCTAATCTGAGCAGCGACCTCAATTGTACTGATCTTTGTAAGCGCTGAACTGGGAATGCACTTCTTTAATCTCAGTTGTTGTCTCACCGAGTCTTTATTATAATCCTTTTTACCATTGTACATAGTTTTGCTTGAAAATTCCTTGGTGGTAAGGCGAAAGATCCTGCACTCCGCTGTTTCAGTTTCCTTGTGGTCATATATTCTTTATATTTTATATCACGTTGTTATTCCCCTAACAAAAGTTAAATATATATATATATATATATATATATATATATATATATATATATATATATATATATATATATATATATATATATACATATATATATATATACACACACACATACATATATATACATACATACATATATATATATATATATATATATATATATAATATGCACATATATAAGCACAAATTTCGATTAATGTCCGATTCGCTACACCCCGGGAATGACTTACACCCAAGGGGAATTATAAGTGATAAGTGCTTCGTCACAAGTGACATTCGAACTGCCGCCGGGTTAAGAAAAAAACGAAAATACAGTGACTGGATGGCTCGCGGCAGTTCAAATCCCACTAGTCACGAAGCACTAATCATTTATAATTCCCCATGAATGAAAGTTGTTTCCAAGGTGTAGTGAAATGGATGTTAAGCGAAATTTGCCTTAATGTTAGTTAACGAAATATGTCTCGATTTATGTGCCAAAAATTTATATATATATATATATATATATATATATATATATATATATATATATATATATATATATATATATATATATATATATATATATATATTGTCAAAAGTGATCAAGCACCTGGTTATTACACAGATAATAAGACCAAAAAGTTACCTCACTTCAACCAGATACTTGAAACCCCATAACAAAATTATTAAGACTGAATACTATAAAGGTACAGTGATCCCATAAAACTTACTTATCACTTGAGAAAATCAATCTAACTTTATCAAGTTATGGGTGAGGTAACGACCAACAAGCTATAAACAGACAAGTGGAAAATGGGTAACACTTCAACAAACGCTATAACGGTTTCCCTGGTTCTATTTCACCTAGATATGTCTCAGGTGAACAAACAGATATATCACTTACCTTGTACACATTCATTAATTTCTCTAATTACTGGTGGTCAAAATGAAACACTGTGCTTTTAAAACTTTAAACAGACAAATTTATTTCTAAGTTCAAAAGTTATATGCAGAGTTCACAATCTCAAAAATATTTACTGTTATCCGGCAACAGTGTAAGATTTAAGTATTTCTTAATCAAGTTTAATTCACAAAACTTTAATTTATTAAGAAAGCAATTTGGTTAAGTAAGATTCAAATAATTAACTATCACTTAAGTTTCAAACATATACCTGATTAACTAACTCAGCACAAGTGTTCGAATGCATATAAGTATTCTCTGAAATCTCAATAATAAGTATGCACTATCAAAATGCTAAGTAATCACCAGCACAAAACTTTGTGAAACATTAATTATAAAATTAGAGTAATATGATGACACAGGCATATAAGAAATAAATATGCAAAAATGGAAATATACCAACAGCAATTTCACCAAGACAAAAATATGTTTAAAGGTTATATCAGTCTTTCAAAAGATTACCTTCACTTGTTAAAAAAAGGTTAAACTCACGACTTTGTAAGACTTTCTCAAAGACAACACTGCCAAGTCATAATGACATACACAATGATATATAATTAGCAGCAAGACACATTAGAACTCACAATAATAGATATTATCCACCTTTTATCCAAATAATAATTCTCTATCACAATAACAGCACAAAACATATCAAGTAAGAACATTACCTTCTTCAACAGAAAATAGTAAAATACATTTTCACAATGCTTGCACAATATAAAAAAAAAACCTTAGATCACTCTTACAAAATTAATATACTTCTTGGGTAAGTTTAACAAAACTTTTACAAATATGAGAGCAGCCAGTAAACCTTATATATGAATGGTATGATTGAGAGAGAGAGAGAGAGGGAGACAGCCTACTTCCAGTAGCCCCTGTTCCTAACTAAGTGTTTCTGGATCAGCACTGCTCTTTTATCTTCAAGCCCTCCCAGAATACATGATACATAAAGTGTACATACATTATACATACAGGTATACATGTAAGGTATACATACAGGGCATTCTAAGGCTCAGAAGGAAATATGCCAGAGCTCTTATCAATGATTGACACCATCCACTCACTCAAAACAACTGAGCAAATAAAAGAGAGGTATTTTGGACCCAATTTTTGGTCAGCTGTCAGTATGTCAACTTCACTCTCTCACTTACTCATTCTCTCTTTCTCAGATTATGAAAACATAATAGACATAGGCCAAGATAATAAATTCAGAATAGGCACACAGAACAAATATGTAACAAGTGATTCGTCAATAGCTGTCTAACTCATCAGAGATAAGACAAGAGGTCTCTGCCTTTCTCCAAACACGACTTTCTTCACACCAAATAACTGTGTAAACAGAGGATGTACCTAAGTGATCTGATAAGAATCTCACCCTTTCTCTCTGTTCGGCGTTAACGCTCAGTACTCTTATTAATATATGAAACAAATGGAAAAAACATATCAAGACATTTTAAGATTACATGATACACAATTTATCAGTAAGAAAAGACATTTTAAAATCATATCATCACAACAAATGACGAATCTGCAAGCAAAACATCAAAATTTTCTCAGAGATACATATTACAATTGTAGAATGATTTTATATATTATAACACCTTATAATATTCCTCCCCCCAGAAGATTAATTATCCCAGGTTCGAATCAAATAATCTGCAATTACACTGCTCTCTCCAAAAATGTTCTCTCTCTTTACACAACAAGATTATACAACTAATCAGGGAAATTACTAGGGCTGAAAAACTTGCACAAAACAGGCAATAAACTCTAAGCATATTCACAAATCTTTGCAACTCTTTCAAGTAATTGATCAATAAGAGGTAAGGGATAATTATCAGCTACACTGATGGAATTCAGTTTTCTGTAATCAGTACACATCCTAAATGAGCCATCTGGTTTCTTCACTAACACACAAGGAGAACTGTAATGACTTGAACCGGGCTCTGCAAATCCGTGTTGCAACAAATATTCAACTTCCTTTTTCAAAACATCTCGATGAAATGGTGATACACGGTAAGCTCTTTGCTTGAATGGTTTAGCATCTTCTTTGATCTGTATCTCATGCTTTGTCCAGTTGGTACTCTTAGGAATGTCTGTAAAAATCTCAGGGAAACTTTGAATCATCTCAGTTAATTCTTTGCATTTTTCAACACATATGTTTTAGTTTGTTTTCTAAATTTTCTAATATTGAGGAATTGTTCATCTTGTTTTCAGCTCCCATCTCGTAGCCATCATCATCCTCTGCAGATGAAGTTGTTTGGGTTATAGACATAACCTCAGTTCTAGTCTCTGAGAAGTAGGGTTTCAAAAAATTTACATGTATCTTCCTCTGTTGTTTCCTTCTCCCAGGTGTTTCAGTCACATAAGTTCGATCATTTAACTTTTCTGTTATCCTATAAAGACCTTGAAATTTATTTGTAAGGGAAACCTTATCACTGGTAAAAACACTAGAACTTGCTGTCCAACACTAAAATTTCTTAGCTTAGTTTTAGCATCATACTTTCTTTTCATTTTCTTTTGACTTGTCTTAAAATTTTCTAAAGAGAATTTTCTAATTTCTTTTAACCTTTTCCTCAAGTTCTTCACATATTCTCCTTGGACTTCCTCTTGATTTTCTTCCCAGTTCTCTGCAAGGATTTTCAACGGACCTCTCACGTCTCGACCGAGAATCATTTCATATGGCAAACATCCCATACTTTCTTGATAAACATTTCTAACCTTAAATAGCATTAAGGGTAAACCAACATCCCATTCTCTTCCCAATTCATTACAGTACTTGGTTAACATACTTTTCAAAGTCTGGTGGAACCTTTCTAAGGCTCCCTGAGTCTTGGGGTGATAAGCGGTAGATAACTGTTGTTTCACTCCTAGCAAATTCATCACATCCTGGAATAATTTTGAGGTAAAGTTCGTTCCTGTATCACTCTGTACAATTTCTGGAATTCCAAACTTGGAGAAAAATTCCACCAACTTCTCAGCAATTACCTTTGTACTTATACTTCTTACAGGAATCGCCTCAGGATATCTTGTTATGGGACACATTAACATCAACAGATATTCATGTCCTTTCTTCGTTTTTGGAAGCGGACCAACCACATCTATTATCACCTTGCTAAAGGGTTCTCCTCTAACTTCTATCAGTTGTAGGGGAGCTTTTTGAATAGTTTCATTTGGTTTTCCAGCTATCTGGCATGTATGACACTCCCTGCAAAATTTGCTGACATCCTTGTGTAGTCTAGGCCAAAAAAAAAAAAAAATGCTTCATAACCTTCTCAACAGTCTTTCTGATTCCCATATGTCCAGACTCGTGCGGTACTGCTACAATTTGCTTCCTCAATGGATATGGAATCAAAATTTGATGATATTCACCCCATTCAGCATTTCCTGGTATATCTGCAGGTCGATGCTTCCTCATTAGCAATCCTTCCTTTAGATAATAACAGATAGAAGTTTGTTGCATCTCTTCTTGTTCAACAATTCTGAAGAACAGATCAGCCAACGTTGTGTCCCTCTTCTGCAGTTCCACTAGTTTCTCTGTAGTCACTTGACCAACTTTAAGGGCTGAACTCTCAATATCTGTTAACTCTAGTTCTGTAGTTTCACTACTATTTTCAGGAACACTTTGACTACTCGGAGTCTCTTTACCAATAATAGGATTTTCCTCTTCTTCAAGAATCTCTTCAGTACTTACATTAGGGGAAACTTCACTTTCCTGGAACAGCTCTTCTAAGCTCAAGAATCCTTCTGGTGCAGGTAAATCTTCAGTTTCTTCACTTCTATGCTCAGTTCTCTTCATGCTCCTGATAGTTACACAACTTGGAAACAGGTGAGGGTTTTTCTTCTCAAATTCTATCGTAGGACTAATCCTTAACGGTTTGTCTGTCACTACAGGACAAGGAACGAAGGGAACACCACCAACTTCATTACCCAGTAAAACATGCACACCTTCAACAGCTAGTGAGTCCTTTACTGCAAAATCAATATTTCCTGTCACTTATTCACATGACAAATGCAAGCGGCACATAGGGGTTACTTCCTCTCCTCCTATACCCTTTAAAATAACTGAATCTCCGGTGAGATTCTTCTCCAACTGTGGGTGAGCACCTCGAACTACCACACTATGATTACTTCCTGTATAACGTAATATCTTCACTGGTACCTGTACACTCAGAGAGGGAGTTGTCAGCATATCTTCATAAATATATGGCTTAAAAGCCTCCTCACTGTTCAGCCACTCACTACTGGAAGTTGCATTTCCACTGGTTGCCAAGCACTCTGCTTGTCTCATTTCATTTTCTCCTACACTGTCCCTTGTGTTGGTTTTATCTGGTTACCTCTTGTCACCTGTCCAACTAGTTTAGTCTGCTGGTACACTTCGTAGCAATCTTGACTATAATGTCCTCCTTTTCCACACTTGTGGCAAATAGCATTAGTTTTCTGCACCTGTCTTGAGAATAGACTAGAAGGAGCGAGTTTAACATTCCATTGCTGTGGGGCATATCCTGGCTTTATACTGGTATAGTTATTAGAGGGGTTTCTCACAGCACTGTTCTTAAAATTCGACTGAGACCTATAACCTGTGAATTGTTGGTTCTGGTACTTGCCATTATAATTCTTTTTGCTGGATATGATGTTATAGTCCTCACTCAGAATAGCAGCTTTATCAAGTTTCTTCACCTCTCTCTCTCTCAAATAAGTTCTTATATGTTCTGGAATTCCTCTTAGATATTGCTCTAAGACCACAAATTCTTCAAGTTCGTCCATAGACTTAACTTTAGCTGCCTCTAACCATCGTTTAAAACATCTCCTTATTTTATAGGCATAATCCAAAAAAGTCACCTTGTCATCATTCTTCAAAGATCTGGATCTTTGATTGTAATATTCAGGGGTCATCAGACAAACTTGTAGCACATTGTGTGTGAGTACCTTGTACTCTTTACATTGATCAGCTGATAAGGTTGATGGTATGGCTATGGGCTTGCCGCTCGGACCTACGTTCTCCAGTATCTTTATGTGCTCCCTGGAGGAGCGCATGCTGGACGAATGCCCTCTCGGTTACCATCCTCTCTTTTATGTACGGTATGTTGACGGCAACTTTGCCGCCTTCAGAAGAGAGTATGACTCGGAGGCCTTTTTGGAATTTGCTAACCCCTGCCACTCCAATCTCAACTTTACTCTTGAAAAGGAAGAGGACAGTCGACTGCCGTTACTTGACATTCTGGTCACCAGATATAACAATAATTTTACTACCACAATTTTTAGAAAAAAGACTTTTACAGGATTAGGTGTCAATTTTTACAGTTATTGTTTTTATAATATTAAGATTAATTCTGTTGCGACTCTCTTTCACAGGGCCCTTCCCCTCACCTCTAGTTAGAAAGCTTTTCATGATGAAGTAACCTTTCTTTTAGAATATTTTGAACACAATTGCTTTCCGTCTAAGATAATTTTTAATAGCCTCAATAAAATACTTAACAAGAAGTTTTTCACTGAGCGATATACTCTTACAGTACCTAAACTACACTTTTATGCCAAGTTTCCATACTGTCATGATATCCATTTTAGAACAAAATTTACGAACATAATTCAAAATCATTTTGGTGCTCTGCATGTTAAACTTGTTCCTATCAACCCCCTAACGATTGGCTCTGTTTTTAGATTTAATGATCACCTTTGTGCTATGATGTCCTCGGGGATTTATGTGGGATCCACTCGGAGACTTCTAAAAGTACACATAGATTCACATAGGGGGGTAAGTTTTCGTACGGGGGTAAAAATCGCCAACCCCGAACACCCCCATTAAAAACAAAGATTTTTGCATAATTGGACGAGCTTCTAGCCAACTGGAACTATCAATACCCGAGTCTCTGATGATAAAACAGCTTGTTCCGAAGCTGAACACTCAAACTTCGGCTGTTCCTTTATACCTGTCATAATAATAATGTTTTTGTTGTTTTGTTTCTCTTTCGAAGACCTCATTTTCTGTATTTGTGTCGTACTGACAGGTTGGCTCCATACCCTTAGTCACTTTTATTTATTTATTTATTTGTTTTCTTAATGTGATTTTAAATTTTAGTGTTTTAAAACATAAATAATTTAGATATAATTTTTTTGCTAGTCTTTTATATATTCTATTTGTTTTAATTAATTTCTCAGTGTTTTGCCTGTTCCTCAGTGTCCTTTGTGTAAAAATTTCCTTTTAAGTCGATTATCATTTTTTATGTTCTGACTTTGCCTTTGTATATTTTTTCTGTAATTTTTATTGTCAGTGCTTTTTGTTTTTTAATTCTAGAACCCCTGATGATGTAATCATGGATTACGAAACGTTGGGAATAAACATGTAATCAAATGTCTATTCAAGAGTATTCCTGTCCGCCTTCCCGTTTGATGTCTGTATTCAGGCATTCCCGTCCTCATAGTCATTGGTATATATATATATATATATATATATATATATATATATATATATATATATATATATATATATATATATATATATATGGCTGTATGTATGTATGTATATATAAATATATATAATATTTATACATATATAAACACACACACACACACACACACACACACACATATACATATATATATATATATATATATATATATATATATATATATATATATATATATATATATATATATATATATATATATATTTATGTGTGTGTGTGTCTGTGTCATCCATGATATGTCACATAAACTACACGTGACAAATTCATACGTAGATAACAATTTGAAAAGCGAAAATTAAAGACAAAGCAACAAGTATTTTCGTGTATCACGAACACTTCTTTAGGGTATAAATTACTCCAAAGTACCCTTCAAGAAGTGTACATGATACGCGAAAGCTCTTCTTGCCTGGTCGTTTATATATATATATATATATATATATATATATATATATATATATATATATATATATATATATATATATATATATATATATATATATAGATAGATAGATAGATAGATAGATAGATAGATAGATATGTATATGATATGTATATGTATATATATATGTATATATATATATATATATATATATATATATATATATATATATATATATATATATATATATATATATATATATATATATATATATATATATATATATATATATATATATATATATATATATATATATTGTTTTGACGATCACAATTGATCTCACCTGAGGCATCTTCGCCAACAAAGCATCACTGAAATGGGGTTTAGTTTTACCAGGGATGGGCCTTCCCCATTCTTCGCTCTGTTAGCTAGCCAAGAGCCTACGGCGTCTCTGCTTTTTTGTGAAAACAGATGATTCCTATGCAGAGTCCCGAAACCAGTTATTTCGTTGCTGACTGTAGGAAACACGCCAGTGCTCAAGGTGTTCCTCGATGTGAAAGTTCCTGCCACACTTCAATCCTCAGAACGTGGGAAAATCAATTTCGCATATGTGGTAGGCATTGCACTTACGGGATTTTAGGCCACGCCAGAGGTTGCCACTGAGGAATATGTGAAATCGGTATCACTGCTTCCCCACGTCGAGGTATCGAATGGCAAAAGGAGACTTCCAGCTCGAAGCTCTTCCTTCTCGTGTCTCCTACGTCTGCGTTGACCTGGCTTCCTCGTTTTCTGGAAATTGATCATCTGTCTTCACAAAGAAGGAGAGTCCGCTCCATACGGATGAACTGTGTCTGATTTATCCCAAGTTTTGTAATCGGACACGTAACGCATCTGGATTCCAGAGACATTTTCGTCTCCACTGAGCTGCTCCAGTCTTCGGAAATTGTTGGGATTCCCGGGAATGTAAGGGACTTCCAGCAGATGGCAATGATTTTGGAATAATTCTTCATCTCTTTTTCTAACTAAATTATATGTATGTATAATTATGTATAAGTGTATGTATTAATAAATAAAGCTCCACTAGAAGATGAGGCTCCGTAAGCAAGGCCCGGGAATTCTCTGGAGACGCTGGAGCCAGTCTTGTGAAAGTTCCCGGAAGGTCGACACGATATGCCTCAATCACTCAACTTCTTTTCATGTTTGTGTGTGTGTGTGTGTGCTTATATAGTAATTCGTTTTCTAGTTAATCTTTTTTTTGAGAGAAAATTTAATGGAATTATATTTTAATTTCATCACGAATTTCAACAATGACGGATTTTCATTAATAAGTTGAATAATTGATAACAGGTGCCAAGAATTTGAATATAAACAGGCGACTTCACCAAACATTTGCGAAAGATAAAGTCATGTAACGTTTGACCTGTTTTATACATACATACATATATACCTATCTAGATATATATATATATATATATATATATATATATATATATATATATATATATATATATATATATATATATATATATATATATATATATATATATATATATATATATATATATATATATATATATATATATATTTTTCATGATGTTGCCTTGTAATACGTATATCCTCCAATAATTTTGACATATTTACTTTTTTCATGTGTTATGTTTAATGATAATGATCGTTGAAGTGTCATATTTAGTTTGGCATCAGATCTCAAAAGAACTTGATTAAGTTACTTGATAGCGTAATTTAGAATTGTTATTATAATTTTAATAGTAACGTAATTTAGAACGAATATCTTTCTTGGTAAAAGCGTAGTATGTGAACACGTGTGTGTGTCCACCAGGCCTTGTTTCATTTCAGTTGTCATCAGTTGAGATAAGAGGGAACGCTTTGTTTTGGGTTAGCGATGACAGATTTGCAAAACAAACGCCGATTCGTCCCATACGGGCTCAAGACGAGTGATTTCATGTTGTTACATGAAAGAATACGTGTCCTGATCAATTACGTCATGTTTTGTAAGATTGCATTCAAAACGTTTTGCTGGGATGACGTAACTTCCTTCTAGAAGCTTCTCCATTGTATCTCGCACCCAAAATGCTTTAGTGACGTCACCTCCCTGCTTCTAGAACTTCCCTTTTGTATCTCGCACCCAAAATGCTTTAATGACATCATGTAATTGTTTCACGTATTACTGGAATCCTAAAATCTTTTGATTCTGATTTTTGAGACCAGTCGAGTTGGTTCTCCTCTCTCTCTCTCTCTCTCATTCCTAATTAGGAAGAGATTACTTTTAACGTAATTTTTTGTGGTCACTTTTAACATTAACTTTTGAGATCTGAATTTAGCAAAGTTATTTAGTTCGTAACGGCGCCTGGTAAAAAAGTGTGTATTGTGTAACGCAGCTGCAGCAAGTGATTTACAGAGGTTTTCACAAGTTGTGTAAGGTAACGTGAAATTTTACTTATTGATACCATGGTATGATAAGTTAGGAAGTTGTGGTATGATAAGTTAGGAAATTTTGAACAAGTGAAATCATTATTGATAAATCTTATGTGTATTTTTGTGTGTTTTTCTATTTACAATTTCTTTATATTTTCACATTTTTTATGTTTGTGATGTAACATTTATTTACATAGCATTGTAAATATTTCTTGGTAATTTAACATTGCATACTTAATTTAACATTGCATACTTAATTTAATATTGCATACTTAATTTAACATTGCATACTTAATTTCATTTATTGAGATTTTCTTTTTAAATCTTGAGTAATTCTTGATAGTTTAAATTTTGCTTGATTAATTTAAATTCTTGATAAAATTTTTGTGAATTAGATTTGTTTCATAATTTAATTCAAGAATTCATTGAGTTTTGTGTTATTTTCAACTAATAGTAAATTTTTCAGATTGTGAATTCTAAATAATTGTGAATTTTAATTATAAACTTTGAATCTGAAAATGAATTTTTGTATTTAACATTTTTAGAAAAACAGTGTTTCATTTATTGACCATCAGTGAATAGGATTGATTGTGTGTGCGTAAGGCAAAGTGATAAACATGTTTTGTTCTTTTAGTTTTGCTAAAGTGAATTAAGACCAGGAAACAGTTAGAGTTTTTGATGGAGTGATGCCCTTTTACTCTAGAAGATTTCTAGTTTAATTTTTGATACCTCACACATATTCTGATGAACTTAGTTTGATTTTTCAAGTGATTGATAAATAAGTTTTTCTTAAGGGATCACTGTTACCTTTAGAGTACTCAGTCGTAACAATTAATGTTATGAGAGTTCAGGTATCTGGCTGAAGTGAGGTATATTTTGAATCTTGAGATTAGTTGTGTAATAACCAGGTACTTGATACGCATCGTGACATTATATTGTTTGGTGCCCAGAGACCCGTGGAACAAAACAAAATATCACTCTGGTTTATGGTTTATACTGGTGGTGTTAGGGATATATTTTGATAGGAGAGTGACCACATAGTTAATTTTTTGCTTTGTATTGTGAATTATTTAGTTGAGTAACTTAGAGAAAATGGCTCTGTTCAATGTTCAGAGGTTTTTAGCAACTCCTTCCATCCAAGAGTTATCTGAATCCAACCTAACTAAGGCACAGTGGATTGCTTTAGCAGTAGCATGTGGGGGTAATGTGTCTAGTGGTATGATTAAGGCACAAATCAAATATATTGCAATCCAAGCATTGATGGACTCTGGTAAAGTAGATGAAGAGTTAGGTGAGGCGCAAGAATTGTTGAATGCAGCTGAGGCAGAATTTACAGATAAACATGAGCAAAAGAAAGAGAAAAGTGATGCAGAAGCAGAGCTTAGACGTATAGAAGCAGAAGAAAATTTGATTAAGCTGAGGATACAGGCTGAAAGAGAGAAAATGCAAGCAGAAAGGGAAAGAGAAGATAGAGAGAAAAGAGAAAGAAAGGAATGAGAAGAAGAAAAAGCAGCAGAAGAAGAAAGAGAAAGAGCAAAAGAAGAAAGAGAAAGAGCAAAAGAGGAGAGAGAAAGAGCAAGAGAGGAGAGAGAAAGAGCAAGAGAGGAAAGAGAAAGAGCAAAGAAACAAGAAGATTATGAAAGAGAAATGAAACTGATAGAAGCCCGCTCCAAGTTACCTGTAACACCGTCTAACCCTACTCAAGGTAATTCAGACCCTGTATTTGATGTAGTAAGAGTGCAGAAATTAATTCTGAAATTTACAGAAGAAGCTCCAGATGAGTTTTTTGATCACTTTGAAAAAGTAGCTTCAGGTATGGGATGGCCAGAGGATAAATGGTCGGTCTTGTTACAGAGTGTTCTCATTGGTAAAGGAAGAAGTGCCTATTTAGCCTTATCAGCTGATCAGTGTAAAGAGTACAAGGTACTTAAACATAATGTGCTACAAGTTTACCAGATTGACCCTGAATATTATAATGAAAGATTCAGATCTTTGAGAAAGGATGACAAGATAACTTTCTTGGATTATGCTTACAAAGTAAGAAGATGTTTTAAACGATGGTTGGAGGCTGCTAAAGTTAAATCTATGGACGAACTTGAGGAGTTAGTAGTCCTAGAACAATATCTTAGAGGAATTCCTGAACACATAAGAGCCTATTTAAGAGAGAGAGAGGTTAAGAAACTTGACAAAGCTGCTACATTGACCGAAGATTTTAATATAATTTCTAGCAAAAGAAATTATAATGTCAAGTACCAGAACCAACAACGCACAGGTTTCAGATCTCATCCAAATTTCAGGAACATTACAACTGGAAATCCTTCTAGTGGCTATGCCAATACAAAGTCAGGTAACACCCCTCAGCAATTAAATGTTAAATCCTCATCATCCAGTCTGTTCTCAAGACAGATACAGAAGACTAATGTTGTCTGCTACAAGTGTGGAAGAGTAGGACACTACAGTCGAGATTGTTATCAGACACAACAGCAGACCAAACCAGTTGGTCAAGTGGTTAAAGGTAACCAGGTGAAGCAAACTACGAAGAGCAGTGTGGGAACGACTGAGACTAAACAAGCAGAGTGTTTAGCAACCAGTGGAAATGTAACTTCAAGCAGTGAGTGGCTGAGAAGCTTGGAGGCTTTTAAGCCATATATCTATGAAGGCACGCTGACAACTCAAGGAGGAAGTGTGCAGGTACCAGTCAAGGTATTACGTGATACGGGGAGTAACCATAGTGTGGTAGTTCGTGGTGCTCACCCACAGTTGGAGAAGAATCTCACTGGAGATTCAGTTATTTTGAAGGGTATAGGAGGAGAAGAGGTAACTCCTATATGCCGCTTGCATTTGTCCTGTGAATTGGTGACAGGAAATGTTGATTTTGCTGTAAAGGACTCACTAGCTGTTGAAGGTGTACATGTTTTACTGGGTAATGAAGTTGGTGGTGTACCATTTGTTCCTTGTCCTATAGTGACAGACAAACCGTTAAGGGTTAGTCCTACGGTAGATTTAGAGAAGAAAAACCCCACCTGTTTCCAAGTTGTGTAACTACCAGGAGTATGAAGAGAACTATGTCTGCAAGTGAAGATACTGAGGATTTACCTGCACCAGAAGAATCAAGTGAAGGATCTTTAAGCTTAGAAGAACTGTTCCAGGAAAGTGAAGTTTCCCCTAGTGTTAGTAATGAAGAGATTTCCCAAGAAGAAGAGGTTCCTGTTGTTATTGAAGAGACTCCGAGTAGTCAAAGAGTTCCTGAAGATAGTAGTGAAACTACAGAAGCAG
Organism: Macrobrachium rosenbergii; assembly: GCF_040412425.1. Classification (NCBI taxonomy): domain Eukaryota; kingdom Metazoa; phylum Arthropoda; class Malacostraca; order Decapoda; family Palaemonidae; genus Macrobrachium; species Macrobrachium rosenbergii. Next base: position 52,103,424 of record NC_089761.1, on the reverse strand, counting down.
AGTTAGCAGATATGGAGAATTCAGCCCTTGAAGTTGGTCAAGTGACAAGAAAGAAGCTAATGAAACTGCAGAAGAGGGATACAACGTTGGCTGATTTGTTCTTCAGAGTTGTTGATCAAGAAGAGATGCAACAAACCTCCACCTGTTATTATCTAAAGGAAGGATTGCTAATGAGGAAGCATCGACCTGCAGATATACCAGGAAATGCTGAATGGGGTGAATATCATCAAATTTTGATTCCATATCCATTGAGAAAACAAGTGGTAGCAGTAGCGCACGAGTCTGGACATATGGGAATCAGGAAGACTGTTGAGAAGATTATGAAGTATTTTTTCTGGCCTGGACTTCATAAGGACGTTAGCAAATTTTGCAGAATGTGTCACACATGCCAGATAGCTGGAAAACCGAATGAAACCATTCAGAAAGCACCCCTACATCCCATAGAAGTTAGAGGAGAACCCTTTAGCAAAGTAATTATAGATGTGGTTGGGCCACTTCCGAAAACAAAGAAAGGAAATGAATATCTATTAACATTAATGTGTCCAGTGACTAGGTATCCTGAGGCGATTCCTGTAAGAAGTATAAGTGCAAAGGTAATTACTGAGAAGTTGGTGGAGTTTTTCTCCAAGTCTGGAGTTAGGAGTAAAACAACAGTTATCAACTGCTTATCATCCGGAGACTCAAGTAGCCTTGGAAAGGTTCCACCAAACACTGAAAAGTATGTTAACTAAGTATTGTAATGAATCAGGAAGAGAATGGGATGCTGGTTTACCTTTAATGTTATTTGAAGTTAGGAATGCTTATCAAGAAAGCATGGGATGTTCACCAAATGAAATGATTTTTGGTCGAGACATTAGAGGTCCATTGAAGATTCTTGCAGAGAATTGGGAAGAAAATCAAGAGGAAATCCAAGGAGAATATGTGAAGAACTTGAGGAAAAGGTTAAGAGAAATTAGAAAATTCTCTTTAGAAAATTTGAAAATAAGTCAAGAGAAAATGAAAAGGAAATATGATGCTAAAACTAAGCTAAGAAATTTTAGTATTGGACAGCAAGTTCTAGTGTTCTTACCAGTGAAAAGATTTCCCCTTACCAATAAGTTTCAAGGTCCTTATAGGATAACAGAGAAGTTAAGTGATCGAACTTATGTGATTGAAACACCAGGAAGAAGAAAACGACAGAGGAAGATACATGTGAATCTTTTGAAACCTTACTTCTCAGAGACTAAAACTGAAACAGTGTCAATAACACAGACAACTTCATCTACAGAGGACGATGACGGCTACGAATTGGGAGCTGAAAACAAGATGAACAATTCTTCAATATTAGAAAATTTGGAAGATAAACTAAAACATCTGAGTGTTGAGCAAAGTAGTGAATTAAGTGAAGTGATTCAAAGTTTCCCTGAAATTTTTGCAGATGTACCTAGGCGTACCAATCTGATAAAGCATGAGATAAAGATCAGAGAAGATAGAAAACCTTTTAAAATGAGAGCTTATTGCTTATCACCTTTTCATCAAGATGTTTTGAAGAAAGAAGTTGAATATTTGTTGCAGCATGGATTAGCAGAACCCAGTTCAAGTCATTATAGTTCTCCTTGTGTGTTAGTGAAGAAACCAGATGGCTCATTTAGGATGTGTACTGATTATAGGAAACTGAATTCCATCAGTGTGGCTGACAATTATCCCTTGCCTCTTATTGATCAATTACTTGATAACATTGGGCAAGCCAAATTTGTTTCCAAGATAGACTTGTTGAAAGGATATTATCAAATTCCCTTAGATGAGAATGCTAAGTTGCTGTCAGCTTTCATTACTCCTTTTGGACTGTATCAATACACTGTTTTGCCGTTTGGTCTGATGAATGCACCTGCAACATTCCAGCGAGTGATGGATCAACTACTAGGATCAATAGAAGGAGTAGGTGTATACCTTGATGACATTGTGATTTATTCTAATACATGGGAAGAACATCTGAAGATATTAAGGAAAGTGTTCAAGAAACTTCGGGAAGCAGGACTAACAATCAACTTACAAAAAAGTGAGTTTGGAAAGGCAACTGTACAGTATCTAGGATTTGAAGTTGGAAAAGGCCTTCTCGCTCCTATTGATGCTAATGTAGAAGGTATCTGTAAGGCTACCCCTCCTGCTACGAGGAAACAGCTACAAAGATTTTTGGGCATGGCTGGATTTTATCGCCGATTCTGTCCAAATTTCTCAGCCGTAGTAGCTCCCTTAACTGACTTAACCAGTCCTAAAAGAAAGTTTGTTTGGACTCCAGAATGTCAAGAATCATTTGAGAAGGTTAAAACCATATTAACTTCAAGACCAGTGCTTCAAGCTCCAGACTTCAATAAAAAGTTCGTGATACAAGTTGATGCATCCGACTGTGGAATTGGAGCTGTTCTACTTCAAGAAGATGACAACAGAATCTTACATCCAGTATGTTTCATGTCTTCAAAGTTGAAAAAGCACCAGAAAACTTACTCAACAATCGAAAAAGAAACATTAGCATTAATCACAGCATTGAAAAAGTTTGAAGTGTATGTGAACCGACCTAGGAATGAAGAAATTTTAGTGTTGTCGAATCACAACCCAATCTCATTCATCAATAAGATGAAAAATAATAATATGAGACTGACCAGGTGGTCTTTATGCCTGCAACCGTATAATGTAAGTGTTAAACACATTTCAGGAAAAGATAATGTCATAGCAGATTATTTATCCCGTTGTGAATCGTGGGATTCAAACCCGGGATAAGTAATCTTCTCGGGGGAGGAATTTCATAATGTTGCCTTGTAATACGTATATCCTCCAATAATTTTGACATATTTACTTTTTTCATGTGTTATGTTTAATGATAATGATCGTTGAAGTGTCATATTTAGTTTGGCATCAGATCTCAAAAGAACTTGATTAAGTTACTTGATAGCATAATTTAGAATTGTTATTATAATTTTAATAGTAACGTAATTTAGAACGAATATCTTTCTTGGTAAAAGCGTAGTATGTGAACACGTGTGTGTGTCCACCAGGCCTTGTTTCATTTCAGTTGTCATCAGTTGAGATAAGAGGGAACGCTTTGTTTTGGGTTAGCGATGACAGGTTTGCAAAACAAACGCCGATTCGTCCCATACGGGCTCAAGACGAGTGATTTCATGTTGTTACATGCGTTGTTCGAGTCACGTATGCCACTTGGAGAGAAAGAATACGTGTCCTGATCAATTACGTCATGTTTTGTAAGATTTCATTCAAAATGTTTTGCTGGGATGACGTAACTTCCTTCTAGAAGCTTCTCCATTGTATCTCGCACCCAAAATGCTTTAGTGACGTCACCTCCCTGCTTCTAGAACTTCCCTTTTGTATCTCGCACCCAAAATGCTTTAATGACATCGTGTAATTGTTTCACGTATTACTGGAATCCTAAAATCTAGTTGATTCTGATTTCTGAGACCAGTCGAGTTGGTTCTCCTCTCTCTCTCTCTCTCATTCCTAATTAGGAAGAGATTACTTTTAACGTAATTTTTTGTGGTCACTTTTAACATTAACTTTTGAGATCTGAATTTAGCAAAAGTTATTTAGTTCAAATAACGGTGCCTGGTAAAAAGTGTGTATTGTGTAACGCAGCTGCAGCAAGTGATTTACAGAGGTTTTCACAAGTTGTGTAAGGTAACGTGAAATTTTACTTATTGATACCATGGTATGATAAGTTAGGAAGTTGTGGTATGATAAGTTAGGAAATTTTGAACAAGTGAAATCATTATTGATAAATCTTATGTGTATTTTTGTGTGTTTTTCTGTTTACAATTTCTTTATATTTTCACATTTTTTATGTTTGTGATGTAACATTTATTTACATAGCATTGTAAATATTTCTTGGTAATTTAACATTGCATACTTAATTTAACATTGCATACTTAATTTAACATTGCATACTTAATTTAACATTGCATACTTGATTTCATTTATTGAGATTTTCTTTTTAAATCTTGAGTAATGCTTGATAGTTTAAATTTTGCTTGATTAATTTAAATTCTTGATAAAATTTTTGTGAATTAGATTTGTTTCATAATTTAATTCAAGAATTCATTGAGTTTTGTGTTATTTTCAACTAATAGTAAATTTTTCAGATTGTGAATTCTAAATAATTGTGAATTTTAATTATAAACTTTGAATCTGAAAATGAATTTTTGTATTTAACATTTTTAGAAAAACAGTGTTTCATTTATTGACCATCAGTGAATAGGATTGATTGTGTGTGCGTAAGGCAAAGTGATGAACATGTTTTGTTCTTTTAGTTTTGCTAAAGTGAATTAAGACCAGGGAAACAGTTAGAGTTTTTTGATGGAGTGATGCCCTTTTACTCTAGAAGATTTCTAGTTTAATTTTTGATACCTCACACATATTCTGATGAACTTAGTTTGATTTTTTCAAGTGATTGATAAATAAGTTTTTTCTTAAGGGATCACTGTTACCTTTAGAGTACTCAGTCGTAACAATTAATGTTATGAGAGTTCAGGTATCTGGCTGAAGTGAGGTATATTTTTGAATCTTGAGATTAGTTGTGTAATAACCAGGTACTTGATATGCATCGTGACATTATATATATATATATTATATATATATATATATATATATATATATATATATATATATATATATATATATATATATATATATATATATATATATAAATATATGTACATATATTATTCTGTACATTTATTCTGTCTTTGTGTAAACAATATGTACAGGTTTACATGTATATATACATACATATATATATATATATATATATATATATATATATATATATATATATATATATATATATATATATATATATATATATATATATATTTATATATTTATATATGGATTTAGATATGAGAGAGAGAGAGAGAGAGAGAGAGAGAGAGAGAGAATTGTATATATATTTATATGTATAATATCAGTTCAGCCATATCAGTTCAGCAGATGTCTCCTCCTCCTAATCAGACTCTTATCGATAAAGTGGGATTAATAATGGCTAGTTTATATTGGTTGAACTCTTATCAGTCATACAGCCGTTGATGAGTCACGCAGTGGGTCTCTCTCATGTCAGTTCCGAGCCTTGGCACCTTTTACCCTACGACATAATTTTTTTTATATATGCATGTTATTTTCTTCATCAAAAATATAAAAATAAAATAAATAATAATAATAATAATAATAATAATAATAATAATAATAATAATAATAATAATAATAATAATATAATAATAATAATTGAGGATGCCAAATGACACCGTTTCTTGAGGACGCCAAATGTTCAGGATGCCAGGATGCCAAATGGCACCTTTTATCCTACTTACGACATAATTTTTTTTTATATATGCATGCTATTTTATTCAGCAAAAATATAAAAATAAAATAATAATAATAATAATAATAATAATAATAATAATAATAATAATAATAATAATAATTGAGGACGCCAAATGACATCCTTTCTTGAGGATGCCAAATGGCACCTTTTACTTACTTATATATTTATATATATATATATATATATATATATATATATATATATATATATATATATATATATATATATATATATATATAATACAGTGTGTGTGTCTGAGACTGAATGTTATATTTAATTATGCATATAACTGCATGCAGTCTTGGTTGAGTTTCACCTTTTCATTCTCTTTAGTAAATCATTGTGCGCCATCCTTAAGGAGAGTAACTGGCTAATTAAGGAGTAACTTTGAGGGTTGTTCGCTGTATGTATAACGTGCAAACAAAAGAGGAATTCTGGCAAATACTCTTCTTAATTTGATCCCCCCCCTCCCCCCAACTTTTGGCCTAACCGTTCTCTCCCAAACTGGAAATAGCGTTGCTATGGGGCGAGATTAGAGAGGGGTGAGATTCAGCGAAGGAGAAAATGTAATACATGTGAATTAAGGCTGGAGGAGAATAAGATGTATTGCATCTCTTCCCTCGCTAAGTAACCTTTAAATGGGTGTTTGCCAGGAACAGATTGATTATTAGATAGTAACTTCGGAGAAAAGGCTCTTAAGGAAGGTACTACATCCTGAATGGCAGAGTATTTTCTCGGAATGAGACTTGCATTTCTCTTAGGTATTCATTTCCAGTGTATTTTATATTTATGTTTTCCATGTTTTTTTTTTTTTTTAAGAAATTCTCGTTAGGGATAAATGAGTTGCGTTTCGCTGAACTTTTCTTTATTCAAAATGCAAATCCCCACCTGACTAACTCTCGAAACATAAATTCTCCCAGCAGTGAGATCAAGATTTAAAGTGTCCTCTATTATCTTATGGACGTTAAAATAGCCGTTCCCGTCAGTCTATTTAATGATTAATTCAATAAATAATTAAATAACTTTTAAAGGCCAAATCATGGATATTTCAATAGCCACATGTATTTTTTTTTTATAATTCCCTAGTAATTTTCTCGGTTATTTGTCGAAAATTCTGTGTAACATGTCTGGATGCGGTTAATCCTGTAAGTGAAGTGAACATTACTCTATGGTTTTACGAACATATCTTCAGTACCCTTCATAGCTGTGGTAAGTCTCAGCAAGTTGTAATAGAACCTTCCATCCTCTTTAAGTAATTTGCAATGTTATGGATGAAAGGCAATTTGAAATTCCTTGCAGAAAGTCTAATGTCCCATTACCAAGTTGCCGCGCTCATTAACACTAATGACTACTTTTTTCTACTCCAGTCTTCCAAGTTCAGTGTCTCAAGAAACAAGAAAAATTGTGCTTCCGTGAAGGAAATCCCTTAATTTCTTTTTTGCCAAACGCAGAGTTGTATTTTGAGTTGCTAATGCAGATCATTTGAGTTTTGTACGAAGAAGACACGTTGTTCATCTGTCACTGAATCAAGATATGACGAATTTCTATTATGATACTTAGAGGCTATTATATTAGTTTTATTAGTGTTACTGTGGACTAAGATTTTATTTGACAAATGTTTTATATCTTAGATTTCTGGCCAATTTCACGATTGATCTTTTAACTCACATTTAATGGTGCGCAACTATACAGAAACTTTCATTTTGTAAAGCCCATATCGTGCCACATTAAACTTGAATTATGGGGCAACAAAACTTTGCAGTTACAGATCACAGCGATTACCTTCGATAATAGAATTTAGAAATCTTATCGTTGAACTATCATAATTATTTTTTCTCGAATATTTTATGAATAATGCTAATAAATTCCGACATTAAAGTTTCATATATTTTTGGTATTTACATTTCATCAAATTATGTGCGCCAACACTACGAGGTATAGATGAAATAGTTTGAGTATCATATGGCTCCTACATAAGTATGGAAACCCTGCGGCTAACAATTTTTGGGCATGAAAACAATGAATATTCACCCTTTTTGGATATTAATAACATAGTTTGTGCGAAAATCATGATCACGTGCTCTTTTGGTTTTTGAACGGTAAGGAACAAATCTTCGCGTTTAAACAGGAAACATAGCATTGCCAATTCATAACAATAAGCCCAAAATGATCGAACTGTAGTGTTATCTGCTGCCTCGTGATCTACAGCAAAATTAATCCACTAGTTCACACCTAAGTCATCTCTCTCTCTCTCTCTCTCTCTCTCTCTCTCTCTCTCTCTCTCTCTCTCTCTCTCTCTCTCTCTCTCATTATACTCGGGCCTTTATCGGCAGGCGAACCTTGAGACATCAATATAGAATCTTGTGGTAAAAAATTGTTCTAACTTCAATCCATCCTCGAATAAATCGACTTTTAATTTGCTATTCAGTTTTAGCATCATAAAAAAGATATGTCAAACTTTTCACCATTCTGTGAATTAAAGAAAATTTCGACTGATATCTTTTACACGTCCAAGTACCTTAAAATTCCAACTTTAATGTCTACCGTGAAGAAACAACAACCATAATCCATTGATCAGTTCGAGGCTCACATGATTGACAAGGTTCTTAAATAAAGGACTTTTTTTTTATTTGTCACAACATAAATATACTTGTCTTGCACTTTTTATATAAATATATATGAGGAAATTGTGAAAGTGGATGATCAGTTGGCTTGTTTTATCGTAATATGCATTGCTCTGTTAATTTCCAAAATGGTGAGGAATTCTAATGCTCAGTGTTTTGTAGAAAAATGAGCCAGCATTTATTTTGAAGCTGTACTCTTAAACAAAATATATAACTGGAATTTCAAAAATTAAATTAGTTTCAGTTGACTACCTATAATTTATACTTATTTACGCTTGTATATGTGGATTTTGGTTAGACATTGTGCTTTGTGTTAATGGTCCACATTTGACCCCATCACGTGCTGAACTTGCTTTAAGCTACAATGGGTTTTTCGCCCATTAACGTTCACTCAAGAATGAAAGTACCTTTTTGTCAGTCCATTGCGCAACCTCTCAGGGACTGGCGATGTGTGCCACCTTATCAGCTGAGCAGAGCTTTCACTTCCTAGCGTGTGGAGGATCTGCAGACTGATCAAATAAAGGCTTCAAGTGCCATTGCCTCTTCTGTAAATGGTACATTTGCCTCAGAGGTGAAAAACAGCAAACTAAATGAAAAATTTCGCTGCGTATCTCTCTCTCTCTCTCTCTCTCTCTCTCTCTCTCTCTCTCTCTCTCTCTCTGAAACTGGTGCCTCCTCTGGACTCCATTTTTATCGTCGTTGAGGACCAGCAAAGTACGCAGCGTTGTACTTGAGACGGAAAATTTTAGTTTTCCCTGACTGATCTTGGAATGTTATGAACGTTCTCTACGCCATTCGTTCTGGAATCTCTCTCTCTCTCTCTCTCTCTCTCTCTCTCTCTCTCTCTCACACACACACACACACACACACACACACACACACACACACAGAAATTTCCTATCATTTCATAAGTCAGCATCATAAATATGCAGTGTTTGTAGCAATCGATGCAAAGTTATGTTTTCTTTGTTGACTGGGTCTGCTGTTCTAAAGAGTGAAGGTGATTTTGTTTTCGTCTTTCTTTTCTTTAATTCTCTTTGTTTTCATATATGTTTTAAATAATCACGTCGTCTGTGGTCAGGATTCTCTGACTGATAATAAATTAAATAAAAATTATGTCTGTTTTTTGCTTTCAATCTTCTTCATGAATTTTCCCGACAACTATCATGATGATTCAACGTCATAAGTATTTCACTGAGATGAGATTTGTGTGTTTCCGTTTCATGGCGCTTTACGTTTCTTAGACTTTTTCCCAGACTGAATCTCCTACGTTTTTTATATAAAGACCGAGATGAATTGGCCTTTTTTGAGCGGATAAGCTTTCTGGATGCTGGGTCGATTTTTATCGGAATACTGCTCATTTTAACAGCTCAGTCACTGCGTCGTTGATTTTGTAATGCCGCGAGATTAGATCTTTTTATGCTTGATTTTTTTTATGTAATTCTAACGAGTAATTTCAGTTTCAGGAAAAGTCTGAACTTTTTTCGTGATCGGTTGTCTATTCCATTTACATGGCATGCAACTATTTCCTTTGCTTGCAATTTGCATGCATAATCGAGAATTTTGTCAGGGAATTTTATTGGCCGTGGAAAATGCTGCACTTTTGGCGTCGCTATTCAAGGGGAAACAATTAGTTTCTCTCCCTCTTTTTTTTTTTTTTTTAAATGCTTCGCATTTGTTTTTTAGCTCAATATTTTTTGTCATATTTGTGCAAGTTATTCAATATTTCAAATCTTTTTTTTCAGCTTCAGGAACTTTGGCAGGAATAATTTACAGTCTTGCATTTGATTAATTTGTGTTGCTTTGAATCAAGTAGATTACGCGAAAACGGAAGAAAACATACGTGGTGATTTATATTGGTATAAAGTCTAAGGATTTGTAAGAATGCATGGCTTTTGTTGATACAAAGCCAGTTCACCCATCAATAACGATGTGAAGTTTAAAGTCACTGTTAACAAGACAGAATAGGAAAGGGCTTGGTCATTTGGTTTATTAAATGTATTAAGTGCAAGAGGTATCGCTAGAATACACACGAGGATTGACGAAATAAAAAAAAAATAGAAATTATGTGAGATATTTTGCGAGTTTTTGAACTGCTGAAAGAGATCACGTTACTCAAGAGAGGTGATTACAGATAAAAACTTCAGTGAGTGAGGATAACATTGCTGTATTAGAGACGCTTTGAGAAAGAGGTGCCTAGACATGTTGTTGAATGTAGGTCCATTCCGGAGTTGCCGATAGAATAAGAGCATTGTTGTTTGACGCACGGACGGTTGTTACATAAAACACGGGGAAACCCTATTAATTAATGGCGTTGCAAGAGCAATATTTTGTTTTTGCAGAAACAGTTCGAATGAATAACCACACTAAAGGTGTTTAATTAAAATATCCTATTGATCCTCCATATTAAACCAAGCGATTTTGCAAGTACGTAACATTTCCCGAAATTTTATATTGCGTATAAAGAGATTTCAATAAATGAAGTATGGCAGATACTACAAAGCTTAATTTCACAAGAACGTTGTGGATTAAAGCAAGGAAGTTCCACAGGTTCAGCGATTGTCAAGCACACGTGACTGAAAGTTTGAGAACAGATGGCAAAGTTTGTACCTGACCGGAGGAGGTTTACAGTCAAGATAGTGGAGTTAACGTATTTACTGAAAAAGTACAGTATAAAAGTAATCTGTTAACCGTTATTCATTTTTATGGTGTACGCAAAGCGCCTGCGAACATTCATCGACAAGAAAATGAATAGTTTGTTGTGCACTTAGGTAAAGGCTTATTGTATCTAGATCAGTGGCTGTGTAGCATTACTCAGTAAAGCGTTGCTTTTGACTGGTGCTGGACATAATGTGTATTATATATTTTCCCGTGAGGAGGTAGTGCCGTCAGTGCACCTTCTGTGTGCACCGTAGACATTACTTAAGAGTCTTTGCAGCGAGTGATAAAAAGGAGCATGAATAGAGTTGTAAATTGTTGGGGTTTATGATGTTTGCTAGTGATTATAAGAGTTATATCTAAGACTATTGAGAAAATTTATACGAGAAAGTAGACAATATATAGTATTTATGTCCTCAAGAAGAGATTTATCCGTTGTGTGAAAGTGTGACGAATGTAAGATTGTGTAATGATTTTATGGGGTTCATAACGATATTGCTGAGTTCATGTTGCAGGTAATGATAGAACGAGTGATGAGGTGAGACGAAGGTCAAGAAAGAAAATTATTGGGAGTTTTGCTACATCTTTTTGGAGATAACGTAGTTACGACAAAGTTAGGAATCGTGTTACTGAAATAAGTGTGAACCTTTTTGCAATATACCAGGTAGATTAAGGAAACTTGGTAAGTAATTGAAGATCAGGGGAAAGATTGGCACTCTTGTGTTCAGGTTGCTGTTTCACTGGAGAGAATTTGATAGCTATATGAAAAAGAGTATACTTATTTTCGATATCCTAGCGCATGGTGGGAAGATGAAAGGTGAGAAAGAAAACGCTGAATTGATGTTAAGAACACACTATTAGTATCAATGCAAGAATGTGTGAGGCAGAGTTGAACGTCACTGTGAGTGTGGGGTAAACATGTATGACGTGTTATTGATGGTTCTGAACAGATTTATAAATTGGCTTTGAAGTTTTACTGGCTGGATTTTCATCCTTTCAGAGTCTAAAATCACTAAAGGCTAATATTCTTTAATCTTGAGCAATTTAGTTTTAATGGAGAGATCTTTGCTATAGACAAATTTGTACTGTATTAATATGTACTTTTGCATAAAAAGTGTATAAATGGTTACAAATGCATGTAAATGTATGAATGTAAACGTAGGTTAACTGCGGTTGACTCCCCAAATGAGGTATCAGATAGTTACTTAAATATTTAAATAAGATAATGAGTCTAAGTTTCCTCTTATTATAATGGTGTGCGACTAATTGTTGGTTTTTCATAAAAAAAAAAAAACAAACTAATCAAAAGATGGCAGCGCTGAATCTTCGTAAGTTTTCTGATTTGTTTCCATGGGGTGTTTATTTTGTGTACTGTCATCGGTTATGGGTGAAATGGTTAAACATTGAATAATTAACTACCAAAGGAGATCTGCACTTCCGACTTAATCCCTCTCTCTTTAATACCTGTACCAGTAATGCAGATGAGTGTGATTGGTTTGTGGTGAAAATACCTTACCAAGGAAATCAGACACTGACAGCCAATGTGCTGTACCATCAACAGAATAAAGAACAAACAAATGTGAAACAGCCTCTAGGTTTTAACTCGCACTTACCTGGCATTATTCGTACTGTAGATTCTTGAAGATTTGATGCAAACACAGTTCTTCCCTCTTTACATCAATTATTTTAAAATTTTAAGAGGTATATCTTTGACAAGACAGCACTTATATTTTTTGAGTAAAATATAGAATTTATTGTAATTTTAAACAAGGTTAAGAATGACATGTCTCTCTGGTGAAAATTAAATCTCATTGGGAAATATATTGAATGGCAAATAATTGTGATGTATTTCAAGTTATATTTGAGGGATGGTTTTAGGGGTGTGCAGGGGACACAACCTTTAGTAACAGAGGAGGTATTTATTCTTATTCACCTGCACAAAGAGATCATAGAGGGTATGATTACTTGTAAGACAAAGGTACAGCAGTCAGCGGTGCTTCAGTAATAAATTTGTCTTGATTGACGGTGATGCATTTGGTCATCCATCGCTGTAATTCATTGTAGGAGGCGAGATCCTTGGCGCTTTACATACAAGTAGACCTTGTTTAGGGATATACTGGATGGTACCGGACTCCCGAACTGGTATGACGATGGGATTTTTATAGTTCCTCCATCATGCCTTGTCTCGCATTTTTTGCCTTTCTGTTGGACGTAAAACGAAGTGTCCATCGCCTTTCTAGACCATGCACTAGACAGCTCTGCCTCCAGTTAACAAGAGGCAGAGAAATTACAGGTAACGACCTACTGGTAGTTGCACAAAGGGTAGTTCCTTGTTGTGCGAGTCGGTAGAGTTGTCGGATAGCACTCGCTAGGCCGGAGTTCGATTCTCCGGTCGACTAACGAAGAATTATAAGAATTTATTTCTGGTGATAGAAATTCATTTCTCGCTATAATGTGGTTCGGATTCCACAATAAGCTGTAGGTCCCGTTGCTAGGTAACCAATTGGTTCTTAGCTACGTAAAATAAGTCTAATCCTTCGGGCCAGCCCTAGGACAGCTGTTAATCAGCTCAGTGATCTAGTAAAACTAAGGTATACTTTCATGCACAAAGGGTGAAATGGAATTAGAATCCTGAGAATGTATGGTGTCTGGTGGACATGTGTGCTGTGAAAATCGCTAAACAGGTAAATATAAAGGTGTTGTTTTAATGAGATATAAATGGGCAGTGAGCCTGAGATGAATCAAAATGGAGCTAGGAATGTACGAAAGAAGAAATAAAAATAAAAATGGGCAAGACATGCGTCCTTTGCCACATGACTGATAGTTTTAGATGATGAATTATTGACAAGGGATAGTGAAGAAAAACTACAAAAAGTAGAGGATCCTAACGAAACTTTTCAGGATGAGGAAGTTGAGATTAAATGTGGTTACGAGAAAGGTTAGTAGAGTAAATGGAATCCAGGAATTTCAAGCAGTGAAGACTAGTATGATTGGAAGTAGAAAGGAAGCAACCGAATTATTCTTGTGTTTGGGAGATAACATAGCAGATGAATATAGGATAAAAGAAGAGGTGAGTCACACGACAATAGAAGAAAGGGAGGTAACAGTATGCGTATGCACACAAAGGCTTTGTTGAGGACTTTCAAGAGTCTTGACTAGCGAAGGTTGAAATATAAGAAAGGATTGTTGACCTAAATATCCTCTATGGAAGTGAAGTGTATATGCTGAATGCAGATGAAATGAGAATATTTGAAGCAGTTGAAATGAACTGTTTGTGAAGTATATGTTTCTTAAGAACGGATAGGGCGAGAAATGTCGGGAAAGCCTTTGCTGATTTTACCTCACGCCGGCCTTGCTCACTCATAACATCTATCAACGACGACAAAATAATACTCGTAGACCGATACTCGAAGACAAAGACCGAAGATGGTTTTTCAAAACCGTAAAAAATAAGGTAGTCCTTTAGCATCACTGGGAAAACTCAAAGACGACTATGCATTTTGAA
>NC_089761.1:52081772-52084272 GCF_040412425.1 Macrobrachium rosenbergii | reverse complement strand
ATATATATATATATATATATATATATACACATAAATGAGTATAATATATTAATACAGTTTGCATGTATATTTCAACACGATATTTAGTTCATACTTGTATAAAATGTTTATGTATTTTGCCAAGACGTAATCATTTTTGCAGTTGACAAAGACGTCATGAAATGTGTAGTAAATACTTGTGTTTGTTGGGAGAATAATTCTGCCAGAACTTCTTAAGTCACAAAGATTAGAAGTATTGCATCTCACAGACAGCGATTTAAACTGTCAAGATTTATGAAATGACAACTTTTTAAGTAATGCAGCTAGTTCCATTGTTTTTATCTTAGCTACACATTTTTCTGTCTCAAACGATGCTAGAATAATGACAGGATACCAGATTGTACCTGAGCATGTTATTTATAAAAATGCGTGGCATTTACGTTGATGAAAGTTATACCTAATGTCAGTAAAGTAAAGTTTTCCTTAAGGTTAATATTTTTTTTAAAACTTATTGTATGTTGCCACGTTTGCCTTAATTTGAGAAGGATGAACTTTTATATATAAATCTTCATCAGAAATCTATGAAATTCACACTTTCGTATATGGTTACTTTGCTAATGCAAAAATAAGAATGATTTCTACACACCGATAAAGCATTTAAGTATTTCAACATGAACCCGCGCACATAGCCAAGAGATTTTTTTTGTAGCTATTGGAATGGAAAAAAAAAAAGTGAAACTACTACTCCTGAACTGAGATCAGGTTTTCTTGAGAAACATTTTTTCACGAACAGTAAACGTTTCCAAGAAGCCTTTAAAAATCGCTCTTACGAGACAAGGCGGTTGACATCTAAAGTTATTGATTATCTATAACATTTTTTAAAAAATGCTCACTATTGTTTTATTTTGAAAAAGTTTAGGAGATGAGTGGCAGGACGAAAACAGATAATCATTTATCATAACCAGAGGAGAGTGCCGTAGTTGTTAGTTGGTGGCAGTTTATTTATCAGTTAAAAAAACATTTGAATGAAGAACCAAGATAAAATATGGCATTTATTGCGTCAAACGCTCGGATAATATTTTGGTTAATGAGTGAAAAATTTACGTTCGCCCATAGGTTTCAATTTAATTTAACCTTAAGAGCCTAGTATACTGTTTTTTTGTACCCCCCACAAAATTTCAAGGTACTGAGCACTAGAGTAACACAGTTATTATTTTTGAAGGAAACCAAATACATAAATACATCTAATGTCAGTAGACTCTAGGATCCCAAGGGCGTAGTTCTTGTCACAAAATTGTTATTATTATTATTAAGTACCTTCTTATTTATCTCAGCGCTCGGAGATACAGTGCTGCTCTGCATTGGTAGTATCCTGATAGACACACCATACTCAAATCCAGTATTTTTCGGGTTCCATTTGTCTCGCATCAGGTTTTAAATTCTCGATAAAAACTGGTCTATCGTTGTAGATATGTAACTGTGTGAGTCTCGATTTCCTAGCATAGAGACATGAGGGACATTATTCCAGATTTCCAACTGATCCGTGCGTAGAAAAATTAAGTTCTTACATAGTTAAGGTATCCCCAGAACACAAATTATCAAGATTTGGTGTTCAAACAAAACAATATGGATTATGTTTGAAACCGTTGTAGCTGAGGTGACATTATTCACAAAATTGTTAGAATTCAGGCTTGGGTTGAAAATATTATTTAAAAAATCCTCGGATTCTTGATTTTTTTTATTTTCGGTTTTTGAGACCTTTAAGAGTCATTTGAAATGGTAGTACCAAGACTAAGAGATAGGAATTGGAAATTGGATGGTTTTTTTTATCGCGTTCTTGATTGTCGATAATCATCGAGGAATCAACATCGAAATCATTTGAGTTGTTTAGATACAGAAAAACCGTTGGAGCTATGTTTTAGAATGTCTGTCTCAGATATCTTCTGACATTATATATAGTTCCTGGTGATGTTTGTAATTCCCTAGGGAGGTTTGCAGTGCCACTATGTTTTTTTTTATATATATTTCATATCAAGATAGTGAATATTTTGCGGGTTTTTTATTCCATGTGTGGAATCATCCATATCTTCAATTAGATATTAAGATATCAAAGGCTTTGTAAAAGAAAGTCAACTTCATCTGTTGAGATTATTAGGAATTATTTATACCCCGCGAAAACAAATCAGGCAGTATATGAAGACCTGTGAATGCATTGTCTGTAAAAAAAAATTGTATGGTTTTTGTAATATTCTTCTTCACTAGTTGAATTTATGAGTTAAATCGATATACTGTACGTAATCGAAATCGACTTTTAATTTCTCTTAGCTCTCATGTATTTGGGAAATGTGGTGTTGATATTCAACAAAATTCTCTCTCAGAATATCTATCTGTTTATTTATCTATCTATCTAACTATCTATATCTATATATATATATATATATATATATATATATATATATATATATATATATATATATATATATATATGTATATATATATATCATCCATTCATCCACATTAT
>NC_089761.1:52064272-52076772 GCF_040412425.1 Macrobrachium rosenbergii | reverse complement strand
GTCCAGTGTGGAGAAGCTTCCCTGGCTAGGGAAGGACCCACCCCAAAAAAAACCACTTTCTCGCTGTGATCCCACGAATTGTAGGATATATTGGGGTGTCCAGTATCTCTAAAGCTATCATTTGCTAACGAAAAGAACCTTAGAAACGTTCATAGCACACTTTAAAACAGAACACAACATAATTTTAAGTAAAAATTCACCCCCTCTCTCTCTCTCTCTCTCTCTCTCTCTCTCTCTGCCTCAAATTTACTACGAGAACAGGAGAAAGTTTACTGTATCGTATAGTTTGTAATTGGTAAAGTTTCCTCAGATATAGAATTTTGATGCAATCCTCTTTATCCAGTAAACGTCCAGCAAAATTATATTTTGGCATTTGTGTCCCCTCTCCAGCTATTGGATTAGGGCTACGAGAGCCGAAGTCTTTTAAGAACAGAATAGTATCTGTATGTCGCAATTAGCGTCAGCTGGGATTACCGTTATCGGGTAAATTTCAGCTCAATCGTATCTTTACACTTTCCGAAGCGTATTTGCTGCTGCCTTAGCTTCATAAATTGGCATTAGTGGTGAAGGTGGTTTCCCTTCACCCGTTTTATTTACAGCAAAGCTTTTACGGTCTTTCCGGCAGGCAGCTTGTTTTCGTCAGGTTATCCGGGAGGTTTTTCGCAATTGAAATCCACCAAGACATACTTGTTTACTTTGGAAATTTAGTGGCCGTATACTTACTACGTGAGCTCGTAATGTAAAGTCAAAATATCGGGTTTAACCTTGAACTCCGAATATACTTATCTCAAACTCGGGTTTATGGGGAATATTTATGCTGAAAGAAACATCTTTTTCTAGTTTGATATTTATTGCGCAGGTTTAGGTATTTCGAAATTTTTACCATTTTTCCGATGTAACGTATTGTAAGGTCAAAATGATTTTTCGGGGGTGTGTGTATATTATGGCAAGACCTTTAGAATTTATGTGTATTTTTTCACCTTTTTTGTATTTATGACTAATTTAAATGGGTAAACTGACATCTAGGGAGATTATTATTATTACTTTTGTTTATTGTTTTAAACAGTCCATTTTTATATATAAATATTCTTTGATTTCTCTTTTGCTTTCCAGCATTCGCTTTTGAATGTCCAAGAAACGGTCGAATTATCGATGTTATGGTTACAGATTCATATGGTAGGAGTACTAAGTTAACTTACACCACCTTTGTAACCCGTTCTGCATATGGTTATTTGAATGTTGTCTGTGTGTGCAAATATGTGTGCTTGTGTCAGTTTCGAAGTAGATTCCAAGCTACATCTAACGGATATTCATGCATAATACTTGTATGTTTTCCCACGTCCTTATGTCAAGCTCGCCTGAAATGAACCGCATTGATGCATTATTTCTCCAGCTTCAGTGACTTTTGGAACTCGAAAACTCTTTTCCTCATATTTTATCTATCTGGAGAAGATCAGCAAAAATATAAAAGGCAAGAAGAAACTGGTTGTTGGAAGATCCAGATAATCCTTGCTAGGGGGAGAAAGTGTTGACTTTCTTGCACCGTTCAATTACGTCTCCTTTTTAGATTTTTCGCAGCCTTACGATGTAAACTCCTTGTGAATCTAAATACATATTTCTTTTCTCGGCTTCGAACTTATACCATGACCATTCTCTTTCACCACTAGCACCTATGAAGTACGAGGACAGATGTCTAAATGTGTAGATTGTTACCCACTGGTTTTCATCCCAACCCTCTCTTTATATTAACAGTTTTTATGGTATGGATACGCTAGCATGACTTATTTGTCTTAATATATAATTTTTTTATTTATTTCTTTTAGATGTCAGTTAGTACATTACTTGAGATTGCTCTTCCACGTTCATGGCCTTTGTTGGACCTAAAAGATTATTATTTTCGTAATCTAAGCTAATGTTTGAATCTTCTGGCTGTAATGCCCAATGTTTATGAACGTTATATCACCTTGGTAAAAATTTTGAATCGTATACGGAATTTTCATTGTTTCCTTCGGTGAGGAAAGTTTGAACATACTTGAGCTGTATTTAGCATTTCTTTCATTGTTTGGAAGTTTAGATACTTATACAGTGTTTGCATTATCTGGTAATAAGACTAACCTAAGAATATTCGTTATTTTTCTGAAGCACCGGGCTGTTCAATATTCTTATCTCAGATGTTTTTCCCCGCTGTTCTCTATGAAGGGATTTTAATGTGTAGCACGTTAGGGGTATAATCATATGAAGAAATTTTGCAAGGAAGAGGGAGCTTTAATCTTATTCTAGTGAATTTTGACTTACAGGCTCTGTGTCTGTGTCTGTCCCCAAGTGCGGTTTCCTATCTCCTAAGTATCTCTCTGCCCTGAGATATCTTGTCCATTATCTTGCCGCAGTATCAACCAGCAAAAGTTTCTGAACTTCTCTTTAGTCTGATTCTTTCAGTCTTCCTCAGACCGATATCTCTTTTCGAAACTTTCTCTTCTTTCCCCCTGCTGGATCAAGAAAATGGAAAGTAGGGTCTTTAAAGAACCTGGGTTTCATGTGAAGCGTATTATTAATTTTTCAGAAGAATCTTTACTCGCTTTGAACCTTATATCGAGGTGCTTAAATACATAAATTTGATATTATAGTTTGAACTTCCATAATGTTTGAACACAAATTATTTTTATTAACTCATAATGCCGTTATATAATTAAAATGTAACATGACGTTAAATGGGAAAGAAAATTCCAGGCGTAAGCCTTCGACAGCTTTTCCTGTTAGAAACATCCCATATGTCAACGTTAGAATGTAAATCACGCAATTCTGTTGCTTGGTTCCATAATCCTTGGAAAGGAATCTGATAAATTTCTTTGACATTCTGACATGTTCAAAGTAATATTCATAGTGTGTGTGTGTGTATATATATATATGTGTATATGTATATATATATATATATATATATATATATATATATATATATATATATATATATATATATATATATATATATATATATATATATATATATATATATATATATATATATATACATATATATATATACATACATACATAATTATCAAACCACAAATATCGTTCAGTATAAATTCCCTCGTAACGTCGATATCACTTTCGGGGTATCATGACTGACAAGTGTTTCTTCGCCGTCCAGGATTCGAACCGTGGTTGGTTTAGAAATAACGATAGACAGTGATTTTATGGTAAATATCATGAAGAGGTAAGACGATTGCTTAAAGAGTAGAATGATTAGATACAAACTGAGATTCTTTGTTTAGAAAATGTCTCGAAGACGGAATTTCTGAACGTGGGGTTCGTTACCCGTGGACTACCGGTTACTCATTAAAAACCGTTACTATGGATGATACACAATGCTTTTATCAAGTACAAATTTTCGTTCATGAAATGAATTCTCTCTAACTTCTCTCTTACTCTCTCTCTCTCTCATGATTGACAAGTGTTTCTCTCCGTCAAAACAATCTCCACTTTGGAAATGAAACAGACAGTGATTTTATGGAAAAATCATTTATAGTAAACGATTGTCTTAAAGAGTACTCTGATTTTCAGATAAATCAAAATATTTTTTTGGTTAATGTCTCGAAGACATTTCTAAACGTTTCGTTACCCGTGGCCATTGATGTTCTAACCATTACTATGGATGATCAACATTCATTAATGCATTGTCTATAGAAGACTGCGGTTATTTTTATTCTTTGTATGTATTCTTAATTATATCTGTTTCATCATCGACATACTGTACTTAATTCCACAAAACATAATAGTCTTTGAAAACGTGTATGTAAAACTGATTTCTTATTCCTACTATTGTATTTTCCAGATAAAAAAATATTTTCAGCAGTAATATTTGCAGTTTTTTTATTTCTAAACACTTTCTCTTAAGTCCATTGATGTTCTAACCATCTAGCCAAGATTGTCAACATTCTTAATGCATTGTCTATAGAAGACTAGGTTATTTTTATTCTTTGCATCTATTCTTAATTATATCTGTTTCATCATCGACATACTGTACTTAAGGCTACAAATATATAATACTCTTGAAAACGTGGATGTGAAAACTGATTTCTATTCTTTATTGCATTATCCAGGATAAAAAAAAGCCTTCAGCAGTAATATTTGCTGTTTTTTTTATGTATACACTGCATTGAGTATTTGCACGTTTGTATGTATATGATTGTATATGAATCATATGATGTGATAAATATCGTATATATATATATGTATATATATATATATATATATATATATATATATATATATATATATATATATATATATATATATATATATATAATGTCTTCAGCTTACCTAAACTACATAGATTGTGGAATGGATTTTCCTCAACATTCTACTTTTAAAAACTTCCATGCCCAAATTGCTTCAAACTGGAGAATTATTTTTCCCATTAAATTCATATTTACATTCTTTTACACTTATTGTAAAAGATTAATGCATTCTTAAAGAATGGTATATATCCAACCATTTTCTCTCTAATGTATCAGATAAGAATTGTGTTGAGACATTACTAAGTACTTTGATGAAAAATACTGCTATATCAACTCTGAAGCCAAGAATAATAATTACGTTGTATATTGTTTATTTTTTTTATTAAGGCCTCTTTGTTCTTAATATGGGACTTAGAAATGATACTAACTAGTGAATTGAGCATATCAGCAGATATCTAGATAGTGCGAAAAGTTATTTGTGCTTTTTTATTGCTCCGTACAAATAAGATAAAGTTGGTGATGTCACACAGCACTCTTTTATCAAGTTCTCATTGATTATCATGAAAATGTCGGTCTTCCACATCCAGCTGAGGTTTTGTTATCATTGACCTTTGAAAAACTTGTTCTTCCTGACACTTAGTTCTTTGGCTGTATGGGCTCGTGGGAGGGCATTTGCTTGTTCATTAAAAATCTGGTTTAAGATGAGAGAAACCACAGAGAGATTGAATGAGCTTGGTAGCCATTCAAGCTTTGAAACACCGTACTGTCTGATGGAGATGCACAATGGGGAATGGTGAAACACAGACTGGTTTCATCTTTAGTTACGACGTCTTGTAGAGGACTGTTATATTGGGTTGAAATTTACATTATATATGCTAGGTTGACAGTACAAGCAAATATACAGGTGTTAAAAAAATTCTCACCTGACAGGAAAAGCAACAGTAGTCATCTCATTTGTGATAGAGGTCAGTGTTTCATTTAAATTTTTGTCCATGCAGACGGGATCAAACCTTTGCTGTTAAGTGCAGACAGACTACCTTGCCTAAAATCAGTTCATTTAACAAAGTTTTTTTTTTTTAACAGATAGATGAAGTTGATTGTATTACTAGGCTGGTTAATTTTCTTACAAAAACATTTTCTTATAAATCTGAATTTAATAAATAACTTTCCATCATATTAGAATAAACCAACCTTTTTTTGGCATCTGTTCAATGGATATACCATGATTGTTATCACAGTGGCATACCTTACAAATATTTTTTATGATGAAAGTCAATCCTTTTTCTTTATAAAAGCTATAAATAATCTGAACTGATTAACCAGCTCTCTCTATTCGTTTTCTTTCTTTGACCATATTGATCTTGTCCGCCAGATGGCGTTTGGAGTAAAAGCTCATTGGTGTCAGATAACAAAATACTGGGCGATAAAAGAAATGGTCCTTTCATGACCATAACCTTTTAATTGTTTCATTTGACATTTGCTGATGTGATTGAAAACAAAAAATATTTATAAAATTATTTTATTGTAGCTGTAAGTATTCTTCGTGTAGTTTTATATTTGACTTTGAATACTATATTAGGAACAACTAGGCATGCATGCGTGACTCATCAGAAACTTTATCAAGTTTCGTTTGTGATTCATATTTGTTTTTAAGCACTGTGTTTCTGTTATGCCTTTTTGTGGTCTAAATATATCTCATAACATTTTTCTCAACATCGTTATTTTTTTTGCGAAAATATTTCCGATAGGTGCCGTATCGGCGGTTCATAATGAATATGAACAATATGAATTCATAAACATAATCGGTGTTATTGTTACCTATTAAGGGTGTTCATAAACATCTTTTTACTTTTTAGTACCATATATAGCTTTTATTTCTTATTGTAATAACATAACAGTGATGCTGCTGGGACAGACTAATTATAGTGAACTGAACATGCGTTAAAGAACAAAAGGAAAGCCCAGAACGTTCCCTTGATTTTGACGTAATGTTTCACGAATTTCCTTTCATATCTTGCAAGCCCTCTTGACCAAGCACTTTCCTTCCATTTGTTTAACCTGTATGAACTAATTAGGATGCGTTCAGCGCTTGACGTGTAAGAGAGAGAAAGAGAATTATCTTTTCTTCCTTTGAAGAATTTTTTTAATGAATTATTTCAAAGGAGGCTATAATGAGATGTACTTGGCGCATGCTGTTGACACTGAACATGAGTATGTTGCGGTTGTAAGCATGTTGAGGATATTGTTCATTGCTACCTCCGAGCGGAGAGCCCTGGCCTGCTTCCAGGTAAACAAGAGAAAGAACATAATTCGGCTGGACTCTTTAGACCCTAACGACCTCTGTCCGAGGATCACTATTGCATCGACTTTGGGCAACTTGGAAACCTTATTGGCGTCCATCGTTGTCCGTTGCCGAGTCGTTTACTTTGCAGTAATGTGGATCTCTTATATTGCATCGACGGTTAATGGCAGTAGTTTGGGACTTGGGAAAGTGGATGCGGTCGACTGTGAGTAAGAAGGGGTAGGCTATGGAGAGCCAGAGAAAGAGGGAGAGAGGCCATACGTAGATTGTTAAGGGATTCCTTTAAGAGTGGCTCTCTCTGGGTGGAAGTGCGCTCGTCTGACGAGAGAGGGAAGACTGGCCAGGCGTCCGACATCAACATGGGCTGCCTTCTTTTTCTTGCAATATGAAGCACTGTGATTATATGTTCTTCATAACCAGAAACTTTTATTTTCATGTCAAGATCGAAATTACATTCGGCATTAGTGCAATTTTTTACTCTCTATATTGAAGTATATATTTTTGTACAAATTAGTATTAGCATTATTGAATTAGTTATTATTTTATTACAGAAATTTTTATTCCCAGCGGTTTAAAAGCTTGTAATGCCAATATGAACGATTTATGATTTCGCAGTCTTTGTATTTCATTTTAGAACCAAATGTCTCCAGGTACATGGAATAGTAGAGGAAACAGGAAAAGGCCTGATAGAACTGTTAATTGTAAGACTTAATTGGATATTTTTCTTTAACCTTTAGTTGCCCATGATGGAAACATTAACTAAGTAATCATTTAGTGCAATCTTCGTCTTTATATGTATATCATCTGGTCTTTGTTATTACGTCACAGGGCTCTTGGATATAGTCTGGAATATATTGATACCACTCAGCGGGTCCACGCTTCAGAAATTTAACGTGTGCACTAAAACGGCAGTTTCTTCATCTCAGAGTTATTTGCTCTTACTTCGTCTCGTCTTGTTTTTGTAGGAATGCGGAGTTAAGGTATTTCATTATACACATCACAAGGCATTTTACTGACATCTTTTAAGACATCCCTTTCATATGTTTTCCTTCACGCCGTTGTATTGCCACATCCCCTTTAACTGTCGTCTTACCGCCACCATTTCGCTTTCTTAATGTATACTAAGATATTGTTTCAGGGAACGTTGTCATTTTCAGAACAATAACATTTTCTATTCATGCATTTGATCGAGTCTTATTTTTACATAGGAATCATTAAACAGAATTATAACTGATATCTTTCCTCTGTACTGTAATGCTTTCTTCATAAAGACTTACTAATACTCCTCTCTCGTGGTCATGTCTCTTGTTTAGTGCAGCAGTGTCCATCACTTACAGTTTGATACTTCTTCGTTTTTGACACTTCTTCGATTTCTCCTTATCTTAAAGTAAGCCTGGGGAATTTCGTAGGAAAAGGAATATTTCTAACGGCAGGACGAGGCGTCAGTAAGATAAAAGGCACTATAGGGAGAATGGGTATATTTATTATGTATAAACCTATATTGGCAATAGGCCAAGCTTTAAATCTTTTTAATTTCCGGCCGTTTATGAATCCCGTGATTTATAGTAAGAGGGGAATGGGAGATATGAACGAAAGCCTTGTGCCAATACTTGGATTAAGAGGCTGACATTGCCGATATTGAATGAAAGAATATCCACGCTCCCTCTTTAAATATTTTGGATTTTTACAAAGATAAACGATGTTTAAACTTTAGGGGTTTACTCAGTAAGCATGCTGAAAAATTCTCGTTAAATCCTTCTGGAGTGATAAATGGACACCTCTGTAGATATCGATATACCCATTACTTAAGTGAAAGAATTCTATGGTAGCACTATACACGTTTTTAGCGACCATGTTTTGACTTGTGTCCATATTTTTATATATTTTAATGCTCTTTCACATACAGAATTTTACTCATTTTTTTGCCGGATTACTTACGGAACACACGGGTTGTTTTTTACGATTTTTCTCCGAAATGTGTTAGGGTACTGGAATACAATATTGTACCCGTGTTTTTCTATATTCAGTTTACCCGTGTTTTTCTATATTCAGTTTTTACGAAATACCTTTAAGCTCCTCGTTGAAAGGGAGTGAAGGTGATTTCTGAAATAACTGCTGTTCAGGTCTTTCCTTTGGGTGATAATACATCCTCCTAGCTCGTAGAGAGACAGTTTTCTATAAAATATTTGGGGTAACAATTTAAGAAAACTTGAAACTAGAAAGTTCAACTCTTTATCTAAAAGAACAAGGATCACACACACACGACATGCTCGAAAAAATAGATTAGTAAGTACGTTACTTTCCACTTTGAAATCACGACACGAGTAAAAATGAATGTAAGAATTAGAATGTAAGTTCTTTCTGTAAACAGAAAATTTAAAGAACTTACTAATTTCGTCTCTATGTACTGCAAGATCTAGAAACGGTAATTTATGATCTACTTATTCAACAGTGAACTTAATGGAAGGAACATAACTATTCAAAACCGACAAAAAATTGTTGAATCATTCTTCATCAGATTTGTCCACAATGAAAGTATCTTACACAAATCGTACCCATACAAACGGTCTGAGACCACCAGATAATTTTTCCACATATATTCTCCCAAAAAACTCCATACACAAATTAGCTAAACTTGGTCTCGAGAGTTAGTTGGTTGTTGCCACAGTCCAATGCAATATGGATTCATTGCCAAGGTGCGCCACAAGATTAAAAGGAAAATAAAGAAAACGGCACTCTGCAGCATTATAATTGTTACACTTTGCCAAAACAAGGAAGTGTGCAAAAAAAGGAATGGTAAAAGGGGTGGTTACTTGAAGCGCAAAGGGAAGCCATGTAACAGTTTTACATGAACTGCAAGATAGTTACGAATCAGACTTTAAAACCTACATGAGAGTGGTTTTGCCTTCTCTTAGAGAAGAAAACCCCATTTATAACCAAGCAGGACACATTTATGAGGGACTGTATATCCCCAGATGCTCGTCAGTAGGCAACACTAATTTTTCTATCAAGCGGATGTTCCTCCGCTTCATCCTTCACATTCTATAAATAAGGTTATGCCACTACAATTCTATAATAATGGGGGTTTTCAGCCATCCCATAGACAACTTCTTTCCTTTGACGGTACTAAGGCTTCCCTTGTTGGCTGGAAGGAAAAGACCAGAATCACTAATTGCCAGAGGTCATGCGGTCAACATGTTACTTCTGGAACCGTGTGCCTGCCAGTGTCGTCGTTCCTTGTCGTCACGCATTGCCCAAACTACGAACACTAGCAGATTGCTTGTCCGTGATGTTCCCGCTTCTCACGACATTGGCGATCATAGTCGCTCCCATCATGATCTGGTAGAATTGTTCGCCCGACGGGCACTGCCTGATCATGTGGACGCACCCTTACACACCGTGATCTGCTATTATCACCTTCAAACTACATTCTTGTCATTGATAAACTCGTGGCGTTTTTCTATTCTTCATACATCCTCACTAATAACTTCCTCACACATTCTTAATCCACTCTAACGCATTTCACTCTTGCATGATTCAGATATGCTTCTCCACTAACCTTTAGATTAAAGAGCTTCTCAAAACACTCTCCTTCGACAGAGCTGCATTTTTTTGAGAAAGTATCTGTCCCTTGACATCTTATTTTCATTTTCATTTTGCGCAAAATAGTATCTAAATAAACACGCTCACACACACACACACACACACACACATATATATATATATATATATATATATATATATATATATATATATATATATATATATATATATATATATATATATATATATATAGAGCGATGCTGGCCACGTGTCATAGGCATTGGGACCTGTCCCCAACTAGCTGTCGGCCTAAGCAACAGGAGATCAGCGCCAGCCCTATGAGCCTATAGAGGCCCAGGAGAAGTTTAACTTTAATATTTATATATATATATATATATATATATATATATATATATATATATATATATATATATATATATATATATATATATACAGTATATATATAAATTATATATAGTATATATATTATATATTATAAAATGGCTTCCAAGAAGAGGAAAGACAGTTATCACTGCCACACTCACACCTTAGCTGCTGGATCGTAAATGAACCCCGTGTAGAAAACATCCACAACAGTTGCGCCTCATTCGTACACAGGAAGCTCACCAGCATTGTGTCGAGCTCCCCTACATACTTCTTTCACACCATCTGTTCAGCCCTTTCCAGATCTTGCTCTTTCGATGTGACTGAACCATTTGAAATTACTGTGGTCTATCCTTTCGGCTTTTTATAACTAAATATACGATGTGAAAAATTCTCAACAGATTCTACCTTCTTACTTTGCATTCAACATCCACACTTCAATTCCAAAAAAGAGTTGGTTCAACAATCTTTTCATACCATTATAAATCTCTAAACTGGGTACAGTACAAAACTTCGAAATGGAATGTACAAATTTACATGAATAACAGGACAAAATATACAGTCCAAACTTCCTTTGTATCTTTTGCTTACCTTGTCTGTACTACCCTTCTTGCTTCAGCTATTCTATGATTCACTTTTTCTTTCATCCTACCAACATACAAAATATTCACATCCTAAAGTCTACTGCTTTCATTCTCTCATCGTTCACATCAAGGAACCAGGAAGAAGTATCAACACATCTTCCTGTTTCCCATTTACCTTCGTGACCGTAGTCTTTTAATCCCATTTACTCACTGCTTTCTTCTTTTGCAAACGCTTACAGATTCTTTCATTAGTCTCTGCATTTTCTCTGCACTATTTCTGATCAGAGCTCTGTCCCTTGCAAACTACAGCTATGCCCCATTCCATTCACGATCCATCCTCTTGTCCTGTATCTTTGCACACACATCTACTTTACCTGCTGTGGCTTCTCAAATCACCGCATAAAGATAATTAACAGCCAAGGTGGCTTAATCCACCTCTGTTTCAGCCCCTTTTTTACAGGAAGCCTGCGATTGTCCCACCTACAAACTATCACGTGCTTCCCTTCCATCATAAACTACAGTAGTGTTATAATTCTCAGCGCTTTTCTTCTGTAAAATACATTTTCAACACCATCCACATAGCCTGTCTATCAATTATATTATAAGGCTTTCTCTAGATCTTTTGTATGCCACTCACAGCTTCTTTACTTTGCATTCAGACCAATTACCTAACTTTTCCATAACAAAAACGTTATCAACAAACCCTATTACTTTTTCAGACCCAAGATGGTTTTATTAAATCTCCTGTCATTTGCTCGACCTCTTCAATCAATTTGCTACCATACACCGTCTTGGTATGCTGAGTTATGTCCCTATAGTTCTTGACGCTTCTCTGTCACCTTTTATTGTATAGGAAGAATTATTCCTTGTACAAAAATAAATTTCTGACTCACATTGGGATCGAACCCAGGTCTTTCAATTGCCACATAAGCCGCACAAATCATATATATATATATATATATATATATATATATATATATATATATATATATATATATATATATATATATATATATATATATATATATATATATATATTTTATATATATATATATATATATATATATATATATATATATATATATATATATATATATATATATATATATTATATATATATATATATATGTGTGTGTGTGTGTGTGTGTGTGTGTGTGTGTGTGTGTGTGTGAGTTCATGCATGCCTATGTCATTTTTAAAAATATGTTAATCAAAATCCGAATAGAATTCACGTTCATTATTCAAATAAAATTATTTCTTGTGGGCTGCAAACAAACGCTCCTTTCATCAGCGCCAGTTTGCGCAGTTGGGATTTCTGATAGGTGGAAAGTGTCAGGAAGAAGGAGGCGCAAACACAAGTCACTAGTAAATATCCTCGATTACAATGATCATAAAAAGAAAATTCAATTACATGTATTGTAATATGTAAAAATAATCTGATTTATGTTT
>NC_089761.1:52036772-52059272 GCF_040412425.1 Macrobrachium rosenbergii | reverse complement strand
AAACTCTGTTCTTGCTCTCTTCACAAACATGTTCCTTTTGCGGTACAATGTCGAATAAGCATTTTTTCCACTTTTTTGTAATTATCGGTATCATTGACTTCCTGCTTCTGCTCAGTATCAGGTGTGTGTCTCTCACCAAACATCTTGGATGGTGAAAGACAGAGAAAAACTTTAGACTTGGCTGAGACAAGAAGTCTTTTGAGATTTATTTTCCTGCGTTTTGTTACTTCTGTCTGTATGCATTTTTGTTTCATTATTAGTTCTTGTTGTCGAGGCATATGTAAGTTTCGTAGCAGGATCTTGAATTCCTCTCACTTTCAGTTCTAATTTAGCCTCGTTAATAGACATTCCTGTTCTTTCTTGTAGCATTTCCAATTCCGTATTGTATATGTAATACATGCATTCTTAGGATCTTGCATGATGATTTTGCCCACAGTTTATACATTTTGGTTCGCTGCAATTCCATTGTGGGGCATATTCTTCAGATCCACAAAACGCACATAAGTTCGTTTCGACAATATTTTTTGGCATGCCCATATTTACTACAGTTTTGACACTGAAGTGGCTTTGGGACATGTGGCTTTATTTCTCTGTTTTGACCTAAAACTTTTATTTTTTGGGGTAGATCTTGACCCTCAAATTTTATTTTTGTGAATTGTAAATTTTTTTTTTTTTTTTTTTTTTTTTTTTTTACTCGATATATTAAATACCTCACAATCTTGGACTCTGGGATAACTATTTTTAAGAGAATCTAAGAGAATATTCTTTTCGGTTGGTACGTCACTGCTTTCAGGAATCACAATGGTGTCATGTTTTTTAATTTTTACATTTATATTATCTACTGTTGTTATAGACATATAGTCCTCAGACTGACTCTTTGTTGTGGCTTCTATAAGCCACGTCTTTTCTCTTATCTGTCTAAACGACATTTCTGTCGCTGAATGTCTGTTCAATAGGTAGTTTTCTCACTTTAGGGCTGAAATTTTCCGTTCTCTTTCTAAGGTTAGAAACTTTGACCAACTTCCACTCCCAAAGAGGGAGTCGAAGTGAGTCAAGGTTGGGAAAAGACGATATTTACTTCTTTCGGGTTTGTTTTGTACTGGAGCATAAGGTTCCAGTGTAATTACATTTTTATTTTATTTTGATTTTTCTAAAGAAAGGTTGTCAGAGGAGGTTCCAGCGGTTATCAACTGTGCCGAGTCGCTACCATCAAATGGTCCAGGGGTACTGAAATCGTTATAATGACTGGTCATAAAGATTGAGGGAAAAAAAAAGTAAACCTGAAAACCTTAAAAAGATATCATCAGCCTTTCATCGAGTTTATTCTTCCACCAGTGGCACAAGTGAGAACCGACTCCCAAATGTCCGCCCCCTACCCTATCCCACAGGGGGATGGCACAGCATGATTAGAGTGGCCCAAGTGTAAGCCAAACCCTCTTGCTAGGACTGAGAGTATTACAAGAATACAATCGTCCCCAACCTAAATATATCATGGGCAAATCGGATAGAATGCCGAGAGTCCTATCCCCAGAACCAGACACCCCCGGAATCCGTGGTCCAGCCCTCATGAGTAGTTCCGCCTTTGAGATAACTCTCAGGTCCGAACATTATCGGGCAGTTGATGGTCCTACCACAGTTCCCACTATTTAGCTTTGGATATAAACCCAGTCCCAGCTGTGATATCTTTCCCTATTTATCAGGTCCAATAAATTTTACAAAAAGTGGAAAATTCCACAAAATTAACCCAAATAAATATAAAATAATATGAGACTCTTGGACTCAAACCCGGGAACAAATTCCTGGGGTTCAAGAGCCCCTCACCACGTCAAGGTGGCCCGCATCTAGGGGGCCAACACTACATAGACCATCACAACCACAAATCTACGACACAAGAGCTAGTGGAGAATACAGATATCATCTACACAGAACATCGTCGCCATAGATTAATCATAGCAGAATCTGTTTGCATTTTATTACATAAACCTACATTGAACAGACAACTAGGAGCGGAAAGATCACTCCCATCTAGCAGACGCCCTACAACATACAACGCTAACACAAGAAACAACCATAACATGACAGCAACACCTTTTAAATCACACGCTTTCTCTCTCCTCCTCCCCCCGCCCCCGTTTCCACTCCTATCCCCATAACCCATATACCTGCATTTCCATTTCTGTTTTGTTTGTTGCCCCCAGAACGCGTGTTTTTTTTTTCCATAAAGTAAATTATGTTTTATATTATCAATTTTATTGTATTGTAACTTTTATTACTGTAAATAAATTAAAATGATTTATTTTGTACTATATTGTTATTATAATGTTTTATTGTATTATTATTGTTTTGGACGCTACATATCCGTCCGCAAACTGTAACAAAACAACAGGACCTTATGTCCAGATTATAAACGATCACCAACATCGTCAAGAGAGGAATAACAGCTAAAGCCCTGTTCGAAGAGGTCCATGTACACGTTTACTGCAAACCGAATTTGACAGCTTCTTTCATAATGAGATATAATACCAGCCCGAACCCAGACAAGGAAGACAGTACCAACGTCGTTTACCGAGAGAGAGATAATGTGAACAGAGGTCAAATAAAAGAAATGGAAGGGGTTGCAGCTAGGGGCCGAAGGGACTTTGCAAAAAACCTTAAGTAATATCTACAGTGTACCACATGGGTTCGTACCGTATTAAATCTCATGTTCATTTTCCAGCCCCTATCCGTACTGCTCACTCTCAGTGTCACTATTATCTTCTATTCATGGTTGTGAAAGTCATCAATGTCACCATCTCCAACAGCTTCTTGTAGACATTTCTGCGCTACACAAATCACGGCCAGTGAGCCTGACATCTTATCTGTTAAATGGAAACAGTAAGGAAAATGTTACTTCTTTATTTTTAATTACATTCAAAGCAGTTCAAGTGACCACAAAATATGAATATAAACGCCCATGACCAAATGAAGTCGAAATGGAATGTTCTCCCTTTTACTGTCAATTTCGTGCTTGTTATTTATTTATCAATATGTTAATTTATATTTTTTTCTAATAACTGATCTCCTCATTTTGTATTTCTCATTACCTTCTGTTACTTCTTTCGAATGAACACCATATTCTTTGGAACGTTGAATTTCAAGTCACTGGCCCTTCTGGGCTTGTTCCGTACGAATAGAGTTCATCTGAATAATAATAATAATAATAATAATAATAATAATATATGAAGGTAAGAGACCCTCTTGGGTTCTTCATTGGAAGGGTGGGTAGAGATCTTGGCTAGCACGCTGTTGGCCCAGTGCTCGACTCTCCGACCGGCCAATGAAGAATTAGAGGAATTTATTTCTAGTGATATAAATTCATTTCTCGTCATAATGTGGTTGGGATTCCACAATAAGTTGTAGGTCCCGTTGCTAGGTAACCAGTTGGTTCTTAGTCACATAAAATAAATCTAATCCTTCGGGCCAGCCCTAGGAGAGCTGCTAATCATCTCAGTGGTCTGGTTAAACTAAGATATGCTGTTTTTTAAGAGACCCTCTTTCAAGCATGTTTTGTTAAAGAGGATGGCAGCATCCATGGAATTGATTTTATATTATTGTGGTCTTCTCAGTTCTTCTAATTTTCTTCTCGTCAGAGCTGATATTTGCTAATAACTGGCCGATGTTTATAGTCAGGATAAGGAATTGGTTTCTTGAATTATTAATTTTTATTGCATACAAGAAGTGGAAGTTAAAAGGGGCGTTTGATCGCCGCAGAGTTTTTGGAAATCAGGATTTGTTGTATTCTAGTGAAGAATCTTCGTCGTTGTTCAAAGGGCGTAGGGGAATTCCAACGTTTCCAACCGTATCTTCGGTTCATTCTCAAGGAAGGGTGGGCTTGTTCTGGTTGGAATGGGGTCGTCAGGCAGTATTTATAGTGTCCCAGTGTCCCGTGTTGTGAGGGCTGAATTTTCATTGGCTGCTTCAGGGGATTAAGTCCCTGGGCCAAACCATCTCCCAGAGGTCGATGCTCGCACTGGTCTCCGCGTGCGGACGTTGGAGACTGGGAGGGTAGTGTGGGGAAGGTCACTGTCGGTAGATTGGGGCACCAACTAATTGGTTCGTTCGTCCGGCTCTGGGGTGCTGGCGGGCAGTGCCCTACATGCCACCGTCGGGAGGGGAGACGTCTCCTGCGTGGTGTTGAGGCTAGGTCTCTCCTTTCCAATGTGTAGGGCCTCCAGGAGGCGGAGGCAGCCGTGGTCTGTCGCCTTATCAATATTTCCGATATTAGGAATAAAATGTCCTTTTGCGTTAT
This sequence comes from Macrobrachium rosenbergii, assembly GCF_040412425.1. NCBI lineage: Eukaryota > Metazoa > Arthropoda > Malacostraca > Decapoda > Palaemonidae > Macrobrachium > Macrobrachium rosenbergii. Next base: position 52,054,984 of record NC_089761.1, on the reverse strand, counting down.
TCTAATATTGTGGATATTCTTGGCGTGATTATGGATGGCACTTTCCTGAGCGTGGCAGGAGATCCTCTTGGAAAATCTCATCGTGGTCATCCCAATGTAGGCGCCGGGGCATTCCTGAATAGGACATTTGTATTGGTAGACCACATTGGTTTTCTTCAGGGGGTCCTGCACTGTAGGGGCCACGATGTTTTTCATGATCAGGCCGCTGGTCTTCTTGCTTTAGTAGTAAATTACAAATTTTACCTTTTTGCAGCATCCGTATGGGTGACGTTTTCTTCTATGATACTGCGAAGAGGTCGCTCATCCTCTTTGTATTTCCTGTGAAACATTCCCTCGTAATAAAGGGAGATGTCTTCAAGGGCGGCGGGGCAAGGCTCCTGCTGGTACCATTTGCCAATTGACAGATGGTCCTGGAAGAAGCTGGAACTCGTGAGCGGAGGTGCGCACCTGGAAGAGCTATGGCCATGGCTGGCGGATGGACAGCGGCTGTGGGGCTGCTGGACGTTCACTGGTCCTGGAAGAAGCTGGAACTTAGACCCATGGCCAAGGCTGGCGAATAGACAGCGGTTGGGGGGTGGATAGACAGCGGTTGGGGGGCCGCTGGACGTTCACTGGTCCTGTAAGAAGCTATGGCAGATGGACAGTGGTTGGGGGACAGCTGGACATTCACTGGTCCTGGAAGAAGCTGGAACTCTGGAGCGGAGGAGCATACATGGAACTTAGACCTATGGCCAAGGCTGGCGGATGGACAGTGGTTTGGGGCCTGCTGGACGTTTACTGGTCCTGAAAGAAGCTGGAACTCTGGAGCAGAGGAGTGCACTTGGAACTTAGACCTATGGCCAAGGCTGGTGGATGGACAGTGGTTTGGGGGACGCTAGACGCTCACTGGTCCTGGGAGAAGCTGGAACTCTGGAGCTGAGGAGCGCACCTAGAACTTAGACCTATGGCCAAGGCTGGCGGATGGACAGTGGTTTGGGGGCCGCTGGATGCTCACTGGTCCTGAAAGAATCTGGAACTCTGGAGTGGAGGAGCACAACTGGAACTTAGACCTATAGCCAAGGCTGGCGGATGGACAGCGGTTGGGAGGCTGCTGGATGTTCACTGGTCCTGGAAGAAGCTGGAACTCTCGAGTGGAGGAGCGCACCTGGAACTTAGACCTATATATAGCCCAGGATGGTGGATGGACAGCGGTTGGGGGCCACTGGACGTTCACTGTTCCTGGAAGAAGCTGGAGCTCTGGAGCGGAAGAGAGTGCCTGAAACTTAGACTTATGGCCAAGGCTGGCGGATGGACAGCAGTTGTGGGGCCACTGGATATTCAATGTTCCTGGAAGAAGCTGGAACTCAGGAGCGGAGGAGCTCACCTGGATCTTAGACCTATGTATAGCCCGGGATGGTGGATGGACAGCAATTGGGGGCCAGTGAACGTTCACTGTTCCTGGAAGAAGCTGGAGCTCTGGAGCAGAAGAGAGCACCTGGAACTTAGACCTGTGGCCAAGACTAGCAGATGGACAGTGATTGGGAGGCTGCTGGATGTTCACTGGTCCTGGAAGAAGCTAGAACTCTGGAGCGGAAGTGAGCACCTGGAACTTAGACCAATGGCCAAGGGTGGCTGATGGACAGTGGTTGGGGGGCCACTGGACGTTCACTGGTCCTGGAAGAAACTGGGACTCTGGAGCAGAAGAGAGTACCTGGAACTTAGACCAAAGGCCAGGCTGGTGGATGGACAGCGGTTGGGGGACCGCTGGACATTCACTGGTCTTGGAAGAAGCTGGAGCTCTGGAGCGGAAGAGAGCACCTAGAACTTAGACCTATGGCCAAGGAGTTGGGTGGGCCATTGGACGATCACTGGCCCTTGAAGCAGCTGGTACTCTGGAGCAGAAGAGAGCGCCTGCATATTAGACCTATGGCCAAGTCTGGCGGTTGGACAGCGGTTGGGTGGCCACTGGATGTTCACTGGCCGTGGAATCAGCTGGAACTCTGGAGCGGAAGAGGGCACCTAGAACTTAGCAATATGTTCCAGGCTGGCGTACGGACAGTGGTTGTCGGGCCACTGGACGTTCACTGGTCCTGGAAGAAGCTGGAAGTCTGTAGGAGAAGAGAGTGCCTGGAACTTACACCTATGGCCCAGGCTAGCGGATGGACAGCGGTTAGGGGTGGCTGGACGTTCACTGGTCCTGGAACCAGCTGGAAAAATAGAGCGCCTAGAACTTAGACCAATAAGACCAGGGTGGAAAGCATACAGCAGTTGGGGGGCCGCTGAAAGTTCACCGTCTCTGGAAGCAGCTGGAAAAATGAAGTGCCTGGAACTTAGACCAATAAGCCCAGGGTGAAAAGCGGACAGCGATTGGAGGACCGTTGGATGTTCACTGTCCCTGGAAGTAGCTGGAAAAATGGAGTGCCTGGAACTTAGACCAATAAGCCCAGGATGGAAAGCGGACTGCTGTTAGGGGCCCGCTGGACGTTCACCGTCCCTGAAGCAGCTGGAAAAATGGAGGGACTGAAATTTAAGGCAATAATCCAAAGATGGACAGCGGACAGCGGTTGAGGGGATGCTGGATGTTCACCATCCCTGGAAGCAGCTGGACCTCTGGAGCACCTGGAACTTAGACAGATAAGCCCAGAGTGGAAAACAGGCAGCAGTTGGGGGGCTGCTGGACTCTCACTGGTGCTGGAAGCAGCTGGACCTCTGGAGCGCTTGGAACTTAGACCAATAGGCCCAGGCCAGTGGGCGAACAGCAGTTGGGGTTGCTGCTGGATGTCACTGTCCATGGAAGCAGCTGGATAAATGGAGCACCTGGAACTTAGACCAATAAGCCCAGGGTGGAAAGCGGACAATGATTGGGGAGGCACTGGACGTTCACCGTCCCTGGAAGCAGCTGGAAAAATGGAGCACCTGGAACTTAGACAAATAAGACCAGGGTGGAAATCAGACAGCGGTTGGGGGGCTGCTGGATGTTCACTGGTGCTAGAAGCAGCTGGACCTCTTGATCGCTTGGTACTTAGACCAATATGCCCATGCTGGCGACCGGACAGCGGTTGTGGGGCCTCTGGACATTCACTGGCCCTTGAAGCACCTGGACCTCTGGAGCACTTGGAACTTGGACCAATAAGCCCAGGTCGGAGCTCGGACAGTGGTTGGGTAGTAGCGGTAGTAGTATTATAGGGCTGGCCCGAAGGATTAGGATAATATACCACATAGGCACATGTTCTCATACTGTAACACATACACTCAATAAATACATTATTCATGCTTCCACACTAAAAAGGTATATACAAATTCATAAGTTGAGTAATATTTTAAAAAATTTAAATTTAAATTCGACAAATGCTATGTTTTTGTGCTCTTATTATTTACGCATTTTTATATTTTATCAGTCAAAACACAGTTCCTCATGAACAACAAAATCGGAACGACTGAAAATGTTTAAAAGATTCTGGCAAAATTTCAATTATTGAATTATATCCGAAAGTTGACAGTTGCTGTTGGTCATACTTTGAACACTCACACAGTACATGTTTGACCGTTACCATCACCTTGCACTCTCAGCACTCTGGAGCCAGGCCACGTGGGCTGCTCATTAAGTGTCCATGCGTCAGACGAGTATGGCCTATTCTGAGACCTGTTAGAATTACTTGTGTACGTCTCTCTCTCTCTCTGATATGATGAACGCCAGTTTTCAACCTTAGGTTTTATTTGTTTTAATTTATTATTTTCAGGTTCTTCATTCCATATGTATTGCCATTTGTTTTAATTTATTATTTTCAGGCTCTTCATTCCATATGTATTGCCATTTGTTTATGGTACCCACCTTTATGTGTGTTACATAATCAGCAACAGGGATATTCACATTTGATCTTGTCATGTGGGTTGCTTCTTTGGCTGCTTTGTCTGCCTCTTCATTTCCTTTGATCCCTACATGGGCAGGGATCCAACATATTTCTAAATTTTTTTCCATTATTATATAATTTATGGAGAAATAATTTAATCTGTTGTACAATATTATTTTTTGATTTGTAACTCTGAATAGCTTCTATAGCGCTTCTCGAGTCACTAAAAATCACAAAATTATTGAATGATGTTTCTTTAATTATTTTTATAGCTGACGCAATTGCACACAATTCTGCTGTGAATATTGAAGAATTATTAGGTAGAGAGAATTGATAACTTTTGTCTTGGGACACTGCAGCATATCCCACTCCGTGCCCTGATTTAGATCCATCTGTATATATTGCGTAATGTGAACCTTTTCGGTTTATATACTCTATTGTATGTTGTCTATGGCGTTCTGGTGTATATGTGTAACTTTTTGATAAATATTTCAGGTGTGTACAAATTCTCATTTTATTCATTGTCCAGGGAGGAGGTGATTTTATTGTTAAAGGCACTTGTATATTTACAGTATATTCAGCGACTCAAACAATCTTCTAGCTCTAATTGGGAAAGGTGGAGGGTGGTTATTTATAAAAACATCTCTTAATGCAAATAATTTTTTGGGGAGGGAATCACTTCTCTGAATTCTTAGATCACTTTTCATTGTTACTAGCTGTCTATGGAGAGATAGAGGTAGTTCACCACATTCAACTTGTAAAGATGATTTTGGTGATGATCTAAAGGCTCCTGAGCATATTCTAAGGCCTTCATTGTAAACAGGGTCTGAAATTTTCAGCGCTGCGTCAGATGCTGAGCCATATACTTCGCTTCCATAATCAATGATAGACAGAACTATTGCTTTATACAGTACAGTAAGGGTATGTCTATCTGAGTATCGAATACTAATCCAAAAAATTTAGCTGTTTGGTCAATTGGTATACTATGGTTTCTGATTTTTAAATCTATTTCTTCACCTTTTTTCCACTTTTTATTTTTATAAAACATTACTGCTTGAGTGTTTTGTATAGAAAATTTAATGCCTACAGATGAGGCCCATTCATCTATTTTTATTATAGTTTTATTAATGATTCTCTCTGCATGCTTTATGCGAGATGCTGAATAATATAGGGCAAAATCATCCATATACAAGTTACTTTTAATTCCGATAGTTAGATTATTACTGGTATCATTTATTGCTAAAGTAAGCAGTGTGCCAGTAAGGGCACTTCCTTGTGGAACACCATTTTCAAGTGGAAATGCACTTGACAGTGCATCATCAATTCTCACTTGAAAAGAGCGATTTGTCAGAAAGTTTTGGATAAACCTAGGTAAATGTCCACGGGTGCTGTTTTTATGTAACGTTTTTAGTATTGCATATCTCCATATAGTATCACATGCCTTTTTAGTGTCAAAAAAGACAGCTATAGTAATTTGTTTTCGTTCAAATCCTCTTCGAATGTGGCCTTCCAAGTTAGACAGAGAATCTAGTGTAGATCTGTTACATTGAGACCCAAACTGAGTGGCAGTCAAAACTTTATTTCCTCGAATGTGCCATGTTAGTCGAGCATTTACCATTTTCTTTAGTAATTTGCATAAACAACTTGTGAAAGAAATTGGTCTGTAATAGTTTACATTACTGGAATCTTTTCCAGGTTTGGGGATAGGAATAATTATAGCTTTGCGCCATTCATTAGGAAATAAATTTCGAAGCCATAAGTGGTTATAAAACTCTAATAAGTATGACTCTGCCAAAGGTGCTAAATGGCAGATCATCTCAAAACAAATACTGTCACCTCCAGGGGCAGATTTTTTGCTGTTCAACAGAGCAAATTCCAATTCTTCCATATTAAATTTTCTATTATAATATATATCTTCTATTATTTCAAAATCTATTGTTATTAATTCTATACTATTTTTCTTTGTGCGGAAATGCTCATTTAGATTTTGTCACTACTTACTTTTGCTAAGTTTTCTTCTATTACATTACTTATTTGTTTTGGATCAAGTATTCTTTTCCCATCTTTTATTATGGCATGTCTAGGTGGTTTAACATGGGTGCCATGTATTTTTCTGATTTTTTCCCATATTTTTTGTATGAGAGTATTACTAGAGAGATCTGATACATATTTCCTCCATGAAATGATTCTTCCTTGAATTACTTCTCTTAAGTTTTGCAGATAATTTGTTATATAGGGGTTTCAATGTATCAATTTCTAATAATAATATAGTAAGTTTTTGTAAATTATCTTCTAATATCGGTAATGTTTTATTTATTTTACTGAACTTTCTATTCTTATTATCTAATCGTCTTCCAATTTGGTGTTTTTTTTTTTTTATTAATTCTGTTAGTTTTTCATACCACCATGGGACTTTGCGTTTTGTTGTATGAGATTTTGATTTTGGTATTGCTTTATCGGCAGTATTTTTAATGAAATCAACAAGAAATTTATAGTTTCATTATGGTCTTTTAAATATTCAAATGATGGGATATTCCTAGTGTGGAATTCACATCGCCCCTGATCTGCTTTATAAATGTTATATTGAGGGACATGCTTGGTGGGATTATTTTGTAATAGTGAAATTAATATTTGGAAATGATCACTTGTATGTAAGTCGTCAACTGTATTCCAATCCAATCTGTCTACTATGTTTGTTGTACATAGAGTTAAGTCGATTGAGGAAAATGTCCCCTGTGTTTTATTAAAATATGTGCTGATTTCGTTATCATTTTACAGCACATGTCATATGAATCTATGAATTCTTGTATTTTACTTCCTGCTGTATTAGAGCCTGTACAATTACAGTCCCACATCGGGTTATGAGCATTAAAATCACCTACTATTAATGTAGGTTCCTTGGCATTATTAAGTAACTTTTTAAGTTTGTCAGTGTCGTAATTTTTATTATTTTGAATGTATAAATTATATATTACTTAATTATCGTTTTTTATTCGAATTTTAATACCTGATATTTGCTAGTCAGTAATGTTAACACGTACTTTGTCATAAACTACTTTGTTATGCATATGGCTGTACCTAAATTTCCTTCTTCTCGTGATGTTGATGTTAAGGTATATTTACTTTTTGATGATATTGTTTTGTTGACATGTTGTAAACATAATATCATTGGTTCATATTCTTTTAGTAATCGTTGTATTTCTCCTACGTGTAATCTGGTCTGTAGACCATTTACGTTCCATTGTATAATATAGCTATTGAAAATATTTTATAATGGCGGTCGAGTTTTACTTTCTGTTTTTGTATTATCAACTTGGATTTTTTCTAATAATTTACTCACGACATTCGTTTGTTTTTCTTTATCATATCAACCTTTTTCATGGGTACTCAAATCTGTGCTTTCCTTTTTTCTATATTTCATAAAATTTTTATAATGTTTGTTAATGAGATATAGGGCTAAAAAGCCACTTTTATTGGACTTGTTTTTTCATAGTAGCTCACTGACATTTATTCGCTACGGTTGTGAGTATCGTTTGTATACTTTTTTTTATACCGGCACTTGATAGGCTTCTTTAATTTCATATTCGTCAGATATTCTGCTTTATCAATTTTTTTTTTATAATTTGCTAATGTTCCTTATCCTAGATTGAACTTTTTATTTCGCTGAATCCATTTTGTATTCGTAGCTGCCAAAATATTCGTACTTGAGAGTAGAAAATGTTTTTCATAGTATGGTAAGAAGCCATGCCCTATTTTTTCCGTATTAAACCTATTTGTTTTTGGATATCACAAGCCACTTTTTGCAATAAAGGAAACAGTGAATGCGCTTCTGTATATTGCTGTTAGGCATTCCCTCAGACATGCATGACTTAGTTAATCGAAATTGCTTGGACCATGCAAGTTTTTGCAAAGCCAAAATACAAAAGTTCACGTATCATTCATTTAGGACATCAATTTTATTTATTTGGCTGCAGAATTATGTTTGTTTACGATAACGTTCTAATGAAATGTACATAGACACAACACGACATTTTCAACAGGTTTTCAGAAATATACAGTTTCCAGTTGTTACGGAATTTCACTAATCAAATTAGGCTGATCACTCGGTGGTCTTATTATCAGTTAGGTGAATTCTTCAATAAACTGCCTGTCTTGCTTTTTAATAATAATAATAATAATAATAATAATAGTTATTATTATTATTATTATTATTATTATTATTATTATTATTATTATTATTATTATTATTATTATTATTATTATTATTATTCAGAAGAGGAATAATAAAGGCTGAATGAAATCGTACAATACATTTGCGTAATTCACTTAATATTTCTTATGTTAGGCATTCATGTTTTTCTTTTAGACCCTTTTATTTGTTCATGTCCTTTTACAGTCATTTGTACTACTTTGCTCTTGTAAGTACACAGATACCATTTTCGATGGAACCATTCCAACCAGGATTCTGAAGAAAGGATAAGCATCGTTTCCTTTTAGATTCACCTATTTTTTCAGTGGAGTGACAATTTTAGTTTTTTTATTCCATATTGTCACTTCTTTCTTTTTCCGTGGAATCATAAATTTCCAATATTATCCATAATATTCCCCTCACTTGACAACAATCGTCTATTCCATAAGTTATTCAGTGGAGTGCAGCAATGGCCATTCCGTACAGTTTGCGACTTGTTCAATCTGGACATTTAAAGAATAGAACATTACAAGAACGATTCAGAATGCCTTTGTTTTTGCTGGTAAGAAATATGTTTCATGGTAATGTTCAGAGAATGTTTCTGGTTTATGTGAGTATGCTCCTCATGGCTGTTCACCTTGATGTATATTCTGTCAGGATTCATAACTTCCCAATGTGATTTGTCAGTAATCTTTCCTGGAACATTATTTAGTCATGGAAATACATGGAAGTATAAGGAATATGTTGTGTTTTTACGTTATTATATTTAAGCTTATTTATTTTTATGAGGCTTTTCTATCTCCTCTATATTCATTTTACTTGAAATACATTGATTGAAGAGGCTGTGTGAATGAAACCTCAAAGTTTTTTTCTTAAATTTACGCGTTTCAGGGTTATGAGGGTGTGAGTAACGCAGGAAAAAGGTTATCTATAGAAATTTTGGCATAAAGATTAATTTTCTCTTTCATCAATTGCCTCAGATAATTTTGATTGAGGTTCAGTTGATATGGCCTTTGATAGTCCTCAAACTGTCAAATATAATGTGGAAAAGTGTAATAAGAAACATAATGACTATAACACGTTCAAAGACGAGATTCTTTTCCATAAGAAATACGGCATCGGTGAATTATGACAGGAGTGGTAGTGATGAAAACGAAAATTTACATGAAAATATTGTTGAGACTGACAATTATTGTTATATCTCTCTGTAATTATCATTGGTATTAATGTCAGTATTAGAAGTACGATTTAGTTAAACTGCTGTAGCTAGATTTCCATTATGCAATTGGCACTTGTTTTAAACTGAGTTTTGCATTGGTATTGAAATTCACTAGTCCCTCCATAAAACAGTGCTAATTATAACAAGTCTGGCTTGGATTAGTATAGAAACGTCTTAATCTCTAGTCTTAAAATTTTTGAGAGAAACGACTGAGCTACGCGCAAGCGTATTTTATATTCCTGCTTGTGCCGTTCTTCGTAGAGCATTTCTTTTGTTTTTTAGCAGCCAAAGAATACGAGAAGTACAGACTTACGCACGTATATCATAAGGTAAAAGAACCCCGTGGTCTGGTTCGTTTCTTATATTTTCCTATTTAAATTTGAATATTTTTGCTAAAGCACTTACTTTTGTTTAACTATTGCGGGTTTAGAAATTTGAATATTCATTGGGAAGGGTAGGCTTCGTAATTCAGAGCAATTATTGAAGGAATAAGGTATTGCAATTGTCATTGTACTTGCGAAGTACGTGTTTTTAATACTGCATTATTAGCTGCCGTTCTTTTGTTTGCGTTCTTTTTAATTTTTCTTTTTTGTTGTTATATAACCCAAAGGAAATGTTTGAGCGGATTGTGGTTTCCTCCTTTAAGGGGCAGAGCGGGAAAAAAATTTGGCTCCCTCAAGGGAAACAGATTGCAATGGGGGAACCTTTCCTTTCATGCTGGTCTTTTTTCCATATTGCCCAAACAACTTTGTTTTTCTGTGGACGTTCCGTGTTGGTCATGTGTAACTTCTACCAAATCTTTCAGTCTTTTCGCTTAAACTTGACGCAAGATTTAGCCGTGCAATGCATCTAGTAGTGAAGTTGTCTTTCTCTCTAGCGTATCAAATTTTTTTTATTATGTAATATATTTTTATGTGTTAAAAAAAATAAAATGTAACTTTACCGATTGAACTCGGAATTTGTTGTAGAATTCACTCAAGAAAACCTATGCTGTATCAAGCGAATGTGTGTTTTTCTCCCAATTTAATTCTACAGGGTAAATAACCATTAGTTCAGATATAACATTACCGTTATGAGTGACGGTTGAATTTTAGTGTGGGAAGAGTTTGTTCATCAAGATGTTAATGCACTAGAAAAACAATTAGGTGAAAAGGGAATTATCAAATAAATGCCTGGTGTACATTAACATAAATTCGGTCTATTGAGGAAGCGCCTGTAGTTGATTGAATGTAATTCGCAAGTCATTATCTTTAATTAAAGACCACCGGTGGGTGTTTGCGTTGATCGAAACAAGAATAAACTGGAGAATTAAAAATAAAACGCGTTCCAGGAATTAAATGGGATATTCTTGGAATAGAAAAAAGAATATTGTCCTTTATTTCTTTCTCAAAGTGATATACAATAATACATTCACAAATCTGCTGTTTGTTTCTCATTTTAGAGATAAAAAAATAAAGGCAGCCTAAGATGGATTGGATATGTAGCCAAAGGGCACCTTTTGCATGTTCGTTTTCTCAAATATTCCTTTGAGAGTTTTTCGTGATAGGATTCTTTTATTGTATTTTTATGGATATATTACTGTATAGTTTTCTTTGAATATTGATTTTCAGCTAGAGTGATTCTCACCATTCTTTCAAAACCCAATCGATCACCTATTGCTAAAAGGTTCCCGAAGAGAAGAGAAAAAGAGATCATTCAATAGTTAGAAAAAAAAGGAATGTTCACTTTCTCTCTCACCATTTTTAAAACTCAGAACGCATTCAGCTATTGAGAAAATTGAATGCGATTCTGTTTATTGCTGCCCAACAGAGAATGAATGACCCCGTTACTCAGAAATTGCCGTAATCATACCAGTTTGTTGGTGCTTCTGCGAATCGTTTAGAAGTGTGAGAATTTGCAAGGTCAAATACAGATGTTCACGTACTATATATTCTTCATGTGATTATAAATTACTATCGAGAGTTTTTGAGACCATAAGAAAAATTCACTTTCATTTTCTTATTGGGAAATTATTTGCGTCTCATTGCATTTGATCGTGGTAGCAGCATTTCAACAATACCCTAAACTTTTCTGTACAAAGATAATCCATAATACTTTTTTTTCATCAAGTCTCACCCTTTGTCAAGCATGCTGTTCACTGAAATATCATTTATCTCTTGGTTTGGTTCTCCATAAACAGCAGCTTATTGTGAATGATCTTTGTATACCTGACAGGATTAAACTACGAAAAAGTTGCATTTTAAACTTATGTGTCTGAACAAGAGAAATATGTTCATGGTGGTAGTTGTGGGAAAAAGGTATGATATTGTTGAACATAACGGGGATAGGATTAGTAATAGGAAGCCTTGCCTCAATACATGGTTTAAGATGGTGGAGGTGGTCAACCTCATTTATAGTAAATAATTGAATATTGAGTTTCTTTTTAAATATTATAAAATATTTAACGTCACTAAGTGCGCCAGGTTATTTGAAAATAAAGTATTTTATAATTTTTACTTTTGCTGTAGTTTGAGGCTAGCAGTTCAACTATGATCCGGAATTTCATTTTTGTAACAATGGATAAAACATATCTTCTGACAATAACATAGAATTTGGGGAAGCACTAAATATGCCTCGGGTTCAAGTATACGTCTCGGGTTGAGGGTTTGTCTTTGCAACGACGCCACAGTTGCTTGTTTTTTTTTTTTTTTTTAGTTCTGAATATTTCATGTTTTTCATTGCGTCTTTTTCTTAACATTTGGTATAAAACTTCTTTTTTTTTATTTTCAATGTTATTGTTACTGAATAAAAACTTTCCAGAGTTTCTAGTTTTGTATTCTTCATGTGGCTATTGTAGTTCAACTAGTTCACTTTTTGCCTTGCGGTATTCCTGTCAAAATAATAAAAAAAGAATTAGATATTATTTTATATTTTACAAAAGACTGCCGCTTAAACTTCTTGTGTATCTGTTTACGATATACAATGTTAACGTATAAGTTCTTGCTCTAAACAAAATACGGATACAAAAGTACGAGTATTGTTGCATATTTATACTTAAGTTTCTTTTTTCCATATCTTGTATATTTGTAAGCTAACCTTATTTCCTAACTCTTCTTGTAACTGCCTGGTTTTGGTTATTATCTCTATTTTTGTAATTTTTGTTTTATTTGTCTTGTATTCAGGTTTACCTCTTGCACGTAGTTCATTTCTGGTTTCCACCCTTCCTCTTCCTTTTCTCATCTCCATGGTTATCTTCTTCAGTATATATTACTTTTAATTTAGGGTACTGTTTATAGACTACAACTTCCCATTTTCCACCCTCGTCTTCACAGAATGCTCCTATCTCTCGCCATAAAAGTCATAATTGCTGTACTGTTTGTGCCATGAAATATTTTCATACGTACCCTATTTCCAATCCTTTGCCGCTTTTCAATTTCTAATTCTGTCAAATTTATTACAGTGGCTCCATAGAGGAGGGAAGAAATTGCAGTACCCTTCCCTAATCTCGTTCCTGTCTTTACTTTGTTACAACTTCTGTCTGTGGATGGATATGTTCGGGTTGCTAGTCCTTTTACATCTCGAACTGTTTTCTCTTAGTATCTAATTTACTGCCTAAATAAGTCGTATTTTCCACTACGAATGATTCTCTCTTGCGCTACTATTTATCTTCTTTTTTTTTTTTTAATAAGCATTATGATATTAGTTTTTCGTTTTCATTTCTAACCCATACTTTTTCCCTGCTTCTATTCACAGTACTTTCTATACGTTGTGCAAAGAGTACCGCTCCTTTCTAATACTACTTCTTATCTAACCCTTTCCTCGTCTACATTTTCATTATCATAATAGTATATCATTTAAAAAAAATGATGTTGATCCTATGCATCCTCTTATCCGCTTGTAAATTCCATTTTTTACTCTAGGTATTAACTTCTCTTAATACCCCCATTTTTACAGTCAAAACCTTGACTGAAGTCTATAGCAGGTACTATTAGGGGCTTTTTAAAGCCATAGCTCTCTTCTGTACAGTATTGTATGATAAGAATATGTTCTGTTTAGCCTCCTCTTGTGAATCCTCCCTTTGCTTTCATTTTTTCTTGTGGTTTTCAACTTCCTCATCTTATAGCGCCATAAATATCTTGTATATACGTAACAGCCTTAGATCTATTGCCAGTAGTCTTTTATTTTCTTTGTTTTTTACCTCTTCCAGTTTACTGGTTTTTCTTCTATATCTGTTTCATTGAGGTGACATTTTAAGCCTCTAAACACGTCGTACTCCTTATTAACGCTTTATAGAATTCTTCTTCAAGAAGTGCAGTTTCACATAACATCTTTATTTTGTGGCATAGGTTTCCTGCAGGTTTGAATAACTTCCGAAATGGCTTTAGTGAGTTTTTTTATAACGTTTTATGTTAAAAGTACTGTACCCTTGCTGTAAAAAATATCGGTAAAATTTAGATAATTTTGTAGTTATTTAATAAAACTAATTTTTAATATATGCATTGTATTCATACCGTTAGATATAACGGTAATATGCTTTACTGCACATTGGTTTGCGCAAATAGCAGCATGTTATAAGCCATTGGAGAGATTTTCTAACGACGTTGAACAAGGTACGCAATAATTAACACGTCAATACTTTTTTTATCTTTGGTAATGATTTTTGCCACAACGTTTGGCATTTTTTTTTTTTTTTTGGTAACTTCAGCTCTTTATTTCGACTATATTTTTTCGTGAAAATACTGCGATATGACATCAGTGCGTATATTAGGATGAAAATATTCTTACACAGATAATTAGAAGGTATTTACTTTGTGTAATGTCTAAAATGATAAAATTTTGTAAGTTCCGCTCTTACATTTTAATACGCAATATTTGGCGTTAAGGCATTAACCTAAATAACACGAGAAAGGCAAATAATGTTAGTTTTGCATGGTGCATTGTGCATACATAATAATAATTTATTCTTCGCAAATATTTTTCTACCTCGAAGTATAAACATTTTAATTCACGGCAAACCATAACTGACCATTTTGACATTTTAAAAAAGCAGTATCATAGTATGAAAATTAACTTTACTCAGACCAGTCAAAAGAAGATACTCACTAAACTGAACCTCAGCGAGAGATGGGTGCACTGTGATCGCAGTATTAAACACCCAAAAATATATGAATGCACATTGTCATGTATATGTCTTCATAAATATTAAGCCACAAATGTCGTGTAATTTTAAATCCACTATACCTTGGGAAGAACTTGCACTCAAGCGAGATTTAATCAATAAGTGCCGGTGGTCGAAGCATATATTAATTATAATTCCCCTTGGGTATAAGTTATTAAACTGCAGTGTATAGTGAAAAAATTTATACATTAAATTTTATTTGTGGCTTAATTTTGGTGAACATAAAACTGCAAGCATGTATACCTGACTAAAATTTATACATACACACACACACACACACACATATATATATATATATATATATATATATATATATATATATATATATATATATATATATATATATTATAATTGCAACAGGTAAATATGCTTTACGATTAGATACTTCTCGATACTCTAATCACTCACAGCATCCAGTGCCTCGAACTGAATCTGGCATATTTGTAAACATACGTATTAATTAATCCGTTTGCTCATTCGCATTTATTGATAGAAAATTAAATATTTCGTTATATGCTCTCTCTGTGAAACTTACCGAATTTTTACCATTAACCCCTTTGCAAGAAGACGGAGAGATTGGATTTGTTTTTAGATTTCACCAGTAAGGGGGTTATTTGGCAGAAGCTCTTCTTTGTCTGCAATTTCTTCCGAGTCTTAGTGGTCATTTTTTATGGGGCGATCTTGCATTCTTTATCCATTACTGACTGTGCGATGCCATGTTTGTTGAGAAATGGTGAATATCTACGGATGTGCGATCCTGTTGGTTTATATGTGTGTGTGTGCGTGTGTGTGTCTAGTTAAGGTAGGCGGACTTATAGGTTAAGGATCTGTTGGTTTATATGTGTGTGTGTGTGTGTCTAGTTAAGGTAGGCGGACTTATAGGGTAAGGACCCTGAAACAGCCTTCGTGTTCAGTGTGGAATAGATAACTAAAAGTATTTATGTAAATATGTAGTCGAATAATGTGAGCACATCAGAGGTTACAGACGGTGTTGTTATATATTTAAATAGGTACCAAAGCATGTACATCCTCAGAGAAGATTAGTATTCTGCATAAATAACAAGGGAACGTTGGTATTTTGACCTCTCAACTTCTTTAGCTTTCTAAAGAGCTCGGAGAAACATTAGTAGATTGAAAAGCTGCCATTAGTATCTGAATAACCAGGTCATGCGCTCTCTAGGGGCATGTCTAAACAGTTAAGAATCAAAATCAGTCATTCCTCTGTTGATGAAGATGATGTGAGCTATGCAGAAATAAGTGGTTTCAGGCATAAATGAAATTACTCTTTCACTGGTGGACACACTTTTAGTTTTCTGTAAAAGAAAATTATCGACATGGCTTTTTGTTAGTCCGTCCGTCCGCCCTCGGATCTTAAAAACTATTGAGGCTAGAGGGCTGCAAATTGGTATGTTGATCATCCACCCTCCAGTCATCCAACATACCAAATTGCAGCTCTCTAGCCTCAGTAGTTTTTATTTTATTTAAGGTTAAGTTAGCAATGATCGTGCGTCTGACACCGCTATAGGCGCTAACAACACAGGCCACCACCAAGCTGTGGCTGAAAGTTTCATGGGCCGCGGCTGAGAGTTTTATACAGCATTATACGCTGTACAGAAAACTTGTTCTAATTGTTATTTACGATTGTCTTAGGAGTTGTGAGTGTAGGAGGTCTTTGGTAAAAGCAACAAAAGACACACTGCTACGTAACAGAAATTTGTAAGGCAATAATTCGTTTTTATAAAAAGACAGGAAACCAATTTAAAGTTAGTGGAGTGCGTATGCCAACAAATATTCCCTTTGTGCTGTGTCGTCTTCAATTGCATTTTTTTATATTGTTGGAAAAGAGATATACTTTGTAGATTTATGGGTCACATTTTGTCTGATATTCACAACGTTAAAAAATATATACTCGTCGAAATGAAAACTGTAAGTTACAGTAGTTCATAAATATATTTCTCCCATATATACTTTTAAACTGTGGCAGGGTCTCCTGAATTCTTTACATGTCCAAAGAATTGTGTCCTTGTATCTCGTCCCATCTCAATTCCCCGCTTTATCATTGTTTAGAGCAAGGCAAACACTCTCCTCTGGTCTTTTATCAAAGGTAACGAACGTTTGACAACAAATTGGAAACAAAAGGACGGGCAGCATCTAACAGTTTACCCCGCTCTCCCTGGACCTGACGTTTAGTGTATTGTTTGACTTCTCTTGAGAATTATGTTCTTTAGACTGTATTGCCTCTCAGTTTACGCGTGAACTTCATCCCTTGGGGTATAAATCACAGGCTTGGTAATTTTGTCTGATCTAAACGTAATTTAGCGTTCGTAGTCTCATCTTTCGGCAAAGTCTCTTCCTCTTCTATTTTCAAGTTTTCCTCATTTTGATGCTACGTCGTGAGAATTAAAAACACGCACTTCAAATAAATTTAATTTTTTGAGTAAATAACAGTACAAATGTAAGAATAAATGATTTGATCCAATGATCCTTTGTGGTTGGTAAATCACAGGCTTGGTAATTTTGTCTAATCTAAACGTAATTTAGCGTTCATAGTCTCATCTTTCGGCAAAGTCTCTTCCTCTTCTATTTTTAAGTTTTCCTCATTTTGATGCTAGGTCGTGAAAATTAAAAACACGCACTTCAAATAAGTTTCATTTTTTGAGTAAATAACATACAAATATCAAAATAAATGATCTGATCCAATGATTCTTTGTGCTTGTTAATTTCGTTAGGTGAATAAGAGACAATTATGATTCCTTTAAGATACGCATATATTATTATTTTTATAGACATCGGGAAAACAATACAAGGTTTGATGGAAGTCACAACTTGCCTTGTGAGATATGTCAGGAGGAAAGCTAAGTTGATTGGCACTATGGAACAAAGACCAAGAGTAAAGGAAACGTTCTCTAATTGCAATTTGTTTCCTGTGAAAGAATCGAAGGTTCGTCACTTCCCTTCAAAGGAAGAAAATAGAAGATTGTCTGAGCTGTTTCGCTTGAATCGTCTTCAAAAGAAAGGAAACAGCAACAGCAGGTCAAAGACAACATTTTTATGTATTTAATCCCTAGACACACTATTTCTCCAGGAACTGTTGTCAGGCATAATGTCTTAACTTATTGTTTTTCAACCGTTTAATATTTAGAAAGGCTGTTGACTGGGGCATAATATTTTTGAAGGTGATAAGTAAAAAACTAAAACTAACCAAACCTCAATTTTTGCATTACGACTGTGGTGACCACTCAAAGGCTCTACCTAGAATTATATAGTAGGCCTAGAACGTGTGTACACATGCCTTAAGTGATTGTTTGAAAATACTGAAATAGTTTAGATAACAATTCAAGAATAGAAACTTTTATTATTTATATATTCTCCAGCATCGCTAACACTGAAATAATGTTAGCATAATGGAGAGATGTAGTAACAATCATTTTTATTATCGTTATTTATTGTACACTTTTATTTTAACTGTTTTTTTTATCCTAACAGCTCATTGACTTCTAACTTTTATAGTTCTACAGACAGACCAAGGAAGTCTCCACAAACGGTCGCTTTTCACGGGGGAAGTGGAAGTACCAAGAAAGTTAACTTGATTGTTATTGTGCTTATTTTTTTCTGATGTATATTTTACTTGGAGGAGATGGAGTGGCTTATCCAAATCCACGTGAACAATGGGTACAGCATGGGTTAGGTTACAATTATGAAGTAAAAAAAGTTAAATAATGTAGAAAATTGATCACGGATAATATTTAAACCAAGATGGAAATAATATATATATATATATATATATATATATATATATATATATATATATATATA
>NC_089761.1:52004272-52034272 GCF_040412425.1 Macrobrachium rosenbergii | reverse complement strand
AGAGTCGAACGCTGGGCCAACAGCATGCTAGCCGAAAGCACTACCACCCCTCCAATGAAGAACTGCTTGGTGGAGACCTTACACTCATTAGTGACAGGTCAACTTTGCGAATCCGGTTATCGAGCTGGTGTTCCGCTTACCAGGGGAATAGTTGAATTTTCGGACATATTAGTGAAAACAATCGTATAATCAACTGGGCAGGGGGCAAAAATAATAGTTTATTCTGTTGATGCACTGGAAAGGAACTTCATAAAGTTTAGTGCTATAAAAGAAAGCTTCTTTAAGAATCTGAATATCAGTCAAGGCATGTATAATCTTGAATCGCTAATTTCCAAAGAATTATGCAAAATTTTAAATTTTAAGGAAATGAGTTGACTGACAAGGTAAGTGGGACAACCACACGTTATTCGGATCTGTAAACGATGACCTGTCATTAATGAGTGTAAGGTCTCTAACCCACGCGCGCTTGTCAGGTGTAAATATTTGGTTTCCAACTGTCTGGACGTTCGTATGCACTGTCTCTTTAGCATATGTATTGTAAATTTCTACTACTGTGTATCAGTCTTCTTAAGATGGCTTAGCAATAAAGTCGAAACTAGTCAGGGTTTACAATTCTTTTCCATTCTGACTTGTGGATATATATATATATATATATGTATATATATATATATATATATATATATATATATATATATATATATATATATATATATATATATATATATATATATATATATATATATATATATATATATATATATATATAGATATATATATATGTGTGTATATATATATATATGATATATATGATAATATATATATATATATATACATACTGTATATATATACACACATATATATATGTAGATATATATATGCATGTATGCATATGATATATGTTGTATATATATATATATATATATATATATATATATATATATATATATATATATATATATATATATATATATATATATATATTATGCACTTTTATAGTCACACACACACGCATTATATATGCATGCATACGTACGTACATACATAATGGTAGAGAAAAATTTTTTCTTTTGTTAGTAACGTAACACTTGTCGTTTTGACAGAAATATTACATATTGGGGAACCTGGGCATAGGAGTAAATGTTAAGTTAACAAGTTTGTCATAAAAGTAATAACGCCAATTTATACTCTTATTTGACCGTTTTTGTTCCTGGTTGTGTATTCATTGCAGCGTGGAGACAGCAGGTCAGAGATACATTTGGCTCCTTCAAGAGCACCACAACCACCATTGTTTCTTGTTATAACAAATCTGGACTGACAGAGGAAATGGTAGTCTATGATGACTATCTTTTGTACAAATGTGCTCTTAAGAGCTTGCGAAATTGACAGGTAAATATGCAGGCGATCCCAATAGAAGCAGATGCAATAGATCAAAGCA
Source organism: Macrobrachium rosenbergii (assembly GCF_040412425.1). NCBI lineage: Eukaryota > Metazoa > Arthropoda > Malacostraca > Decapoda > Palaemonidae > Macrobrachium > Macrobrachium rosenbergii. Next base: position 52,032,837 of record NC_089761.1, on the reverse strand, counting down.
TACTGCCAGACCCTGGTGTGAATGCATTGAGTGCTTGCCCGCTTATTTATCTCGTGCTATTTTTCGTTCCTGATCAATTCTGGATCATGTTTTATGGGAATGCAGCTGAAAACATATTTGTTTCGGAAAATGCATGCTCCATACGAGAGGAGGAGGAGGAGGAGGAGGAGGAGGAGGAGGAGGAAACCATAATTAGCAAATGTTATATTACACTGCATTTTTTATCGTGCTGTATTTCCATTTTTATAGTTAGAGAAATCCCAGACCGAAATCTACATGTCAATGAAAACCTTTCTCTTTGTGGACGTCTGCCAGAGTCTGACTGCAGGGAAAATATAGTAATTGTTGTAATGTGCTGCAAAGCTTGTGCGCAAATGACTTATTTTCTCTATTGTCCTCCCGTTCTCAAGTATTTTTCTATATCAAACAGAGAAGAGCTACTCATCATAATGATTCTAGTAGTATGTGGACAGAGCCATGTCTCTGACAACACAGAATAATAATATCGTCTCATAAAATTCAAACCTGTTGCATGCATTAGGGGAGCAATAGAATGAATGTAAAGGGTCCCTACAAAAAAGTATTTCCAGACTGGAGAGTTTAGTTCTTTGTAGCTCTCTTAAGTTTTCTTTGGAGCGATATTTTTGTATACCGAGCATTGTCCTTTATGGTTAAAGGAGATATTTATATCTGTCCACAAGGCGGTCGGGGAAATATAGCTAAGTGCTCCATCTGCTGACCTCATGTCTACTCTGTGGCCTCTCCCTCTCTCTCTCTTCTGTCCGTGTGTCCGTCATTCGCACTTTTGTTTATTCAAAAATGTGGAAAGGCTCCTAAATAATTGTATTTAAGGCATTACTTACGTGTAATATGGTATCGTTTGAGTCATGGCCAGGTCCAAGTTTCTCAATCAGTTTGAAGGAAGATAAGGCAGAATCGTTCAGTTTTAAGCAGAACAGCAAATTCACTCAACTGTAAGAAGTTGGTTATCAATGTAAACGTGTGATGCGTGTTTTTTCACAGGTCAGCAAATAATTGTAACTATGGTGATTATAGCCGAAAAAGATAGTTCTCCCACGTGTGCCAGGACGTCATAAAGTATGAATAAGTGACACAATCAGACTCTATAAGGCACTACATGGTGTTGTCAGAAACCTAGGATTATTCTAATAGCAACAAAAATAAAAATGCTAAAGACAGATGCATCAGATTACTTGTTCTGCCATTCTGAATATTGTAACCTGGCCAGAGTTCAGCAGCTTACAGGATCTTTGCTTTCTCAACGAAATTGTTCTAAGCAGTTACTGTTTATCAAGGAAATAGTAATTATGGATCGTTCCTTCTTTTGCGCAACAGGGAACTTCGCTAGCGCCTTTGGCTCTCGTGTTTTAAAAGTAAATGTTTCCATAATGCTTTGAAGAGCTTCGGTATCCCATATTGTGGTAAGGTGCCATCTTGTCACACTGCAGTGCCGCAGAGCTTTCATTTTCGTTGCCGTATAACTGTGAAAGTCTTCTTTGCATTGTCATAGAAATAACAGTGTAATAGTACGGTAAAGATCAATCCCCCCTTAGAATTTTTTTTATTTTTAACTTACGTATTTGTTTCACATTTTCAATTGTATTTTTCTTTTATTTTCTTCTCTGAGTCCTGTTTCACTGTAGTGTTTCCACATTTATCAATTACCATTATGTTTTCTGACAGGTTTTTTTATGAAGTGGTTTACATTTACTTGCAGTATATATTGTTGTAGTTTGGCATGGGTAACCGTTGCTGTTGTGATACTACATTGCTATAATTGATTCAGTCCATCAGTTTCTTTCCTATATAACACTATCATTGAACGTGCATTTCTAGTCACAGAATACGTGCAGTAATAGAATCATGATGGTAAAAACCAAAATATATATTATTTAAAATATTCCATGGATACCTTGAGTTACTATATATAGAAGAGAAACAAAGAAACAAAACGTCTCTGTTTTCTCCTTGAATGAAAATGGAAAAATGAAAAAAAAAATGGATATGTTTTAATGGAGATGAGAGTTGGGATTTCGAAATATCCCGAAGGATTAGGGAAAGTACGGCCCATCAGGAACCTTTTATGTGGATGCATTCTGTAAAAAGCATTGATAATGCATGAGGCCTTCCATCACCATGTTTTGGGAATACAAAGTACAGAAAGAAATCGTGAGGCATCATATCTTAGCGGAAAACTTATACTCTTGAAAAGAGACGGGAACCAGATGTGACAACAACGGAATAAATGTCGCCGGTGTCTGAGGCAGAGAAAAATATACATACACACACACACACACACACACACACACACACACATATACACACATATATATATATATATATATATATATATATATATATACATATATATATTATGTATGCATGTATGTATGTATCAATGAAAATTGTCACGGTCTTAATACTATTTACGGAAAAAAGGAGGCTGAGCTTATTGACGCAATACTAAAAAATTTTAGCTTAATTTTGGGAATGCATGTGGAAGTGACTATTAAGGAAGAAAGGAGGGCAATTTAGAGGTTGAGTAAGGGAAAGGTATTAGAGATTGATGGGGTAACGACTGAGATGCTGTTGTATGGTCAAGGTAGTGGGATAGAGTGGCTGCAGTTAAACAGAAGCAGCATTTCCAAGTTTTGTGTACAACAGTTATGCATTTGTAAATAGATACAAACATAAACTCAAAGTCAGTATGTATAGATATATCATTACAAGCAAACATACACACCTCAGTTTTATAACGAACACTTTATTGACGTATTATTCCTCCTGTTATCTGCTTGATGTCTTCATTGAAAACCTTTCTTCACACCATCCATATACGATTAACCTATCCGTATAATTCTGAAAGTTTTTCTTGCCATCTTTCCTTTTTTGCAAAGGGACAGTTATGGTTTCATTGTTTCTACAACCTTTCCTTCATTATCTGCCATGCCACTGTATTGTCAACCCATCAACTCCTGATGCCATTCTATTCTGTAGCTTTTTAATTGGTTGCATTCTTAGCATTTATCTCCACAACATGCACTATCTTACATGTCATCCAACACTTGCATTATCCAGGACCACTTTTTCTAAAATCAGCATTCATCTTTCCAAAACACTTATGCCTTGATCACAAAATTGCATATCCTTCATACAGAATCTCGCCTTCTATATTTTTCAGGACCTAAGACCCATATTTTTCTTAAGCTTTCTCATGCTTACTGCTCTTATGAATTATTTTTTTTTTTCACTAGAATCACTTTGAACATCTTCAAAGAGCAAGAAGGGTAAAGTATATACATGCACTTAGTTAGGTTTGGTGTTTGTGCTACAAGCTAATGTGTAGCTTCCAGAAGCAGAGCCAGAATCTGATGTGCTGATATGGATGGAGCGTCACTGATGAATACACCAACACCAAAAACACCAAAAAGCATTCAGACAGTGTGCCAGAGAAGACATTCTTCCTACAGTAGAACATTGCCATAGTAATCACAGGGGAACAGATATCATCCTTGATGTATATCATCAGTCCAGTGTGAATGCTAAAGCAAGACTTCAGCAAGTGAAATCCCTTAGAAGAAAATTAACAACATAAGTAAAACATCTTAAACTAGAGAGCTTCCTCATAGACAGAACCAGCGAAACAGAACTGTTTCTTTTCCTTGCCGATTCAGTGTATAAAATGACTACAAGCAAAGTATTCAATGATTCAAAGTTACACAAAAGCCAGCCTAAAGGAAACTGACACGAATATTCTTGCACTTAGCGAGGGATACAAATCTCTGAGGATTGGTGCTGATGACAAGGAATTGTATTGATTGACATATCCCTTATGTGGTTCACATGTATGACTGGTCAAGTTCAATTGCTGCTGTAGATGACATAGTCCATTTAATATACAGTGCACTGCAGAAATATGCCTGATGAGCTATTTTTCAGACATGGTATATTTGGGACGAGTGTTTCATCTGTCAGCCAAACCCTACATGTCCTTCCAAGTGACGATGGTCAAAGCAGGGTAATAAGTTGTTAATCGACTGGACTGTTCTTGAACCTATTTGTGATAGCTTCCAATGTGTAAGGAATGGACTGCAGTGTACTCCCCTCTGCTGTTGCCTTAGTCAAATTTAGTCAGTTTGGTAGTGGGTTTTCATATCTTCAGTATCCGTATTGAAAAAAAAACATATAAATTGTCTCCATAATCGCAGTACCTCGGCATATGTCGCACACTATGGGTGATTTGGTGGCTATCTAGGAAAATAGCTGACAAATTGAAATTTCAAGTGACTAGGACTGATTTCTCAGAATCAGCAAAATTTCACGATTATATTATATATATAATTATTTATGCGTTGTTTACACTGCTATTAATCTTGATCCTCGGAAATTCCTCAGCCACCACCACACTTCTATACCTTTAATGTTAGCTGAATTTTAACCAGGACTTTCACCCTACATATATCTTATTCCAACAGGGTATTTACTAGTTATTCATTCCAACCTCTCCTTGTTTCACCTATTGACCTTCCATGTGCCTAATACTAATCCATCTAATAGGGTTTTCCATACTGTATTCACTTTTCCAAGTACATATGCTTAGATTGGTCCTTTTGAAACTATATCTCAGAGTGTATTTCCAATCAAGTTCTTTTCATAAAACATTTCCACAAGTTCCTTTTTTACTTTTGGCCTCTCAAGGCTCTCTTAAACTGAACAAAATTATATAAATACTTATATAACATAATATATATATATATATATATATATATATATATATATATATATATATATATATATATATATATATATATATATATATACTCAAAAGAGAAATTAAAATCATCTGTGCTTTGGGATTTTCTCTTTTAGTGTTTTGTATCATGTTGGCCAAAGACTAATGGCCCTTTCACTTAAGACTGACGTTTCTCTTACAGCTAAAAACTGATGGTAATTGCTTTTACTTCCCAGGGCACATCTCCGTGAGACTCCTGATCCAGCCTGGTGAGTTTTGCTGCAACACATCTTGTGTGTCAAGTTATTTATATTTTGTCCCCAAGATTCCTTCTCCCTTTTCTTCTTAATTACTTTCTCGTCCTGCTGCTCAGTTTTCTTTTTAAGCACGGAACGGGATAGATAAAAAACAGCTCATTTTAGTAAAAAAGACCAACGTGGATAGTTATGAGCTTACGAGCTGCGAAAGACGTTAAGATTTTTTCCAGAATTTTCGAAGCGGCAGATGTTGGACCCTCAAAAAAGGGGTCGGCACTTTTAAGAGAGAATTTATAAAAGGATTGCTATGTTTTTCCGATTCGGGTTATTTTGTGGACCATGCACTTCTGCAGGGTTCGATATCTTCATCATAATAAAAGTTTTTTTTTTTTTTTGCGTTGAATGAACTCAGATAAAACCGATAAGTGGGTCCACGGTAGGTAGTTTGATAGGCAATGGGAGGTAAACCTGGTCGCGCCACTTAGAGTAAAGAATAATTCTTGCAAAGCCATATGTAGATATAATTATACTATTTGTTTGAGTGAAACCAAGCAAACGCATAAAGTTCATAGCTTTATGCATAGTACAGAAATATCATTATGTAGTAGTTTTTAATTAATCATATTTTTAAAAACAAATTTTGTATTGATAGATGGATGTTGTAACGAGAATAGAGTAATTTCTTGTAATGGAGGAGCCGAAAGATATAATGAACTTATGCTGTATAATTTTACTTAAAAAGAAGAAATGTACCCAAATTATGTTTGTATCGTAAACTGTAGAATTAAAATCTTTACTAATATATGCACAAATTATGATTATACACACGCACTCCAGAGACGCGCGCACATACTCAGATAGAGATATATATATATATATACACATATATATATTATATATATATATATATATATATATATATATATATATATATACCCATATATATATATATATATATATATATATATATATATATATATATATATATATATATATATATATATATATATATATATACATACATACATACAGACTTCTCCCATAACATGTGATTCCAGAGAACAACAACACGATCGTCACTGCTGCATTCATTCTTTCAACTGTTGAATTTTGGACAAACTTATTATACATGAAACTTCCACAGCATTGATCGCTTCATACAATCGGACTGAAGGCTCATCATCAATGTCCCAAACACAAACTGAGGTATTCACCTGTGGTCTTACTTACGGTCTTAAGCTTCCCTACTATTAATGCCTTACTTTCAACATCGCTTTCATCCCAATATCTTGCCCTGCCCAGGTAATCCTCTCGCTCTCCCTCTTGACACTTTCGAATTATGCACTCTGTTCACCAGTCTATCGTCCTTTATTCTTGCCACAAGACCAAACCACCTATAAACACGTATTACCATCCTTTCATTTAGACTAACTTTTTCACCACCTGTGCATCTTATTAGTCACGCTTTTCAGCTTTTCTTATATCGCGTATACAAAGCAAACACATCATCTCATTTTCATTGAGGAGTCAAACTTCACTTTCATAAATGAATGGCGTCAATAACCTACATGTTGTGACGCCAGTTTTAGTAGCCATAATAAATTAATCAATAAGTTCCATAAATGAGAGTTGTCTCAACAGTCCCTTCATTTATCCCGGAATAAAACGGTTTCCATAGACAGTCCAAGTCTGTTCCCAGTCTTTTGCATCCATCCTGCTACCTTTCGTGTTTCAATTTCTTTGTGAATTACCTCTTCTCATATTCTGCCATCATCCGTTGTATTTACTTCCAAATACTAGTTCCTCGTTGGGAGAGTCGGTAGAGTTGTCGGCTAGCACTCGCTAGGCCCGAGTTCGAATCTCCGGCTAATGAAGAATTAGAGGAATTTATTTCTGGTGATAGAAATTCATTTCTCGGTATAATGTGGTTCGGATTCCACAATAAGCTGTAGGTCGCGTTGCTAGGTAACCAATTGGCTCTTAGCCACGTAAAATAAATCTAATCCTTCGGGCCAGCCCTAGGAGAACTGTTAATCATCTCAGTGGTCTGGTTAAACTAAGATATACTTAACTTTTTTAATTTACAAATACTTGTTCGAAAAAGCCGACTGCACTCTTCGCACCATCCATATTAACATTTATTGCTCCATCTTCCTGGTTTCCATTTACACTCATAACCTGTCTCTTGCTTACATTTACCGAAAACTTCCTTCTCGTGCAAGTAAATTCTAGATAGATCTGACGGAACCCATTCATCAATGAATGAATATAAATACATGCAGAATGCAATACGTGATGGAGGAAGTGAAGAGACGAAATGCCACGATTGCTGAGCGAGATGAAAAAATGGATGAATTTCAAATTATGCGGTATGAGACAGATGGTGCGTTGAATTTTCCCCGGGTCGCGTCGGCGGCTTAAGGAAATAAATGACAATATCACGATGACTAAGATGACATCTCTTACTATACATTAAGTCGAGGAAAAAATTTATTAGTAATGATATCTGCAAAAGAGTGGAGTTGCTAATTCCAGTAAAGAAATTCGAATTATTGATCTGCTAAGATCAGAGAGTGTAGATTGTATTATGAATGTCTATAATCTGGTCAATAACAGTGAATAACATATGTGCCCGTTGACTGAGAAATCTAAAACGGTTAAGAACAGGTCGCCTTAGTTTAATGGCTTGGCTTTGAATTTGAAGCGGTGAAAAAGAGGGCTTAATGAAAGCAAATAGTAAAGAACAAGTTGTTAATAAGGGGGAGGAAAATACGAAATGCAACATTGAATATACGTAAACTGTTTAGACTTCTTGAAGGTTTAACCGGTAATGTTAAGCAAAACCGTCTCTTTGATTTCAGCGATCATGAAGTGGCTAATAGTAATGTGAATTATTGTTTAGGGAAAAGATGAAGAATTTAATTATCGCTTAGATTATTAATCCTGATACCGGAGAAGATATTTAATAGTTTATTATTAAGAATAAAATAATTATGCAGTTGAACGATTGTCATTATCTGAGTTTGTTAGAGTGAGAAAGTGGTAATTATTAAACCTGTTTTGAAAAATTCACTTGATTATCAAAACTCGAGTTCATACAGACTTTTCTTATGTTCAAAGAACTAGAATGTGCAATTCTAGAACAGTAAATTATTCACCAGGAAATGGTAATTGCTCTACCGGATAGTTAGTTAACTTACAGACGATTATATCTAGAGAGACCGGTGTACGTTGTTTTAAAAGATTTATTTGAAATGGTGGACGACAGCAAATGTGGTATCCTGGTCTTCCACTATCTTAGTGAGGCTTTTGATATAGTTGTACATGCAGTACTTCTAAATGATTTGCAGTCCTTTGGAATTACAGGCGAATCTTTTGGAAGACTGCTAGCGTCACAGAAACTACTTTCTCTGTGAAACATTAAGAAGAGTGCCCCAAGGAAGTGTGTTAGGTCCTGTTAATCTTGTACATATGCGAATTTTCAGGTGTACTGTAGAGACATGGAGGAAAGTTCAAGCTATTTGGGAATGAAACTCAATGTAATTTCTCCAGAAATGACATCAGCGATACAAATTAGAAAGTAAATAATGTTTTTACCATTCTTAATTCTTATGGAATGAATGACATTTCAGCAGTTGAAAGTATAAGAAAATAAAATGTAATTTATGTTGATGGAGAAGAAAAATAACTTGAGAGACCTTGATGATATTCGGCAGAATATAAACATTAATTTTGTCTTTATTACATATAATGTCCGTGACTTATGTGTGCTGCTGGACTGTAATATATCTCTCTGTGCTCAAACAGGTAATGTTGATGGGTTACTGTACACCATCATAGAAATATCGATTGCCTTTACTGAAGAATAAGAGGGATTTATTTCTGGTGATAGAAATTCCTTTGTTAAAAAAATAAATCTGATGTGCGCTCAGTGGTCTTTAAACTAAGATATACTATTTCAGCCTTTGTTAAAAAAAAATTCTGACGTTGTTTTACTATAAAACTTTAAATTATTATGTCATTAATAGAATGGACTATTGCAACATTATCAAAATCTACCTGAAGTACAGTTTAAGATGCTGCAAAATATGTTACATACAGTGACTATATTAAAGAAAGGTTTTGTACCTCGGGATAGGATTACTCTTACATTTAAGTTGCACTGGATGCTTCTGATTGCACTGGGTGCCTGTGAGAGCTAGAATAATGTTTGAAATGTGTGTAATGACTCATCAAGCTATCGACCATTAGATCCCCAAAGGATTTTAAAGACTTTCTGCATATAAGAGCAATACAGCCAACGAATGGAGTCAACTCAAGGCTAGCTGCAGATGGTGATTAGTTGTTTGAACCAAGATGCGCTTATAATGTTGGCTTTAGAGCCTTCAGATTTGCATCCCCAAGACTATAAAATAAGCTCCCACTTGATATCAAATATATCAAGTCTTTAAAGAAAAAATTAAAACTGATTTTCTGAGTACTATGATAGTGTGGATGTGACAGTTAATATGGAGTTTACCATAAAACTATTTGAATGTCTGCACTATTATATATAATAGAAATGAATTTGTGGGTTATACAGAGTCGAGCATGAAAAAGTAACTTGTTGCATTATAGTTTTCTGTAGTTTCTTCTCTTTTCACCATCACCTCTGTCCACACAGTATCTGATGGGCTTCAATTCCGCATTGACCATCTATTTCAAACACTATTTCATGACTTCCATCTATGTAGGTCCCGTTGCTATGTAACCAATTGGTTCATAGCCATATAAAATAAGTCTAATATATATAGAGCTGTTAATCAGCTATATATATATAAAACTATATATATATATACCATCCTCTGTTCACGTGTGTCTGATGATTCCTGTTGTGATTCCTGTATTTTATGGAAAGAGACAGATTTACACCTACCTCGTAATTTTTAGATGCGTGCGCAACTTTTGTATTATTTCTGTGTATCTATGACTAGGTGTTATAGGACCACCCCTAAAATAAGATTTTTAGTTGATGTTGACGGTTAAACATAGGCTGATAGCTGATTATATTTTCTTATTTTAGCTTGGAAGGGTAAAAATTCAAAAGAAATTTAAAGGAATATTTGTTTTGTCGGACTTAAGAAGCTGACATTTCATCACCTTCTCTTTAGGATTTACTCCTCTACGTCCTCTTAAATTGTGTGAAAGCATTCTAATACCGCGGAGATTGTTGGAATTAGATGCCACTATCATACAAGGCACCAATTACTAACATCTTGCATCTGCACTACCTTGAGAGAGAGAGAGAGAGAGAGAGAGAGAGAGAGAGAGAGAGAGAGAGAGAGAGAGAGAGACATGATTGCCTTCGTTGTCTGGAGGTACATCATTGTTCCTAAGTTTGTTACACCTTGTCCGTTTGCGAACTGTTCTCATCTGCATCCTAGAACATTGCAGCGTTAGACATCAAGATGTCTTGTTGGTTGCATATCCAGTTACCAGCGTTATTCGCATTCATAGCCTTACATTGTCTGCTCTTCAGCTCGTATCGTAGGCAATTGTTCATGGAGATTGAATCATGGGGAGGTAAACCAGTTGGAGAGGCGGGTAAATTGTCGAAGGTTACGTCACACGAAAACTTCTGATAATATTTATTATAGTTATCAGTTTTTCTGTACCTAATTTTTTACTTTCACGTAACTCTCCCAACCTTAATATTAATTTTTATCACGCCAAGTTAAAAGTAGTAACGAATGGTAAGAGAATGTAAATTGTGTAAGGTAGTCACTTAAAGCTTGTAGATTTATCGTTGAAAAATGATTTTCCGTTCTTCCATTACATTGTAAACAAATTAGTTCTTGAGATTATTTCTTGGAAAACTAGTTTTCTTCAGTCTGTTATTTCAGTGTGACATTCATAGGGAAAAGTTGTAAAACGTAGTTTAGAGAAATACTGGAGCGAATATTTCTGTGATGTAAAATAATCTACTTATTACAAACATATATTTAATAAATGAAATAATCGAAAGTCCTATTGACAGAGAAAAAATATTAAGAGATTTTTCTGAATGGTATGCTATTTCGAGTTCATTGCATGTTTCTGTACTCTTTATACTGCAGAATACAAAGAAATTAATTGCCACACTATTATAAATCCCCTGTTCAATCACCTGAATGTTGGGGTTATCTATTTCTTTTATTTTTCTGATACGATTTTGATGACGGTTCCAAAAATATCCCAGAACAATGTCAGATCACCCTGTTAAATAAGTTTAGATTATTTTTAGAGGGAATGAATGAATTTGCCAATCTTAATGTTCTTTCTTTTTTATTTCACCCCGCATTCAAATTACAGTAAGCAGGCTTGTATATTAGATGATAAAACCGTGCTTACATTTATTCATATTGAATCGTTAGATAAAAACCAGTGATTTAAGTTTTAATTAGGTTCCATTGTGTTGGAGGCTGAAACAATTTATTTGTATAATTTCACCATTTTCTATGTTACTATTTAAACAAAGTGTTTAGGGTTGAATCTTTACAACATTTCTCGAAATGAATCGGGGCCATTAAGAACTAAAAAAAAAAAAGTATGGTAAATGTTGACAGCAGTATGTATTCTTTCCGGAAGTCTTTTAACTCTGTTTTCAAGAGTTTTGCTTCTTATAAAAGTTTTACAGGAATTTACACCCCGTAGGAGAGTAGTGCCGTCAGTGCAACTCACGGGGTGCACTGTAGGTATTAACTGAAGGTTCTTTGCAGCGTCCCTTCGGCCCCTAGTTGAAACCCCTTTCATTCCTTTTACTGTCCCTCCACTCATATTCTCTTTAGTCCTTCTTACTGTCCACCCTCTCCTAACGATTGTTTCATAGTGCAACTGCGAGGTTTTCCTCCTGTTACGCCTTTCAAACCTACCCACTCTCAATTTCCCTTCCAGCGCTGAAGGACCTCATAGGTCCCAGCGCTTGTCCTTTGGCATAAACTCTACATTCCATATCCCTACAGGAAATTACATTCTTTGTTTCTCTCATCGATTGCATAGGCTGTAGCCCAACTCTCCTGCGAATAATTTTCATTTTCCTTGACCTTCCTACTAAATAGGTGCTTAATGAATGTGCCACGGAAGTAATCCAAGCAGTCTCTAGACGCCACTCGACGTCAGACAAGCGAGCGAACTGATTTCCTTCCCTTAATGAGCATTCCTTTGTTCATCACAGACATCTACTTCTTAGTATCATTATTATTCCTATATTATGTTAAGCTAATCGGAATTAACCCATTAAATTGCCTGATCGTATTATCCCGGTGACTTATTATCCCGGAAATTAAGAAACTGAATGATTATGGGCAGAAATTTGTTTTAAGACATCCGGCATGCTGATAATCAGCAGAGCTTTTATTTTCCTTTTGTTTCCTAAATGATAATAACTCAATTTTTTTCTTTAGGTGAAATTTTATTATTTATTCCCTGGTTCGTTAGTTGAATTTACGAAGTGCGTTTTAAAAAATGTAAGTCATCACTCTCATCCTTCTTAGCTAATCCTTTTATAGTTTTTTCAGCTTAGCTAATCCTTTTATAATTTTCCAGATGAGAGTGTATAGTTAAAAGCAGACTGGTCGTGATTGTGATTGCTTTTGGTTGGTTATTGTATCAGAATGTATAAAAGAGTATTGCTTCGTTATTTTATCAATTGTTTTATGAGGAACGCGAGTCCCCGACTCTGATTAAGACATATTTTCATTTAGTGTTATTCCGAATATCCCACAGTAATATATATTCTGTGTGAATAGAAACATTCAGTAACTCATATATTCCTCAGATGTATACTGCGGCAATTAGTAATGCTGACAGGTACAAATATTATGAAGTAATGTTTAGATAAATTCAAGTTAAATAACGCGATTCGTCTGTGTCAACAAACCAAGCTTGTTTTTTTGATGTACGCAACTTCATTAGTAACTTTTCGTATATTTTAAGCAAACTGAGACAAATTGCACTTGGTGTGAGAATAAACATGTTTATCATATCTTTTGCAGCTCTTATGAAAATAGACACTACTCAAAATAGAGGAATATGACACTTGCTATATTGTAGGATTTTATGAACAACCAAAAAAAGAACAAAAAAAAAAAAAAAACAATTTTGCTTGGTGGGAACACTTAAGCTGATTCTTTTCACAGCATTTATTTCGGAGTAGTTTATTTGTTGATGATTTTTCTTTGTTAATTCTATTTGTAATAAATTTCTTCATATTTTTGCATTTCTGTATTTTAATCGCTTAAGTATATTGGTGCAGCAGAAGCCGCGGTTCCATTGCATTCTGGGACGAGCAACCACCCACCTGTCCTATACGATTGATTGACGTTCAGCACCTCCGCCGCTCACCTAACCCGTTTTGTCCATTGTTCCTTATATTCCTCATCCACCGACCGCTTCCCTTCCATTATTTCCCTTTGCCTTGGAAAAATAAAGAAAGAAAAAATACAAAATATAGATTTGAATTTATTGAATTGAACTGAATTGAATTGAATCCTTTATTCTAGATATAAGCCATATACATTCGATAAAATTTTTACATGTATAATTGTACATATCTTACAAAAGACTTTACAGGGAATATTGCATAATGGTGTATCCCCCATGTCTGGATAAATGAAGAGCCAAGAAAGGAAAACTGGTACTGACCTCCGGCTATAGACAATATCACTGATGATGAATTGTGAATGGGAAATTGCCTGTTGTGGCTGGTAGTCATACTACTTCAAATGAAAGCGGTTATACCAGTAATGTCTTCCCAAACAGCAGGTGCGGATATTGGCATCTCCCAGATAGCAAAGGAAGGAAGGGCAGATATGATGGATGAGATGTAAAGAATGGAAGTAAATAACAACAAAATTAGCAGTTATTACAAAGAGACATAGGGCGGATTAAACAAGTTAGAAAAATGCTGATGAGACTCGGCTGTACGGCCATTCACACTAGGGCAGTGATTGTTCGTTTTACCTACCCGTAACAATTTATGAAATAGCGATTTTCATTCATTCACGTTTTGAGTCGACTCTTATCATCAGAAAAGTAGACAAAAGTACAAAAAATATATGTTCTTATGTTTGGACTATATTTTCACTGTTTGCATTAAAATGTGTAAAAAGTTTTCATAAAATAATATGTCTCCAAAACCAATCTTAGTAAAATGTTTTCATAAAATAATATGTCTCCAAAACCAATCTTAGATATTATTTTTCAAGTAAACTTACAAATACATTCCTTCGTAATCAGTTTCCTAGTTAGTGATATTAATTACCATAATTTATACCCCAGGGAGAAATTATATTAATTGCCATAATTTATATCCTAGGGAGAAGTTATATTAATTGCCTTAACTTATATTCTAGAGAGAATTTTGGAACAGTAAATAACTATCGTTTCACACTATCAGTAATTATTTTTGAAAAATGTCATTTGAATCAGAAGCGTTCACCCTGTCATTTCCAAACTGGCAAATGCATTTTCACCTTAATTTTTCCTTAAATTTTCCGTAATAAGCAAAACGTTCATAGTGTCGCAACGTATTGCTGTAACTAAGAATATGGAACATTGTCTCTTATATAAAGAGCATTTGTATTCCAGTGCTTCAAAAGACCTGTGAGTCTGAAATTAAATACTTCTAATGCGTTGCTTCCCTGAACAATTTCATCATCATGTTCCCGGTAAACGTATTAACCGTGAAACATCCTATACATGCACAAGATATCACAGAGAGACGGAGAGATGGAGAGAGAGAATTTCCTGTTTGATATGCAGGACACTGACCTTTACTGTTAGCGAAATGCAACGCTCTCCACTACAAGTTTTGCTCCGTGCAGTCTGTATATTTTGTATATGAAGACTTTGAAGTTTGGAAGGACTGGAATACAAATACTTTTGCATCAACAGGCTCCGTGTTTATTTTCATTCATTGTGCCAGTGCTTAGAATGTTGGTTTTATAAATAATCATGGTTTCAAGACACCCAAATTCAAATTATGTCGAAGAAGAAACAAATGAAAGTAGTGATAAGTGAATTGGTATCGTGTTTTAAATAAAACAAAAGCTGTGGAAAAAAGGTTGTTAACCATTTTCCTAAATATATGAATTGTTATAGAATGTGAAGAAAGTTCAAGCATATCAGGAAATGGAATTTAATAGATGATCAAAAGAAATTAATTTTGCTTTGGATTTCTGAAATATTGCGAATATATCTTAAAAATTGGGAATGTTCTTGCAGGTGTAAATAATTCTTAACATATGCAACCCTTCCATTTATATCTTGAATTACGTTTGTAACCCTGTAAGTAGATAGTGTCAAGGGAGTATACTGTTATGCCACTAGGAAATTTCTTGAAAAGTACGACTTTTACCTGGGCCAGGAGTCTCTAAGGTGGTCGATAGCGACCCCTGGGGATCGATGGGACTATTCAAGGGGTCGATAAATGCCTGGGGTTCAGAAGGGGGTCGACTGAACTTTTAGGGTCGAATGTTGACATTCGCATAAGAAATAAAACTACATAAAATACAACTTGCTGATACACATTTTTAATTTATATATATATTAAGTTTTTATTTTCTACTTATTTTATATGGTGTTAGAACTTCAGTTGAAACATAATGATAATATAGATACGAGTATACTAATTTATCATTAGTTGGAATCATACGGCAATGGACCGTTGTAATGAAAAGGTATCTTAATTTAATTTTCATGAACTTAATATTACGTATATTATCCATGAAGTTTCTCTCTCGTTATTACTGGTGTTAGCTTTGGTATTGAAACTAGGGGTAATGCAAATGTAGCGCACGCGTACAATTTAGGGATCTGGGAGGTTCAGCTTGTTCGCCTGCCTGTCGTTGTTTGCCTGTCATAAAACTCCTCCGACACTGTGGCAGTAATTGTTTTAGTTTTCTGTAAAAAAAAAAAACTCTTGTGCCGGCTTTGTCTGTCCGTCCGCACTTTTTCTGTCCGCCCTCAGATCTTAAAAACTACTGAGGGTAGAGGGCTGCAAATTGGTATGTTGATCATCCTCCCGCCTGTCATCAAACATGGTAAATTGCAGCCTTCTAGCCTCAGTAGTTTTTATTTTATTTAAGGTTAAAGTTAGCCATAATCGTGCTTCTGGCAGCGATATAGGTCATACCACCACCGCCCCGTGGCTAAAGTTTCATTGGCTGCGGCTCATACAGCATTATACCGAGACCACCGAAGGATAGATCTATTTTCGATGGCCTTGATTATAGGCTGTAGCGGCTGTACAGAAAACTCGATTGTGCCGAAGAAACTTCGGCACATTTTTTACTTGTTTCCTTTTCTTGTTTCCGTACATTTCATGAGACAGATTCAGCTGGGGAGGAGATACAGAACAACAGTGTCGCAGGGCTTAGTATGCATTTTCCCATAATGATGTACTCTTGTATTGAAAGCAGGTTTTGGTATGCAATTTCCCGTGCTCATGTACATGGAAACTGCACATCTACGTAGTTAGTATTATTAATTGATTTTTTTAGTACAAGCGCAGGGGTCGATGAGGAATCAAGGACTCCATGAAGGGGTCCATGGTCTAAAAAGTTTGGAGACCTCTGACGTAGGCCCTTCATTACGGCGATTGCCCGCCCAGTATTTCAGGGACTCACTGACCCAGAAACCTTGAAAATTATTCTTTGTGGTGCTTTTTGTCTGTATATATACATACATATATATACATATATATATATATATATATATATATATATATATATATATATATATATATATATATATATATATATATATATATACATACATACATACATACATACATACATACATACATACATACATACATACATACATATTACATTTATTATATGTTTACCCACACATAAATATAATTTGATATCGAGTACAGTTCACCTTGGGAATATCTTACCCCAAAGGAAGATCATAATTGATAAATGCTTCCGCGCCAACCAGGATTCGAACCATGACCTGGTTTAAAACAGTGATAGACTGTGACTCCGCCCACATGGATAGCAACATAGATTTAAGATGATATCGAATCTGCTGTACATGTGCTTGTCGAATTCAGGTTCTGTGTTTAGAACCGACTTCAGCCGATCTCCACCCTGATTGCTGATTGGTGAGTTTGTAACACCTGGCTAATTATGAACTTTTGTCACTTATGCATGCGTGACTTTTTTATGTTCAAAACTGTTAAGCCTATGCTTTGGTAATTAATTTTTACTTGTTTCCTTCTTCTCTGGATATAAGTAGCATAATAAATATTACTCATTGTCCTCACTGCTATGAAGCACCTCTTTGGAAGAGTGTCATAGTTTTGCCAAGTGTCATCATGAATTTTACTTCTAATGTAAAATTTTTGATTGTTGAGAGGGCAGGCAACGAGGTGTAACCTTAGCTGCTCTCATCAGGTTTTCATAATGCTCCTCATTATGTCACGTTTCCGTGTCTGAGTAATTCAATCATTCCAAATGGTTGAAAACCATTATTTCATTTCCAATGGGCAATCGGACCTAGCCAGTATGAATAATGGGCAGTACAGAATAGAAGTCTGACTGCTACAGAGCCTCAGGCGCTACCAGTTGAAGGATACCAGGTCAGCTCACCAACAAGACAAGGCCACTGTCTTCACTCGAACCAGTTGTCAGAATGGTGACCCATAGGACCACCCTAACTGAGGTACCAAGCCTTTACAAATACAAGGCCTTCAGTACAGAAAACGAGAGAGAGAGAGAGAGAGAGAGAGAGAGAGAGAGAGAGAGAGAGAGAGAGAGAGAGAGCGCACCACTTTGACACATCTCTGTTGAGCTCTTTACCTCCTGATCTCCAGGAATTGACCACCGCTTATTGACATTAAGGGAGTATTTCTCGCAGTAAAGCTTTTCCAGGTAAACGACTGCGCTCTAACCGAAGTTAATCACTAATATCATAGTTAAAAGACTGAGATAAGCTTATTAACTCATGTTCTTTAAAAAAAAATGTGCGGTAAAACTGTGCTAGTAACAGTTTCACATCAGGAAGGTGTCTCAATCAGTGTGTTTGCTAGCTAATGTATCCTCTGAAATTTAGTTTTTCTGTAAACTAAGAATAAGATATTTTAGATTTACATGCGTTCAAGGCAATACCTTCCAAGTAGTGATTGTAAAGATTCATTTAATTTATTTTCTGCTGATTCATGATCCTGAAAAATCTGCCTTGCTAATTAATGAATTGTTGCTGACACGCCATGTCTTTATCTTGTATAAGAATTTCTGGATATCACTGAAGATTTTGCCTTTGAAACTAATTTTCATTACAAAAATATTTATCATGCTCCTCATACGAACGCTTAATATTTTGTTTTCTTTCTTCCAATAGCATGTGCATTGTGTATTCATGTTTGCATATTTTTATCCTTGTGTGTATGAGGATTAGCGCATATGTATCATTATGTGTGATTAGACAGGCACAATGAAAATACAATATATAAGTGAGGGTCACATTAAAAATAAATACACATCAGAAGATATGCATACACATATATATATATACATATACAGTATATATATATATATATATATATATATATATATATATATATATATATATATATATATATATATATATAATGTATGTATGTATGTATATGTGAACATAGTATAGAAGAGACTGCCAGACCCAAGCCTGTTTCTTACTCTTAACAGATGCTGATATCGATTTACTGGCAGGTAAACTGGTAGTTAGTAGGCTGGGAGCGAGCCATGGGACCAGAGTCATAGCCTATCCCATAGTAATCTTCTCTTTGTGGTTCTCCGCGGTTTTTATTGCCCTTTTTGCACATAAAAAAATATTGTAAACTCCCTTCAGTGTTATGTAAATATCCTGCGATAACTGTTCAGCTTGCAATACCTTCTTTCCTATAGAAACAGGTTGTCTAAGGATATAAGGATGTCAGTATCACTTTTCTTCGCAGAAAACACCATGGAAATAAGAATTCTAGCAGCTGGATAGCAAGCCAGCAAAAGGGATTGTGCTCTCACTGATTCTTAGATTTCCAGATTCTTTTTGTAACCCCCAGGAGATCTGTAGCCCAGGAATCATTTAGCAAACCACTTTCCTTCTTTCCATGATGTCATTTGTTTGACAACCGAGGCGCCACATGCTTATTTTCTACCCAGTAGGCGATTTCACGGGGGAGTTAAATATGTAGATGAAGAGGCAGGGCATTTATTTATATGCCAGGGAGCCTTGAAGAGGAGTACAAACTCCACCCACCTACATGTCGCTGGAGGTGAACGGCCTCCATCTTGTAAATGAGAAGATACTGAGGTCAGTCTCCACAACGGGTCAGGTCAAGGCTGACTTGAAAGGAACTGATCCTTGAAGACGGGCATCCTGATTACTCTCTAACTGTGTAAGTGAGAGTCCTTGAAAGGATTATGAATTACAGTACATTGCTTTGAACTGCCCTGATTCATAGGAGAGTGAGAGGAAGGAAAATTCACTGCCACTGAATCCTCATATATTTGCAAGAGCTGCTTGACACCTGCTGAGTTGTGTGAATCACCTGTAATGGTGGTGTTTGTACTCCAGTAGAAGCTCAACCATAAGAAGGGGTATTAAATGTCTAACTCGGGTGTAAAGATGAAATAGTTCTGGATTCGGCAACAACTACATATATTTGTAAAGGTCCATTTACTGATTCTGCATTATATGACAGTATTATTGCAGTACCATTTTCCTGCACAGCTAATGCAAGTTAGGCGACCGCAGCCCTTAACACTGCTGTATATGAACTGTGTGCCAAACTGTGTTCATGTCATATCATGAGGAAACTAATTTCCAGCCTCTTCCTTGCAATAATTACTAGAACTGCTGAACATATCAAAATAACACTTGTTCCCGCTGAAAACTGCATGTTCAAACTATATATATATACAGTATATATATATATATATATATATATATATATATATATATATATATATATATATATATATATATATATATATATATATATATATATATATATATAAGGAAATGTGTTTGATTTTAGATTTACTGTGCATATTCAGTCATAGTGTGATGAAACGAAGAGAAGCTATAAGGTGGTACTTTGGACGGTGGCACAGTTGCAAAATCACTGCAGTCAGCAGATAGTTCAATTGCTTCAGCTGTTTTGGCTCGATGAACACACAATATTGACGCTGATATGTGAGGCAACCGACCGAGTTGGTATGCAAGTACGTAAGTTCGTGCGTTAGAAAAATGGAGATTGTGTCTAATTGTGCCCAAAAGTTAGGTCTGATTGATTATTAACTAAGCGAGAGCGATATCGTCCAGACGTGGCTTTGTGTGTTTCCAATCTCTTAGAAACCAGCAGTTAAGGTAAATCCAGACTTCTCTTTTTTTTCTGTGTGGACTGTGAATTCGTGAATTTGTGGGGAGAATTGGACATAGTCATTTATGTCACTTTAATATTATATTTTATTGTGTTCTGATTTGACATTGGTTAACCATACATTTTAGATTTCCATTATTACGTCATATGCTTGTATACTGTATTTGTGGGAGATTACTATTTGTTTGATTTTCGACAGATGTCTGTGGGGTTGCTGTGGTGATAGAGAAAGGACACTGCAATCTTTGCAGTTTAGTGGTTGTTCAATGTGGTTGACTTTAAGACTAGACGTATAATGTCTAAGATGGAATGTGTGGGAGTTTTGAGTGTAAAGGCTTTTAGCCAGAGTAAGATTAAATCTTGAATTAGAATATTTTTGACTTGATAATTCATTCACTATGCATTTTAATCTTTTCTTTGTTAATTCATTACTTGTTGGGTTTGTTTGATAATAAATCTATTTATGTAGGAAAGATTGTGTTTCCTTAGAGTATCCATTTTGAGGATAGTGAGAGAGAGAGAGAGAGAGAGAGAGAGAGAGAGAGAGAGAGAGATGAGTGCTGAGTACCAGAGAGAGAGAGAGAGAGAATGGGTTACCACGTTTTTCTGAAGTTAGGCAAAACACGTTTCCCTTAGCATTTCGAAAGGAATGTTGAATCTGTAGGTGTAACATATATATATATATATATATATATATATATATATATATATATATATATATATATATATATATATATATATATATATATATATATATATATATATATATATGTGTATATATATATATATATTATATATATATATATATATATATATATATATATATATATATATATATATATATATATATATATATATATATATATATATCAGATTGTATAGAGCTCACATGCATACAGTGGTCACTGGTGGGCTCTGATTACATGGCCTAATATATAACGGACATTACAAGAAAGGAAAATCCACTGTCCCCAAAGGTTTCCCTTGCGTGAGGTAAGGAAATGTGTTTTCTTTCTAGGGAAAGAAAATATGATCTCAAGACACAGCACTATTTTAGGCAACTACAATAACGGGGTGTAATAATGGTTAAGGTATTTCTTGTTTGGTTACTTGGTGGTAAGAGGGGAAGATGTACGACTAACAAAAAGAAGTTTTATTTTTCTGCAGGTAATCATGATTATTTTGAGGTGAGAAGGACATCGAACAATGAAATGATTAAAAGGTAATAATTTGACCTCTCTCTCTCTCTCTCTCTCTCTCTCTCTCTCTCTCTCTCTCAAGAACGCAAGCGTGGGGTGTACACATATAAGCATACAAATTGTTTTCTTGTCTAATTCAGCAGAAATTAACTATTGCAAGGAAATAATATTATAGTGATCTGTGCAGTTTATTTTTTCCATTTTCTGTGTGTAACAGACACGTGAAATTGTGATTCTTGGAGAATATTTCAATAGAGTATAATTTTTTTGACAGTTTAATTAAAGAGTTTTTTCAGACGAAGTTCTTTCTGATGGGCCGATGGTAAAAGTCACTGTTCACCATTACTTCTAATTTCCCATTGAGGATAGGTTATTCCCAAAGTTTAGTAAATTGGATGTTAAACGGTATTTGTGGCTTAGTATATGTGAACATAGGAAAGTCACTTGTTCAAGCGATACTTCTTCACATTTACTTATATATGTGTGTGTGTGTGTGTGATTATGTGTGTACTAAATATCATTTAAAATTTTTCATTTATTTAGAACTTAGACTCTCGTGCCCAATTTTGTACGACAGATAGCAGAGATGCGGAACGCACCACAGCCCGCACCTGAATATATGTAAATGTGAAGAAGCATCGCTTGAACAAGTTATCGAAGATGTGAAACTTTTCTTTCCATCTGAAGAATTTCTGACAAGTCCTTTGTGCCTTGCAACCCGCGGGAGGTACTTGCAGACCATCGGAGAATGTGGTCAATTTCCTCATTCCGCTCAAGAATTGCTGATTTCAACAGCCTTCCTAACATCCCCGAATATACTTCTTATTGTGTCAGTGAGAATAAGGTGGGAGAATTGCAACCGGACCCAAAGAGGACCCTGCCTTTGCAGCGTACTGCAAGAATACGACTCCAGGTGCTATTCCCGTGCTCTGTGTTGCGTATCCAATGCCTTGCCAGCGACTTTTTCTTTTATGACGATTGTAATCTCAATTGAGGTTTGGGATTCTCCTGGAAGTCTAAGTAGCCTGTGGGTTTTGCATTCAATAAATAAATTGAATAGAATTCAGTATCGCTTTTGTGACCAGAATATTGTTGTTTTAGTTTATAACACATAGACAGGTTTAATTGATATATACACTTTTGAGTAAATGAAAATTAATCTTCTTGTTATCAGTGTAACATTTTCCCACCCTTTGGAATAACATATATCGTTCTTAAATATAATATATATATATATATATATATATATATATATATATATATATATATATATATATATATATATATATATATATATATATATATATATATATATATTTATGTTTACTTTGTTATATGTCACAAAATATGTCAGCTTTTATGTTTACTTTGTTAGACATTCTCGGTGTTTTTAGAGTTGTACCTCAAAATGTGTTGTAATAACACAAAAACACTTTGGTACTCTATCTTTTATTTTTCTTGTGGCCTTGGCTTGAATATATATATATATATATATATATATATATATATATATATATATATATATATATATATATATATATTATATATTATATATATATATATATATATATATATATATATATATATATATATATATATATATATATATGTGCTTAAAAATCACAGTAGATGCACGTGACTTCAGTGTATAAGCAAATCCCACAGGAAAAGACAGGCAGAAGTTCAGTACCAAGGGCTTTCACGTTTATACGTTACTGCAATTTGAATGGGTAAGATTCCGTTTTCCTTATGGTTAAGTATATATTTGGATTAGTTTGTGACCGCGTGATCCCGGATTTGCCGTGGATTAACCTTTTCTTTTTAACCCCTGTCAATTAACCATCTGGTATTCAAGGTTATACATGTTTTTGGATTTTGTAAGCCTAAACTTTAGTATGTCATTTTGTTTGGTCTTAGGTTCAGCTTGTGACAGCTCGATCCCGGATTATCCTGGATTAACTTTCTGTTTATTACCCTTTGACAATTGACCATCTGGTATTCTTGTTCTTTTTGTTTACTTTGTAACCTTCTTTATATTTGTGTCTCATTTGTGCCCCGACGATGCGTCAATAAACGTGAAAGCGCTTGGCACTGAACTTCTGCCTGTCTTTTTCCTGTGGGATTCGCTTATATATATATATATATATATATATATATATATATATATATATATATATATATATATATATATATATATATATATATATATATATATATATATATATCATACCGACCATGCTTTGGTAAAAATGTTTTTCCTTCTACTAGGAACTTAGTGTCACATACGTACTTACGCACTGTCACCTTCAATCATACTTTCATGGAAAGATCTCTCACACTCCAACAAAGATATCGGTATCACTTTTCACATGATAGATATGAATGTAAATTAAATAGACATATTAAAATCAGCTCTCAGTTCATTTTAACTTGCATGCAATAGGCTGATAGGTACAAGTTCTCAGCATTACCGACATAGCAACTGTAGAAGAATTTTTCTCCTAATCGGAAGTCAGTCCTGCGTATTTGTGTACCCCATATTGTCTTCAAGTCAGGTTTCTTAGAGAGCTCTTTAGCTTGCAGTGTCTTCTGAGTCAGAAGGAAAAGCTTGTGGCGTGGGTTGATAGATAGGGCTGTTTCTTGTAGTTCCTAGATCTTGAATGCAAGTTCAGGCCACTGGAGGGGTGAAACTTATCACCTCATTTATTTGACAAATCACCTCATTTATTTGACAATCACATTCTTCTTCATTTAACGTGCTTTTTCCCATTTTTCATATGGGGTAAGCACGATGCCTTCTTTTGAAGGACTTTGATTTGGGATTGGGGTAGGCCGTAGCCTCGATCGGCTGCCCTGCCTGACATCGCCTAGACCCCGGTAGCACATGTGTATATGTATCATGCCAAATCCCCAGCTCCCTTTCTCCCAGCAGCGAGGAGACGTGAGCGGCTAGGCCAACAGTTCGAGACGTGTGAGGCGTCTGTTATGTTTTTAGAATATGTTGGAGTGGCTTTGTTTGTGTGTGTATTAGTCTGTAACACCCATTTGCTTTCAGCAAACCTATCCATTGATTACGTACATAATCCCAGGGTGTCTACACGGATAGCAAAGTGTCCACCCGCTCTGACCGGTCGGCTGCGGATTTGAACCCGCGACACAGACTTCGTATGAAGTCCGAGTCTGCTGCCCTACCAACCAAGCCATCGAGGCTCCTTATTTGACAATCACATTAACCATCATATATATCTTGATTTTCTGTGGGAGAGCTTTCTATGAAGCATTTTCTAAGCGTACAGAGTAAACACATGAGGCAGTGATTTCCAAGTGGGAAAATAATCTTTGGTATAGTACAATCAGTAAAGCCGTGTGCTTAACCTCCTAGCATCATAGATCCACGTTCAAACCACCGATGGCTAAAGATGATTCTTTTATGTAAAATTGCTTTCTATAAAAGTATACTTTCTGCTCATAGTGTGTATCCACATACTTGGCACTGACTTTCGAGTGAGAGAAAAAGTTTATGTGGATGGTAATGCTGTGTATTTTTAGCTGTTATCTTGTATGAAAATTCGAGCATCTTGAGAACTTATATTTTCATTCAGCTAATAGTTTTATTTACTATGTCATCTATACCGCGTGCGAAAGAACTTTTTCTTTTTAAAATATGCTTGAAGCATACCTAAATGAAGCTGATTTCCTAATAATATATATATATATACACATACACACACATACATACATACATGCATGCAAGCAAGCATACATGCACTAGTTGATCAACCTGACACTGCCCGGGAAAACTCTGAAAGACTCAGAAAGATTTTCCAGCACCTCCTTGTACTGACTATCCCTTTTACCCAGAAATTACTCTGCTGACTGTCCCTTGTATCCATACATAACTGTTAGTTGTCCCAATTATCCAGGTACTACTGTGGTGATTGTCCCTTTTGTCCCATTTATCCAGGGATTACTGTGGTGACTTTCCATGTTATCCAAGAGTGACTGTGCTGACTGTCCCATTTATCCAGGCATTACTGTACTGACTGTGCCTTTTATACAGGTATTACTGTAATGACTCCCATTTATCTAGCTATTACTGTGGTGACTGTCCCATTTATCCAGTTATTACTGTGGTGACTGTCCACTTTATTCAGGTATTACTCTACTGACTTTCCCATTTATCCAGTTATTACTGTGGTGACTGTCCCTTTTATCCAGGTATTACCGTGGTGGCTGCCCCATTCATCTATGTATTGCTGTACTAACTGTCCCATTCATCCAGGTATTACTGTGCTGACTGTCCCTTTTATCCAGGTATTACTGTGGTGACTGTCCATTTTATTCAGACAATAATGTGGTGACTGTCTCATTTATTCAGACATTACCTTTCTGTCTGTCCCTTTTATCCAGATATTACTGTGGTGATTGTCTCATTTATCTAGGTTTTGCTGTGGTGGCTGTCTCATTTATCTCAGTATTACTGTGCTGACTACCCCTTTTATCCAGGTTGGCATTACTGAGGTGGCTGTCCCATTTATCCAGGTATTACTGTATTGCTTGTCCATTTTATCCAGGTATTACTGTGCTGACTGTCCCTTTTACCCAGGTATTACTGTGGTGACTGTCCCATTTATCCAGGTATTACTGTGGTGGCTGTCTCAATTATCCAGGTATTACTGTGCTGACTGTCCCTTTTACCCAGGTGGTATTACTATGGTGGCTGTCCCATTTATACAGGTATTACTGTACTGTCTGTCCCCTTTATCCAAGGATTACTGTTCTGACTGTCCCTTTTAGCCAGGTATTACTGTGGTGACTATCCGTTTTATCCAGGTATTATTGTGGTGACTGTCTAAAACTTAATACAGAATTATTAATTATAGGAAAGAAATACATTTTCAATAATCTGTTTTTACGGAATCGAATACATGAAATGGAGTATAATGAACCCGTTGAGTTTATTTACCACAAAAGTTTCAAAAGGAGAAGAGGGGACGGGTTTGAAACCTACTCTATTATCTAAGTTCGGTCAGATGGTGGCCACATGCCAAAATTTGTCTAGATCGGTCAAGCGGTTCAGATTTCTATAGCCCACAAAGTTACAAACATACAAATATACAAACATAAATACAAACATTCACTTTTATACGTAAGATTTGTATATATATATATATATATATATATATATATATATATATATATATATATATATATATATATATATATGAAAATATTATTTGGACTACTTCTCTGTTGCACCAGCGCCATCTAGCCATTGCTAAGCAAACACTCCAGCGCCATCTAGCCATCGCTATAAAACACTCCAGCGCCATCTAGCCATCGCTAAGCAAACGCTCCAGCGCCATCTAGCCATCACTAAGCAAACACTCCAGCGCCATCTAGCCATCGCTAAGCAAACACTTCAGCGCCATCTAGTTTTCAAAAATCGGCAATAAATTGTATATATTGTGCATAATCCATGATTAGGCATATAAGTTTACTTTTTCCCATTTGTTTAAATCTAGGTAGTCAAATTCAAATTCAAATTCAAAAATTTTATTGACATAAATAAATACATCAAAAGGAGTGTACAGCATGCTGTAACACCCACTCATTCTTTCGAAAATACAATCTCAATGTTTACAATAAGTGATAGTATTTGTAAATTGTAAAATATAATGCAACAATATAATGTGCCTAAGATAAAGTATAGGGCTTACAGGCAATATTCAAAACCTTATGTCAATTTTTTTAAACTTTCGTAGTATATCTTTTATAATAAGATCACTTATCATATAACAAATTTGCTCTTCATATTGCAAACCATCCTTTCTGAATTCTTTCAGCTCGCTACATGCCATTATGTAGTGTTGTAAAGTGTGGCTCTTCTGTTTGTGACAGAGTTTACAGGACACACCATCACCATTTATTCTATACTCCCAGTAGTACTTATATCCTAACCTCAATCTCATTATAAAATAATCATATCTGACAGGTAGCTTACCATAGGTTACCAAAATTTTCAGTCACTTTGATATAATGATTCATACTCTGACTCCCATTTCTCAGAATTTTCCTGTAGTTCTCTGTTTCCCAGTTCTCCTTTTCCATCTCATTCTAGCTTTTATGCTTCTCATATTTAGTTCACCATCAATATCAATTAAGAGTTTTTGGGCCCATGTTTAGCAAGATCATCTGCAACATCATTGAAGTGAATACCACAATGTGAAGGTACCCACACTAACAGAACATCACAGCAATGAGACTCTAATTCAAATATTAACTTTTGCATTCAGTTACAAGACGATAATTGCACGGGTACTTAAGCATTTAAAGAGAATATAGCACTCTGACTATCAATAAAAAAATAGGCTGATTTTTTTTTTTGAGAGAACTAATTTCAGGCCCTCATGGATTGCATGTAATTCAGCAGTTGTACTTGAGCATATATTTCCAATACGCCATGAAAGACGTTCTTCAGAGCAAACATGAGATTCAGAATAATCCCGCATTATTATGCCACACCCAGCATTTTCACGATCTACTGAACCATCACAATACACATGTATGACGTTATGTTTACAATAACCAGCAATTTTTTCAAGAAACATCTGCCGTAACTCTATAGAGCTATATTCAGCTTTTGAAAATCAAGGTTTTCTACATCAACATTAACAACTCTGTTATCCCAGGGACATAATTTCTCTACCTTAGGAGAAATCTTACAATAATTGACAACACCATATTCAGACAATACTTTACACATTCTACGGCAATATGCATTGAGTTTAATATTACCTCTTCCATAACAAGCCTTATTGATAACATTTTTGAGAAAAACATCACCCCTCCTTATTAATCTTATGACTGCTGCCCCTAACAACTCTCTTACTCTGTAAATAACACTAGTTATGTTCAACTCCATCCTCATTACCTCAATACGCGTAGTTCTAGGACACCCTAGT
>NC_089761.1:51921772-51996772 GCF_040412425.1 Macrobrachium rosenbergii | reverse complement strand
TATATATAGCATTTTTAATTTGATTATCTTTATTTATGATAGATTTCATTATTTCACTTGACTTGATCCGCATGTAATGCAATGTTAATATCGTAGGCAATTCGTGGTATCGGAATATTGTGTATGAGAGAGGATATTGTTTTGGATTGAAACGCTCGGCATATAATTTCATCAGACCGGGTACATTCAATCAGCTCAGCGCCGCGGCTCTCTTCTTCCTCTTCTTCGCCTTCTTATCTTTCACAGCCACAATTTCGTTGGTCCTCTACGAACACATTTTGAGATTTCTCAGGTTCTAGTACATTGTCTCTCTTAGGCCAAGCCAAATTTTGTCATTTTTGTTCTGTTATTTTAAGGAAAATTTTCTCTCTTGCAATTATGTGTCATATTTTCATTTTGATAATTAATTTCTCTTCTTTTGTGTTTAGTTTTGTAAAACTGAAGTCATCAACTCACAACGTCGGGAAAATTTTGTAAATTCATTGTAATATTATACCCAATCATATACGTGAACGCACGCTTGTTCACATTCATATAATGTACACATACATTATATATATATATATATATATATATATATATATATATATATATATATATATATATATATATATATATATAAATTTTCAAGGCTCAAATAACAAAGATTTCATTATATTTCATTTTTCTTGTAAAGTATGGAACAAAAATGTGTACTTGAAATATAATTCATCCTTTCTTTAATTCCATTAGAAAAAAAATTATCTCGAAATTAAGCAGTTGCTAAGCGTTATGGGGAGTCAACAGAAACTTGTGCTTGGTGCGAGGCGTTAAACCTAAAATTTCTTATTTGTTTTATAACGCTTTGGTATTATGGAAAACAAAAAGAAGTGACCTCTGTGTTACCTTCAAAGGAACAGCTTATTTTTGAATTAACAATGCCACAAATTCTCACATTGCAACCCTTCCCAGTTTGGTAAAGAACCTCTCTCTCTCTCTCTCTCTCTCTCTCTCTCCCTATGCATCTACGTAATACGTCTGCTCAAATCTTCTCCACTTCATCTCTGTGTATTGCCGCGAACACCGAGCGACGTATCTTTCTGTGTATCCCCCGAGAGAATTTCATCTTGAAGCAATTAACGCGTCCATAAATAGGGGCGCGGGAGCGATCCGAAATTCATTAAGGCCAGGGGTTCCCGACTAATATTTCCAGGGTCGTGGAGACCCCCAACCCCTCTCCTATTTCAGCGGTAAGCCCGGAACCACTCATCACGAGAACGATATTTTATGGAGTCGTGGTTTCTCTAGTTAAGTCCTGGTAGGTTTTGGGGTCCATAGATATAGGACTAGGAGCTATTTAGTAGGCCGGGGTGGGGTTTGGGGGCCAGAGGTGGGGTGGGGGGAGTGGAAGTAGGTGGTGCTTTAGCTTCCTATCCTGAAGTATCTTGTTCGGTTTCTCCTGGTTTCAAACTAATTTGAGTGATTTTCTCTTCTCTCTCTCTGAGTTACTTTTAACGTTTTATCGTTATCATCTGCCTTCATACACAATTTAATATGATCAACTTAAGATGCTCAGGAGGAAGGCAGTACACTCTAAAAAATTAAGGGTATAAAAGGGGTAGAAAAAGGGTATTTCTAGTGGTTAAAATAGCATACCCTATCGGGGTATATAAGAACTATAATATACCCTTTACAATATACCCTTATCAAGGGTATAACATATACTTGAGATACCCTTACTTAGGGGTGTATTGCAGGTAAAGAATACCCTTTTTGCAGGGTATTCTATACGATGTATATACCCGTGTATATTAATTATATGATTAATATATTAATCCATTGCACCATTATGTGTAGTTATAGCATACATAAAATCATAAGGTCAATGATTTTAAAAGTTTGGTTTATCAATTTATTATTTTATAGCACTTGAAAATCAAAAGTATATATATATTGCTATATATATATGTCATGTATATATATATATATATATATATATATATATATATATATATATATATATATATATATATATATATATATATATATTAACTATATGCGTATATGTCTATGTAATATATATATATATATATATATATATATATATATATATATATATATATATATATATATATATATATATATATATATATATATATATATATATATATATATATATATATATATATATATATATATATATATATGTATATACTGGATCCCAAGGCACCTCTCCAGCTAACAACGGATGCCAGTAACATCGCATGTGGTGCTGTCCTACAGCAGGTCATCAACGGCGCCACCCAGCCCGTCGCCTTCTTCAGCAAGAAATTCAATCCTGCAGAGACCCGCTACAGCACCTTCGACAGGAACTCCCGCGCGATGTACTGCGCAGTCCGGCACTTCAAAGTTCCTCCTGGAGGACGCCTTCACACAGCCATTGGTTCACACCTTCACCAAGCAAGGGGACGATGGTCTTCCAGGCAGCACCGCCACCTCTCAGCCATAGCCGAATTCACCTGCTCCATCATGTACCTCCCCAGCAGGAAAAATCCTGTAGCAGACGCCCTCTCCAGAGTCGAGTTGAACACAGTGCAGCTCGGAGTAAACTACCAAGACCTCGCCAGAGAACAGGCCGCTGACCCAGAAACCCCGGCCTACCGCACCGCCATCACGTCCCTTTAAGTGGCGGGACGTGACCCCTCGGCCCCGGAGGCCCAAGTGTCCTCTGCGACATCAGTACGGGTCAGCCCGCCCCTTGGTTCCAGCCTCACGCCGCCGCCAGGTATTTGACATAATTCACGGCCTCTCATCCCTCTGGCAGAACCATGGCCAAGCTGCTCAAAAAGTGTTTGGCACGGGTGCAGAAGGACGCCACGTCCTGGGCGAAACAGTTGCCTGCAGTGCCAAACCAGCAAGGTGGGTCGCCACACGCAGTACGGGTATGTGAGTTCCCGCAGCCAGAGCGCCGCCGCCACATTCATGTCGACGTCATCGGGCCCCTTCCCCGTCAGGCGGTCCAGATACCTCCAGACGGTGGTAGACCGCTTGACAAGGTGGCCCGAAGCCACACCTATGCAAGAAGCCACTGCCAGCGCGTGTGCCGAGGCCCTGCTTTCCAGTTGGGTTAGCCACTTCAGCGTCCCGGACCACATCACAACCTGTCCGAATTGTGGTCCGCCCTGGCTCAGCTGCTGGGGACCACGCACCACACCACCACGGCATACAACCCGGCTGCCAACGGCCTGGTCGAGCGGTTCCACAGATCCCTGAAGGTGTCCCTCATGGCCCGCTGCACCGCCGAGGACTGAAACATCAGCTGCGGGTCCTCCTCGGTTTGAGAACCACCCCCAGAGCCGACAGCACCCCATCCGCAGCCGAAAAAAAACCTACAGTGAGCCCCTCTTGGTCCCGGGCGAACTTGTGACAGAAGATCGCCACATCCCATCACTGCAGAGACTCCACGACGGTGGGCAAGTTCGCCCTTGCAAGCGCACGTACACCGAGAGGTCGGACACCTTCACACCGCCAGAATTGTCATCCGCCACCCACCTCTTCTCGTCAGGGTCGACGCCGTCCGCCATGAAGAACTGGATTAGATTGACGAAAGAACAGTTCGCTCATCTGTTAAACCTGGTGACACCTCACATTGAAAAAGCTGATACTAAATGAGGAAAGCTGTGTCTGCTGCACAGCGATTGACCCTCACTCTTCGTTATTTAGCAACAGGTAGGCTATGTTACTTGGAATTGTTTTATGCCTAGACTAGGCTAATATATCCTAGGCTTGGTGTATTAATTAGGTTATGCATGAAAGATGCTGATCATTTTGTATCTGTACACTGTTCGTTTTTGGGTTGCTATTCATGTTTTGATAGATTCCTGTAGGAAAAAGTGTTTAGTCTAGGCTGGTGTACATTTTTGGATTTTCAGGGGAGGAAAGGACAAATTTGGTCTTGGCATAAGTTAGCCAAGGCCAAGATTAAGATTAAGGTATTCGATAAAATTGTACATAAGGCTACCCAGACTAGACTGCAAACCTAATGGCAGGCATCAAAGTAGCCTAGGCTAGGTTAGTAAAATATTACCAATCTCAAAACAACCACCTAACCTAACCTAGCTATACTGTCTATTAATTGGGTAACATAATTAAAAATAATTGCGTGTTTACACAATTTATAATAAAAAAGTAAATTTTGTGGTTGCACTATTATATTTTAAACTTTATAGTTGATGACAGTATGGTTATTAATTAACTGATAATTCCAGATAAGCTGTAGTACAATATGTCAAGGCAAAAATGCAAGGTTTACAGTATGTACATTAGGAATATATATATATTTATACTATTACTAAGGGAATTTTTCTCATTTCAGGAGAATCACAAGTTTCCTTGGGTATCAATTTCGGATTAGCCATAATCTGGTTTCATCCTCATACCAGAGACATGCAGAGCCATATACAACATAATGAAAACAGAATATTTAAAACTTCCATCAACTCCTGAGGAATGGAATGAAATTGCTCTGCATTATTTCCAGCAATGGAATTTTCCAAATTGCATAGGGGCACTAGATGGGAAAAGGGTGCTAAATGCAAAGCCCCCACATTCTGGTGCTGGTTTCCATGATTATAAAGGTCATTTTAGTATGATCATGATGGCATTAGTTGATGCATCTTACAAGTTCCTGTATGTAAATATAGGTGCTAATGGAAGAGCCACCGACGGTGGGGTTTGGGATAGGTGTAGCCTAAAGGAAGCAATAGATAGTGAAGTTTTAAATATCCCATCATCATGTTGCTTACTTTTCACTGATAAGCAAAGCCCATATGTCATTGTTGGTGATGAGGCATTCCCAATTAAGCCCTATTTGATGAAACCTTTCCCAGGAAGGGAATTAAACAAAGTAAAAACTATATTCAATTATAGGTTGTCAAGAGCAAGGCGCATATCAGAAAATGCCTTTTGGTATCATTCAGTAGTATTTAAGGTGTTATCAAAACCTTATCCAAACTTGTCCAAACAATGTAAAGGACATTTTGTTTGCTACAGTGGTTTTACATAATTCTATCCGTGCACAATCTAAGAATTTGTATGCACCCTGAAATAAGAGAGAGTTTATCAAACAGTGGTTTGATAGTAGTCCTGGACATGGCGGACGTAGTACCAGTGATGCCCAAAATGTAAGGAACACATTAATGGATTATTACTTTAATAATGAAGGGGCAGTACCACTCAAGATGAACGAGCCTATATGCACTAGTGGACATTTTCTCCCATATGCCTCTGAATATTTGCATTTGTATATACAGTAATCTTAAAATAAAATTCATTATTTGTTCAATTGCTATTATTTACTCCTCAGTACTTATAAGAAAGTTATGAAGAGCGATGTGGAATTTAAATATGTACCCTGCGATACCTGGAGAAACAAACCTGAAATTGCTTTAATCAACTTTATTACATAGAAAATGTTTAAAGCTGCATGACATCAATCTTGATTAGACTGAACTTTATTGTATACAAAATGTTTACAGCTACAGGAACTTGATTAGACTAGAAAGCCTGAGGTCTTACAGATCATGTATTTGAAATTCAAATTACCACCAGAGATTAAATACTGACAGAATTTAGCACCAAATTGATAACTACTGTTAACCTACTTTATCATCAGGTAAGCCATATTCCTGCCTCAGTTTCCAGGACGACTTGGGAAATCTTAGCTGCTGAAACCTTTTGTCCATTTACTAGTAGGACCTTATCCAAACCTCAACTGTTTTTCCCACACTGAAACCTAGGTCGTTAGGCGTACTGGTGTTGCCCAACCTTTGAGGGTTTGCAAGCATTCTTCCTCAAATGAATTTTGTAGCTTCCTGTTCTTACTACTGTTACTTGCTTTTTGGTTCTGTAGAGATGAAGTTGATGAAGTTGCTGGTGCAACAGACCGATCAGAACTTCCATTAGAAAGGTCAAAGCTGGGGGACACAGGTTGAGTTGAAGAACCTGCATTTGACCCTCCAATTTGAAATTCATCAAAGTGTTTTATAACCTCAATAACTAGAGGATTATCTATAGGATTTACCTGTAAAAAAAAAAATATATATATTACTCTATTATGAATAAGTTGATAACATAAACTGCTGTATAATGGATCAGTTTTAGGTAATGATGCATTAGTAATTTGATAATTTAAGATTATGGAAGGGCAAGTATAATTCCCTTTACATAACTAAAAATATTAGAATTTTCTATTGACCTTACTGACCTAACCTTACACTTTGCTTACCTGGGCCTACAGCAGGTTTATTGTGCAAATTTGATTCTTAAATGCCAAGTAATTATACCTATTATTAAACTGCTATGTAAATAATGTAATACACATATGTATATACTCTACTTGTTCATTAATGTCACTGGAATATGTAGGTTGTAAGCCACTGTATCATGTAAAAAAGACATCAAATCAAACAAATTCCCACTTGAGCTTGGTTTACCACATGAACCACTTGGAGCAGCCTGAATTTTTTATATTCATGGATGAAGTATCCTTCAAATTATTAAATTTTGCCCACACTTGATCTGAAAGGGGAAAAATATATTTAGCTTGATATGAAAATTATTAACTAATGAACTAAATATCCTTACAGAAATTATTTAGGTATATTAAATGTTTCATGCTAGGTTAGCATGATGTCCTCTTTTCAGGCATGGGTTGCAGACTTGCCTACACGTTTAAAAAATCTTAGGTGAAGTGTGAAAAATTAGGTTAGGGATAACCCAAGCTCTCTAGGCTAATAAGTATACAGTCGGCCGTAGTTCAAACTAGGCTAGGAATAGCTTACTTCATGCTAGCCTAGACCAGCCTATATAGGTCTAGGCATAGCATTGCTCAGCTGAAAAATAGAATAGTCAGAACTTTATTTACCAGAGTCAACCAGAGTCAGGTTCTGTAGCCTAGCCTATCAGGTTCTGTAGCACTCAGCCCAAATGAAGCTAGAGAAGCACTAAAATATCACAGATTTGTGTTTATGTAATTTGATAATGCACACATGAGTCAGCATAACGAGAGTAGACCAGAGGCTATAAGACAATCTGATATTCCAGATATAGAGTACTGTAGTAGCAGACTTCTTACCTGTATGAAGGTCAGCAAGTTCCAGAAACTTTTCCCGCGAGTCGCTTGGTGATTTTCTTCATCTTGAGACCTTTTTTCATAGAACTATCATGCTTGCGGTCCCATAAGCACCGTCTCCCCCTCAAATCTTCTACCAAAAACTGCTCTGATGACCTTGAAATGCGCGCCCTCCCTCCTCCCAGATGTAAACAAACGATAAAGTCGACGGTAGAGTAGGTAGAGGGAGAGGTGGGTTGAATTCGACCGTTATCGTCTTTCAAAAACATTAAAACGACGTTAAATTCAAAAGTCGTCGGAAAACATTAAAAGTGTGAGAGCGCCTTAACTGGGCAGGTGGGAAGATTTCACTGACATAAGCTATTAATAACTCTATAGAAAGAGGTGGATAATATGGAAACAAGTGAATACACAAAATATTGAAAAAATCGTTGTGAGAGCAATTTCTCACGATGTAGATATTATATTCCTGATAACGATTAATTACTGCTTAGAGGCCACAATTAAAACAGCGTTACATCACACAGCACCTTATCTACACTGCATAGCACACCATTGAAATTTCCTGGCTCCCGAGTCATGCGGCGCGCAGCAACATGCGCAATTACAGGACAACGAACATATTACACTGCCATATGCGTATGTCTGTAACAACACACACACACACACACACACACACACACACACACATATATATATATATATATATATATATATATATATATATATGTATATATGTATATATATGGATGTATATTATAACTGCAGTTGTGTAATCAAGGGACTCGTGGCAACAATATAAATTGCCAAGTACTGCATTTTGTAGTAGGAATTCTTGCTTCAAAACTATCCATAACTCAAAACCAATATGTTTTTAGTAACTTTTTGGTGCATTACACTATCAGTGTAACAATGTGGTGATTTAATACAGAGTAAAAGTTCATTTCATGACATGATCACATAAACTTACCAAGCCCATTTTGAGACAAAAGTGTAATAGAGGGTATATTATTCACAAAAATACCCTGCCTCCTGATGCAGAGGGTATTTTTGAGCCTTGGGGTGTTTTACCTTATATACCTTAGCTCCATCGTTATACCCTTTCTGTACCTTTAACTTTTACAGTGTATTAGGACTTTTGGCTCAGCGTCCCAACACGAAGAGAATGTTCATATTTTATTTCGAGCCGATTACCTAATGGATGTGGATCTTGTATAGAAAAGCACCTCAGTAGAGGTTGTTCTCCTAACCTTTAGCGCAGATCTAGGCATGGTGTCCACATCCACACAAAGGCCTAGTAACTCCTTTGTATCCAACAAAGGCCTAGTAACTCTCTTTGTAAGGCCAAGAAGCTAGATCTTCATCGGTGGGTCTATATATCATATAAGGCATTATATTGTTTATATATATATATATAAATAAAATATAAAAACCTTATTCTTGATTGAATGAAGAAAATGAGCTATCAATAGAACTATTACAGGAATTATATCGAATAGAAAG
Organism: Macrobrachium rosenbergii; assembly: GCF_040412425.1. Classification (NCBI taxonomy): domain Eukaryota; kingdom Metazoa; phylum Arthropoda; class Malacostraca; order Decapoda; family Palaemonidae; genus Macrobrachium; species Macrobrachium rosenbergii. The sequence continues at coordinate 51,988,158 of NC_089761.1, read as the reverse complement.
ATATGTGAACTATAAAAGCAGGGGCAATAGTCAAATAAAAACCAAGTATTATTTACCCTAGAAGGAGCTTTTTTAAATGAAGAGACAACGAAAAACCACTTATGTATCCTTCGAACCGGTTGACTTCTTTATATTGGAAAAGGCAAGAACTTCCAATCCAAATGCCTGTCAAGGATTCTCCAGTGAAAAAGAAGTATTAATTCTCTGATACAAAGACCAGGAGTTTCACATGAAGCCTATCGCCTACTAACCTTAATGCCTCACCGTTGATAAACCGCCGGAACTTGTGTTCTCGACCAGAATTATACGCAAGAAACTCGAGCAACTGAAGGCAGTGCCGTAACCTGATAGACAGTTTAATCGGAAAGAAAGACCGATTGCGTCATGTGGAAATCCACTTGCCTGCGATAACAAAACGAATAGCCCGTAAAAGAAACTTCGTTTTTCTTTTTCTCAGAAGCTCGAAATGGACTCCTCTCTCTCTCTCTCTCTCTCTCTCTCTCTCTCTCTCTCTCTCTCTCTCTCTCTGCGAGTGTCGAGTTTTCAGTCAGTTGTGATTGAGATTAGCTTGATTTTCGCTGTTCGTCTCTGGAAAAGAAATGGAAGGGAATTTTATGTGCTTTTAGGCAATGAGCAAACGATTTGCAGACAAATGTCATCGACTAAAAAGTGATTAGTGTTTTAAATGTTATGATGTAGTCCTGTATGTCTATCTCATCGACAATGGCTATCAGAAACATGATTATTCTCCTTAATAATTGAACTTATGATATATTTTTAAAAGTATTTTAACTTGTGTTCCTGCTAGAATTTGTCATTAGGAAGTGGATCAAGAGCTGATAGTGAGGTTATGCTATTTATCAAGAGGAAAACCCCCAGAAATCATTAAATATGGTGATATAGAATTGTGTGTTGATATTCTCGTCAACGAGCTGACTAAAACCTGGTATTTAAAATGCTCAGCGAGAAAAAAAAAGAAGAGATGAAATAGTAAAAAAAAGATATGAAATAGCCATATCCTTTGAAAACGGAGATCAGAAAAGAAGAAAGGAGAAGAAAATAACACAACGGAAAGAACTGCTGAAAAAGAAGAGGAGGAAAACAAGCCTCGTTTATGGAGAAAGAGCTGGTATTGTAGGCAGTTTTTCGCTTTAGAATTTTCAGTGCAGTCCCGTATATCTCTTGGCATTATATTGGATTTCCTTTAACTTCCAGCTTTTACTCAGCCGTATACACTCTTTTCTTGTTATTTTGTTATTCTTTTTATACTATGGAACCATTTCGTTTGAACGCCAGGGGTAAAATTTGGGTCTTTTATTTTCTTGGTACGGTTCCAGGAAAAGGAAAATCAAAGTTTAATGTTTATGTGAAACCTGATCACTTCTGGCTATTTAATGTAAACGAAGATACTTGAGAGAAACATATTGAAAATTCTTTACAAATTATTCAATACATAAATTACTTAAATTATTTAATATACAGTATATATATATATATATATATATATATATATATATATATATATATATATATATATATATATATATATATATAAATATATATAAACAGGAGCCTTTGCCTTCCTGTGTGGCAGGAAGAGGACATTGTCAAGAGGCTTAAAATGTTAATCCTTATAAAATAAGCTGCGTTTGGACAGAAGGATCTGACCTTTTTTGCAAACAAGGTCTTAAAGGGGAAACAGTTGTTTACTTATTTATTTATACATACATACATATATATATATATATATATATATATATATATATATATATATTATATATATATAAAATATAAGTTATATAATTTTATCATATATATAACTTATTAACTTTATACATTTTTACTGTATATATATACATATATATATATATATATATATATATATATATATATATATATATATATATATATATATATATATATATATATATAAAAATATACACATGTATATATACGTGTGTGTGTGTGTATTCAGCATTACTACGATTCCTTTTAGATGGGTTAGCTTCCAATAAAAAGATATCGAATTACTGCCACAACTAAACTTTAATTGTCGTATCTTGGATGAACCTCTCAGCAGGAAGTCCACAACACTGGCTGCTTAACACACGTATAAAGAAGCTTCACGAGCATCGTACAAACTTCTTTACACTCTCCACGCAATGTGCTCCCCTCCCCCTCTCTCTCTCTCTCTCTCTCTCTCTCTCTCTCTCTCTCTTCTCGTTCGTTGGATGCCGAGACTCCTCTTTCCCATTGCTTCTTGCAGTCCATATATTTATCCATTGCTTGGTTTTCCTCATGTTCTTCTTCCCCTACTTCCAATTTGTAGGCTCTTTTCACCAGCATATCTTTATTCTCTCCACATGGCCGAACCACCTCAAAGCACTCTGATCCATCCTAACACCTACACTACCTTGTTACCACTTTCCGTGTATCTCCACATTTTCTCTCTCTATCAGTATTTATTATACCGCAAATATTACATAAGAAATTCATCGCTACAGCTTCCACCAATTTTCCTTCATTTGCATTCAACATCCATACCCTCCTTTGCATCATCTACTAAGAGACTTACCCCTCATTACATCCTACCGTCGTCTGAAATCTTTACTGTCCCATATACGTGTGAAAATGTACTGCTTTAATTTTCTCACTGTCCCTACCACCATTCAGTGCCCCATCTTCCTGGTTGACGTTTACCATCATAACTTTATTCCTGCTTTCATTTACGACGAACTTTATCCACGTGCAAAAGTATTCAAGCATTCTCACTATTCTCAGCTGTTTATCTTCACTATCCACAATCAGTACTGTATTCTCTGGTAACATCAGCATTCCACACCTAATTTACGATCCATATATCTCTCAACTTTATGCCTATGTCTGCTGTCCTTTCTCTGACTTTGTGCCATAGTCCATCCATAAAGATATTAAATAGCAGTTGAGACATGACTTACGCGTATCTCAGTCTATTTTTACATGAAACCAGTCACCTTACATCCTCTAACTGTAACACAAGCTTCACTTCGATTAAAAGATTTTTTATTGCTCTTACTGATTTCCCTTCTCTTAACATACATCTTCAACACCCTACGCATTCAATCTGTTTCCTGTCCTTGAACATATCAGCTGCCATATGTTTCGCCTCTTCTGCACCAAACCCACACAATCAGAACCCAAGATAAATCATCATTTAACCTTTCTTCTTATTTGCAAAATAAAAGGTTATGAGGCTGCAACTCCCATTCTCAAAAGCATTTAGTGGCCTTTACACTTTTCGAGGTGGCAAGAATGCTATTATTTCTTGTAATTTTACGTGAGTAATAATGTGATTGCCTGTTGCCTAATGTGAAGAGGCTCATCTGCCATTTTTGGAGAAATGCCTCTCCCAAGGGGGCCACAACATTCATCTGGTGCTCCTCTGCCGATGTGAGTAGTAACTGCAACCCAAAACGTTTTGTATGGTACCGCTACCACCATTATGGTAGCAGCCCAATGGTGGCTGCCATTGGCTTCAGGAGATAGGTCACTCTGCCATCTAGTGGGCATTTCCTACCCCAAATGGTTCACAGTCTCGTACTAGGCCTTGGGGTTATATATATGCGTATACACACACACACATGCATATATATATATATATATATATATATATATATATATATATATATATATATATATATATTATATATATATATATATATATATATATATATATATATATATATATATATATATATATATATTGTATATATTATTGTATATTATGTATACCATGTCTCCGTTCTCTGTAATTATGTCACTTGTATATATTTATTCTTGTAGTGGTACTCCTTCTTACCACTAGGTTTGTAACACTTGTTTTCCTGTTTTGACCTTTTGTATCCTTGCCTATCTTATCTTTTTCGTTACTGTTCGTCATTTAAGTATCCTTGTCGTTCATTTAGTTTACTTTGGCTTGTAATATTTTGAGGAGGGCAGAGTCGCTCTCAGGCTACCTTAACGACAACATATTCTGTATACACGGTGTAGGATAATCATCTTCCTATTGTTAATGTAAGTCAGTGTGTTTTCTTTTATTTTGTGTTTCGTTGGTATATTTAATTCAGGTGTTTGTTTGTTTGATTGTTTGTCTGTGTGTTCGTTCATTGGTTCGTATAATTGTGTTGGTTTAACTTGCGAATTGTTTTCTACTAAAGTAAATGTCAATGTAATTGCTTGTTATTTCTATTATTAAATTGTTATATTTTGTGATCTGAGTTTTACACGTTCCTTCATTGATTGATATTTCTTAAATGTTCTTATTATAAGCTGTAACAGGCTAGGCTAAGGCTTAGTTTATAATAATATATATATATATATATATATATATATATATATATATATATATATATATACACAGAGCTTAGGAAACACTGTCATGGACTTATGGATGACTTCGAGCATTAGTTTAAACTATTTTAGCTTATCTAGAGATACCAATTGCTTTTAGCACTTCATGGAAAGCGCAGCTTGCCATAAAAAGTAAGCGTGCAACTATTTATGAATACTATTTCTAGAAATGCATAAATAACGTCAGAGTTTTATTCTGAAAGCTTTCGTTCTGTCAGAATAAAGTGGATTATGAAACTATAAAATCGCCTGTCATAAAAAGAGGAAACTTATTGTTCAACAACGATTTAACTTATTGAAATGTATATACAACACGTTTTATATCCATCAAAATATTGCCTATATCTGTTATGAGCATCATCACTACTGCTATTTCTGCTAGAGAAGAGAAGACACTCATGGATATTGTAAGCGTAAATAATGAATTACTGTATTTTGTCTTTTTTTTTTTTTTTGTAGGCCATACAACACGTTAGCGCCAGTCATAATTTCTTCTTATATAAGATTGTTTGTTCGCAATGTATATCTGGTAGATGGATACGAGCCTCTTAACCAGGATGAACGTGTCCTCCCTCATCCTTCGTTCCCCTTGCTAAGGAATGGTCAGGCCTCAACCGGCATTACTCCCTATAGGCCTAAAGCTCCTGAAGTCAGCCTGAGTCATTAGTGTCAGAGTAACTCACTATTTCCCTCCCCTCCTCGGAGATGCAAAGGGAACTCTCTCCCTTTGTTTCTTTCTGTCTCGCTTTTATGGCATTCGGAAAGTTCTGGTTCTTTTTCTCCGCTCTCTCCCCTGCCATGAGATATTCATGCAAACAAGAACGACTGTAAATGTATGCGGAAAATCGCTCACAACAGAATTTTGTGAACACGCAGTCCAAAAATATATTACTATTTCTTTGGTGCATGTTTTATTATACGTTTTGGGTGTCTACATGCTGAATAAATTAAAATGTACAATATATAATCTAAGTTGCAAAGTGTAGTATATTATTCAGCAATTAATTATGGACAAACTAGACTGTGATTTGAGAATTTTCACAGACTTAAGCATTTGTTCAGAAAGAGGGAAACTTTTATTCAGACCTTGTGACAATTTGTGTTACTATTTGCCAGCAGAAAGACTATTAGATTTTGGAATGACTTGATCCATGAACAAGCTTTTTAATAAATTTGCTCAATATTTTTTAATTCAACATAAAGTTCGGGGTTTCCATGGTTCAGTGTAAGTTGCTTTATCCATATGTTCACATACGATATTACACCGGGGTTTGATCATTACAATTGCCTTAAGTCCTTATTGCGTGGGAAGTTATAATTGCCAGGATTGTTTGTTTCTGTTGAATATTTATAAATTTTTATTGAATTAATTTGATTTTAATTTCATCATTAAGGATACAAGGTCAATGTTTTAAGCATATCTTGCGGTAAGACTTGAGAAAGTTTGCTTATACATGAACTACGGATTTCTAGACACTTCCACAAACTCACTACGCTCTATCGTTTATTGTTTTATATTGGCAAAGGAAATTCCACCCAGGTGGAAGAAAATTAAGCATTTCCGTTTCAAATTGTAAAGGAACAATGAATACAGACTATAGTTAACAATCTTTGTCCATCAGTTGCCCTCATTTGTTATCGTGAGGTAGCCAGGTCAGTGAAACGTTGTTCATAAAATTTCTGTGCTTTCAATCTTAAAACTTTCTCCATGATACCCAGTCGGTAAATAACCATCCGGTAAAAGGCTCAAGGCTTGCTTGAGATCAGATTTATGCTGCTTAACTCAATAGAAAGAAATTTTTCTTTTATTTTGTACTTAAGTTGCTGGAGGCTAGGTGCCTGGTACTCTTCGCAATATTTCAGATAACAGGTTTCCGAAACTTTCGAGAGTTTTTTTTTTTTCTAACCGAGCTAAGACCCATTCTAACTTTCATTCCACAAAACAGATTTAATTTTAGACTTCTGGGGCTGAAAATAAGGTAGTTCGTGTTGCTAGAAGTCTCCCCCTGGGTATTGAATTGGGTAAGTGCTACTTTTAAATATTTAGAGTCGTGAATGTTGTAATTCAATGGCATAGGAATTTACCGTGAGAAAAAGTCGAGTTGGCAGTGTTATCCGAAACTGCAAGAACCGCCATCTGCAAAATTCAATATCATTTGCATAATGATTTCATGTATTTGGCAAAACATCGCGGTACTTTGAGCACATTTGATGCATCGTTTAGCTGGGGCGAGACATGGTATTACTTTAGCATTAATCTCAGATTGCTTACTCCTTAAAGTGTTATTTTGTAACGTTTCCCAGTAAACTGGTTTTTGTTTCCTTTGCTTGCAGTAAAGTTAAGAGATACTGGAACACTCATGTTAAGATTGCTGCGTTGCTTCTGTTAAATGCACAATATGGTACTGCAGTTTATTTGAATCATTATTAGGTATTACTGATCTGTCTTCTACCGTGTGTATTGAGTTGTCACTTTATTGTCTGTGTTGCGTTTTCCTTTATCACACATGACCTGTCCTTTTTATATAAAATTACGTATTTATCAATATCCATTTCTAAGTTATGGTTGATGATTGTTAGTAATAATAAGGGAGGTTAATTTTTTGCTCAAGGCACCCCTATTAATTATGTTCACCTCTCTCTCTCTCTCTCTCTCTCTCTCTCTCTCTCTCTCTCTCTCTCTCTCAAGCCCTTATCATTATTGTTTGTCTTGATCCCGGCGAAATCCTCTGCCCCCTTTATGAAGTGTAGGCTGTGGTGGTGGCATGTTGTCCAGCCCAGTTTCGTTGCGAGCACTTATTTATCGCTTCCTGCCATGAATATTCATGCCTTCTCAATACACTACGCCTTATTCCAGGGAAGAAAGTTTAGGAAAATCTTGTTAGGTTGCATGACGTTGAAGATAGTATATTTTTCATTTCTGGTACGAAAAAACGCAGTCTCCCTTTATACACAAATTTGTCTTCAGCGTTCGTGCTCATGCTTTAAAAGAGGTAGAATTCAGCGAACTGATGCAAATCTTTCATATTCGGAATATTATGCAGAGTGTTTTATGGAAAAGGAGACTATGAGATAAATATCATATTCATATTTTCCCATCTTTTCATCTTCTTTCTCCCCCTGTGAGTCTATGTTCTTTACTATTATGCCAGACATTTCTGATCCATATACTTTTGTTGGAAGCAGAATCTTTTTATGTTTTCAGTGAATGCAATTGCAATAATAAAAAAATAAGACTGTGGTTATTTTGATTACTAAGTGGCTAGTTTTATATATATATATATATATATATATATATATATATATATATATATATATATATATATATATATATATATTTTTATTCATTCAAAAATGAGTCGCCGACTACGTGCGTATTGGCCTCACGTTGTCGTCTCTGTTCACCGTTGTCTGGCTGTGTATTGTGGTCTAGAGCTCCCTGTCTGCATTAGTCGACCTCAGAGGTGCCGTATCTTACCACCGCTCTGCTGACTAGAAATTGTTAGTTCCTCCCACGTATACATTATTGCTGGATTCGTGTGTTACTGTATTTGGAGCTGAAAGCAGGACGTAAATGGTTTAGGTTGGGTTATCTCTACTGGGTTGTGACTTTTGGATGTTGCTTGGAATTGTATTTTTAGCTGAACAGTACCGACCCTTCCTTTGCCAAGCCAGTTTCAGATGTCATTTAAATATGTTAACACTTATTTTTTTAAACGTCCTAGGCCAAAGTTTCAATTCCCGTAAAATGGTTTGCTTCGAACGTATTAATTCATTATCTATTACAAATTTCCCCGTCGGGAGGGGGGGGGGTGATAGTGCCGTCAGTGCACCTCATGCGATGCACTGTAGGCATTACCTAAGGTTCTTTGCAGCGTGCCTTCGGCCCCTAGCTGCACCCCCTTTCGTTCCTTTTACTGTACCTCCTTTCATATTCTCAACCATCTTACATTCCACCCTCTGCTAACAACTGATTCATAGTGCAACTGCGAGGTTTTCTTTTACTGTCAATTTCCGTTTCAGCGCTGAAAAACCTTATTGGTCCCAGTGCTTGGCCTTTGGCCTAAATTCTACATTCAATTAAATCAATTCTGTTGCAGATTTAATTAAATTGTTAAGGTTAAGAATGGTATTAAGTATAATTGATCTCATTTCGTTATTGTGTTTAATGTCTCCAGTTTTGTAATTATTGATCAAATTGGCATCTATTTGGTAATGAGTATCTAAATCTACTCGAACTAGTAACACTGTAAAGTAAACCTGCTACTCATGACAGTTGGCATTCTCACCAGAATTTGCAGTTTTTTGTCATGTCCGTTTAGTCGGCGTCTAAACTTGTCTTGCGGTGTCTTTTCAAGTATGGAGAGTCCTCAGATTCTGATAGTAATTGGGCATAATTTTTATGAAATGTGATTGTACCTAAGGATTTATGTATGCTAATCAATGATTTTATGAAGAGACTGTTTACGTAGATTTGAAATTTGCCCTGTGATATTGCAACTAGTAGCTGACGTATTTTTTTTCCTAAAAAATCTTATCTTTTATGTTCCCTTGCCTTATGTTTAAACTGTCAAAAATACACAAATTATCAGTACCTAATTGACAAAATGCTATCTCAAATAACACGCAGATTGCAGGGATAGGAAATAGATTGTGATGGCTAAGTCCATTCAGCAAAAAATCCTACAGGAGGGCATGCTGTTTCTTGTAATTTTATGTTTAGGAGATTAAGAAAAGCAACACAGTCATGAATGCAAGCATGAAATATTAGTTCTGTCAAACCATAGAACTTGAGCTATCCAAAATTGTAGCAAATGCAATTTGGTGCATTTTGATATTATGTCCATGTTACGCCCTTTATTATTGGTCATTGATGTCTCAGGAAGTTCAAGTATTTCATGTGTGTGTATGGTGACATTAACTATTATAAATCCAATTGACCTATATATCTGGTTCTTGACAGATAGGTTAGATATTTCTAATCAGCATGTTCACTTCTGGAGAATTAAAACCAAAAATTATTTTAAATATTCTTGGAGCAGTACAATCATTTCATATGAATTAATTCCAGATAGTGACTTGTTCAAAACTAAATATAAAGCAAAATATAACTATACTGCTTGCAAGGAATATTTTCCATTTATTAAGCGCTGTACATAATATCCCAACTTTATTGGCTGGTTTTAATTGGCTTGAGAACCTCTTGCCGTTATGCAGTAATCACTGGCATTAATGTTACAAAAGTGCCAAAGCTGGAACAGATGAACACATTAATAGAACTCACCAAGTCCGTAGGAAGAGTATCCTGAGTCATTTGTATGCAACACTTCGCTCCCAAAGCTGGCACCCGAACTGTTGTAGGTCCGTCACCCATCAGTCGTACCTAATGTGAACACGCTATGCATAAGCCCTAAATTTGTTGCAAATTTCTATCAGATTAATGGGTCTCCTTCAGCAATGAGCCACTATCACCTTAGCAGTAGTACCTGCACATTGCAAGATGGTATTTTGTTTAAATTTGTGGAAGAGATAGATTCTCTATTACAACTGTCTTTTCTTAAAAATGAAATAAATAAACCGGTATTAGAGATGGTTCATGAATCTGTGTTAGTTTGTCAACTCACACAGAAAAATAGTGCGTGCCCTTGCCAGAATTTGATGAGGCTTATTTTGGCTACTGATGTCAGACAGCTTTGAAAAACTTTTGATAAGTTCCAGCGCTTCTCATCCATTGCTAGGATGAAAAGTATGCATGTGATGGAAATCATATTATCACTGAACTGTTACAGAGCGTCGGTCGACTTTGTTGAGCCTATTACTCCACCTTCTGAAGGTGGTTTGAAGATATACATTGATATACATTAAGAGATTTTGCTGCATTGTTTCAAAAGACTTCGCCTCCTAAACCAGGTTTTAAATATCTTGTGAAATTCGTCTAGACAGGTTCTCAGAATATGCTTGCTGTGACTGGGGTGTTACACAGGGTATTGGGCTGAAAACTTCAGTTTAATACTCCATATCATCCAATTGGAAAATGGTACATTTATTCTGTTCAAATAATAGTGTAACGTAAGTTGTGTAAAGTTCTGTTAAATCAAATGCCAAGTGCCAGTCGTATTTTTTTATCCCGTGTTGGAATTGCCTGATCCCACTCCTAAATTTGAATTATAAACTGATACCTCTAACCACTGCGTCATTGGTGGAATTCTCCAATACTTTCACACTGTTACTTCTCCGGTTACATATATTTGCCAGAAATGTCTAATAGAGGACACAAGCACAGCGTTGTTGGATGTGGATATCCTTCTACTGTTCACTTGGCGAGAAGCTGAAAAATTACTTGTTGGGGTGAAGAATCTACAGTGAGAAAGGAGATAGTTCTAGATTGATATGGTACTTACTAATGCCGCAACCTTTTTAAAATCTGGTAATCCACATAGCAGAAGAAACTAACTTTTTGAGATATTTACTTAGCCAAATCTGACCAAATGCCCTATACTACTACTATTTTGTCAAATATGTATATTTGTCCCGTGTAGAAGCTCCATGCTGAGTTCATAGTTTGAAAATTTCCTTGGAGTTTAAACGAGACTAGTTTATCTATGTTATTGTAATGTGATTTTTCGTGTCTTTCAGATCAAAGAATTTAGAGGGTAAATTTCTTAAGGGTGGACCAAAGTAAAAGTACAGCAGTTGTCATCTGGTAATAGGTGGACTGAGCTGAACCCGCTGTATTTAAGAAAAGCTTTATGCTACATGTTGATTGCCTTGACATATGACACGAGATACCTTTCCACCAAAGCCTTTGGCCCGAGATTTATATAAGACGTTTTATTACACCTTAGACACTCGTGGCTTCCCCTTCGTCCTTACCGTTGTGGCAAATATACTGTCGGGATGCTGAATCTGCTAACCATCAGAAGTGTAATTTTTTAGTTTTCTTTCAATACAATGACTGTATCAAATATGTTTTATATTACTATGCGGGAACTACATTCGTAGATTTTGCCAATATATTAGTAATTTTTATTCGGGAAAATTTATAAGAATTTCTTATGTTGCTTTGCTTATGTTGCACATTACTGTACTTCAAGCTTATGTGTATTTCTTAAGGACATAACCGAATTAAGCCTCAAAACACCCCCAAATTAGCTCTCCAGCCCTGAATTTCCTATTTTTGTTGGTACTTAATTATATGCCATTTTTGCCTCCCCAGAATGAGTGGAATTGTCTTTATGAGTTTCATTTATCGATTTTTATAATCGTATTAATGGTCTGTTCTTAAGGGTTATCTTTACAAGTCCGTATGAGGTATGTGCGGGAAATTTTATCATTCTGACCTGGGGAATTAGCGAGTATTGACCTGAAGTTCAGTGTAGAGGTGCGGCAGAGAATTAAATAAAGCAGCTTGGGCTAAATGGAGACAGCGTTCAGGGATGATCCTTGACAAGATTTTTTTTGAGACTTAGGGTTAAGGTCTACAAAACAAAGATCAGACCAGAGCTGCCCTGTGACGCAGAAACGTGGGCAATGCGCAGAATAGAGGAGGGAGCCCTGGAACGGACAGAGATAAGAATGTTTAGGTAGATCCTTGGAGGGTTATGCTGGAAAGAATTAAAAATGGACAAATAAGAAAAAGGGCGGGTGTTTGTAAAATAACAGATAAGGCCAGGGGAAAGTAGGATGAGGTGGCATGGCCATGTGGTTCGCAGGGATGATGATACTCTTTGTTTAGGAAAAAAATTATATGACCGTTGAAGGTAGAGAAGAAGCAGAGGTTTAGAAAGCGACATGATAGAATTCTTTGGAAAAGGAAGACTCGAGCACCCGACACCATATGAAGACGGGATTACGGTCGTACGAAGAAGATCTAAAGTTCAATGTAGTTCGTGGTTAGATATCCAGAAGTTCCTCTGTTGGGCCATTTCCAGTTCGAATGAAGTCATTCGTAAGCCGAGGTTCAAAGACAACGTAGTTATTGCGGGAGGAATTGGCAACTTAAATTAAGTGTTTTGTGTTGATTGCTGCGATGCCACACTATCGAAAGGCCTGATGCATGCTGCGAGACGCGCAAGTAGGAAGCAGTCTTAATTGTTGGCTATGAATTGCCTTATCAGTGGCTTGTTAACCAATTCCGCTCTTTAGGTGGAGCCATTTAGAGCTAAATGAGGGTTTCTGCTCGTTCCTGGACTTCATTGCTTCAGACTTTGCAAGAAGAATTATTTAATACGACGATTCCATTATCATATATAGTGCAAAATCTTTGTGGGCTTTGCTATACTCGTTATTTCTTTTTATCTTATTACAGAGAGGCCTTTGGACCTCGTGATTAGGATTTTTATATTCCCGTGGGAAATAAGGCATCAGGTGGGATGTTGCCATAATACGCATATAAGTCTTATGTTATTGTATCCGTTTTGCGCTCCCGCGTGTTCTCTTACTACCATTTCTTCTACAGTTGAGCAGAAATTCAAATTCTTTTCACACGTTCTTGTCTTTTTACATGGCGGTTTACAAGGCTTTCGGTTGATTCTTGGCACTTTTAATGTATCTATTGATTATACGTTTTTTTTTTTAATATGTATTGTATTTGTTAACTTGTTGAACACGAACTTAGTACAGACAACAGCACCACATCGAGACTTCATTATTCATTTTCATTAGTCCTTTTCTTTTATTTTCTGGTCCATTGACACACGAGTGAAGCTTATACACAGATTTACATCGTTTTGCCAAAAGAGATTGCATTCCGTCAGAGATAACGAAACACGAAAATGAGGTACTGTAGATATGCATTTCCTGGAAAGCCCTTTTTCTCATTAGGTAGATTTGTTTAGCTGTTTGTTCTAAGCTTCATCACGTAAATGAGAACCTAGTACTCAAATGTGTTTTTATTATTGGAAATCTATACGTATGTAAGGTGTAAAATAAATGTTCATCTTATGCTTATTAATTCAGAAAGGCGGAACTGAGAACATAGGCAATTAGAATGGAGAGAATGGCTGCAGAGTTTAATGGAAAAGCCAGGTTAGTTATCAAAACAATTGGGTCGTATTTTTGAAAAGTAACTAACGAGAAGTACAGTTACCAGACGCGCAATAAATAGATGAAGGATATTTGCCAGTACGTTCCAGCAGCCCCAGATAAATCATAAAGCCTCTTTTCACATAGAGGTGATAATTTCGATCACGTATTACTGCGAACTGTAAATGCTACTGGGGAATGTTGTTTACCTGCTACGGAAGTCGATTTTAATGTTTTTTTTTTTTTTTGTGAAAACATGCTTTTTTGAAAATGCATTGACAGTCCTCTCCACATTTTTTCGGGCCTAAATTAATTTTTTTTATTTGTGATCCGAACCCACAAGGGAGATCCGTGACCGGGCAGTAATCCAGGACCTCTAACATTTGTTTGGAATCGATTTCTCCGAATTCTCCCATCCCATTAGCGTTCCAGTCACTAACCCCAGTGAAATCAACGGCACTTCGATGGGGTTCCCTACGGCATCTCTCTCTCTCTCTCTCTCTCTCTCTCTCTCTCTCTCTCTCTCTCTCTTCTCTCTCTCTCTCTTTCGGATGCTGAGTCACTAGATTTTGTCGTAGTTGTCAGTATTCATTTCAACGTTTTGTTCTTGTGATGATGAACCATTTGCCAATTCTTTTTTTATCTGTGTGAGTGTGTTTATATATATATATATATATATATATATATATATATATATATATATGTGTATATATATATATATATATATATATATATATATATATATATATATATATATATATATATATATATATATATATATATATATATATATATATATTCTGTGTATATATATATATTTATATATATTTTGTATATATATATATATATATATATATATATATATCTTGATAGATGATGAATAGATGCAAATTTCTCTTTTTTCTGGTGTTGAGTCACTAGATTTTTGTCAGAAGTAGTCAGTCTTCATTTCAACGTTTTGTTCTTGTGGTGATGAATCATTATAAATTCTTTTTATCTCTATATATATATATGTGTGTATTTATATATATATATATATATATATATATATATATATATATATATATATATATATATATATATAAGCACAGACAAAAAGAATTGGCATATGACTCACCACAATAAGAAAAAATTGTTGAAGTGAATACTGATATATATGTATATGTGGGTGTGTGTGTGTGTGTGTGTGTGTGTGTGTGTGTGTGTGTGCATGCATGCGAGACAAAATTCATAATCAGAGCTATAAACTTTCCAATCAGCTATCATGGTGGAGACGGGTTGATACCGATGCACAGTACATAACGTGAATTCGACAGGCTTACGTACCGCTGAGTTCATGTCAACTTGTGTATCTCTTGATGGCTAAGTGGTCAAAGTCACTGTGTATTATTGTTTAAAACCAGGCAGCTGTTCGAATCCTACACGTGACAAAGCATTTATCAGTTATAATTCCCCTTAGGTGTAAGTTATTTCCGAGATATAGTGAGCTGGATGTTAAAGATTTTTGTGGCATAATATTTGTGAATATACAAAGTCACGTGTATGCAAGTGACGAAAAATTCTTAATCAGCCAAGTATTACAAAATTACCAAGAAGCTATTATGGTGGTAGTGGGTTGATAGCGATTCTAAGTACAGAACCTGAATTTGACAGGCATATATACAGCAAAGTTGATATTAACTTACATCTCTCTTGATGGTTCAGGGGCCAAAGTCATCATTTATTGTTGTTTTTTAACCAGGCAACAGTTCAAATCCTGGTAGTGATGAAACACTTCAGTTATAATTCCTTTTTGGTGTAAGTTATTCCCAGGGCATAATGAACTGGATATTAAATTATATTTGTAGCTTTTTTTGATAAATAGACACATATATATATTATATGTTATATATATATATTTATATATAATATATATATATATATATATACATATATATATATATATATATATATGTATATATATATATATATATATATATATATATATATATATATATATATATATATATATATATATATATATATTTCTTTCTCAAATGAGACATTGCTCTTAATTTTAAGACAAACATTAATCGGTCCTAATCCTCAGGATGCACACGTACCCATAGTTAAGAAAAACATGCTCTTTCCTAATAATCACCCCCTTGAAGTAGTCACGGGACTTCACCATAAAACTGTGTCTTGTGAAGCCATCTGATGGGCAAGAGGGCACTTGAACAGTGGGGTTTTCTCTTTCCCCTGTTTGGCCTTAGAAGTCTTTCTCTACTCTTTTGCCACTTTCAGGCCTTCCATTTAGCAGCTGTTCTCCTTCTCGTTCTTCCATCATGCTGTCCACCCTTTCCTTGATCTGAGCATATGATCTTTGTTGACTACCACGGAATTATCTGTGACTTTGATTTGGACAACACTTTCAAATTTATGCCCTCACCCCTTGGTAGACCCCTTGGGATGTATACTTTGATAAGTGAAGAGTTGGGCTCCTTTGGAGTATGGAATGCCTCTTAACACTGAAAAGTTGACGACCTCTGCTTGGACAAGGACATGGCTTGGAAACATTCTTTAAGTGTCACTACACTGGAATCCTATGCTCCAACATGGAGTAAAGTGAGATTTACCAGAAATGTAATTGAAATAAGGTCAGGGATATTTGAAACATTCTCACATGATAATTATTTGATCCTCAGTCTGGAAGTTCTTATTATGACATGTTTAATGTGTACAAATACATCGTGAAGTTATATGGCTGAGAACCTAAGATATCATCTCAGAGCGGGCGAAAACTGACAAGAGAATATACCTATCCTGAAGAAAGTGAAAAATTACAAGGATTATCAACATCTTGGAGGGGTTAAAATTGATTGCTCTGCACATGCTTTCCGGAATCACTCAAAGGGAATGGTATTCTCCCCTCAGCTAGTGATGTATTCAGAAGAAAAACTTTTAGCAAAAATTAAAAGGTCAAGGTGTGATTGGAATGGAAAGCATGAAGTTCAGTGGTGCCATAGTTTCACTTCCAAATTTGCAGAGGCCAAACAAAATATTGGGCAGGTTTATTAAACCAGGAATATCATTTTCTGATATTGCTGCTGCTAACCCAAGAAGAAATGCAAATGCTTCCAGAAATGTTTCCTTCCTTAATATAAAGGGAACATCAGTGGCAACTTGTACTCCTGCCCCTTCGGAGGCTGTTCCAGTTGTGTCTCGTGCTCCAGCCTCTCTTTAGGCTACGCCAGTTATATCTGGCATTTCTGTTCTCTGGAAGTTGTGATAGTTCTGACTGGTACTCCTGCATCTTTCGAGGCGGCACCAGTTGTATCTAGTGTTTTGGTCTATCTGGAGTCAGCACCAGTTCTGACTGGCATTCCAGACACAGACGCTGCACCAGCTGTGTTTGACACTTCCACCTCTCCTGAGGTAACACCAGTCTTGTATGGTGCCCCAGAATTGGCAAATATGCCATCAGTTATTCTAAACGTCCATAATTCTAGGAAGACTGTGCTGTCTGTGGCAGATTCCTGCTCTGTGGTTACAGCATCATCATCATCAGCATTGAAACAAGGCAACCGAAAGTAATAATCAGTCTCCTGTCAGAAAAAAAAAGCAGCAGCAGGTCAGTAAAGTAAAAGCATTTGAACGGGACTAATTTACAGGCCTCTATATCTAAGTAACATTCATTCAGTTTCTCCAGTGGAATTGTCAAGGATTAAGAGCTAAATGGGAAGAGCTAAAGCTGCTCATCTCGGAAAGTGTTTCCTGTTTGTATAGATTTTTAGAAGGCTATGATAGGTAATAGTATGTGTGTGAGCCCACAAAAGTATACAATTACCATTTCCCTTATACATGAATATAGGAATCTATGGGGGTGCAGTTTTATATATTAGTATAAAGAAGATAGAGAAATTGAATAGAAAGTTGATAAATAATATAGAACTTTTGCAAAGAAAATGTTCATTATGCTTTCTTTATCTGCCACCTAGTGAAGTCTTCTCCATTAATGAATTTAAATCTACCATTCATCATTTGTCACATCCCTTTGTTATACTGCGAGATAAGAATAGCGGAAATCCTCTTTGGGATGACATAGTTGCCAATCAAAATGGTAATTACCTGTATTCAATCAAAGAAATGAAAATATAGGAATCTTAAACACACGGGAGTCCACACATTTTCATGTTCAGTAGGGCACATTGTTAGCTACTGACTTATCCATATGCAGCGATGACTGCCATGTTTTCTTTAGTTGCAGAGTGATAAATGATAGATTTACCAGTGACCATTTCCCAGTGTTAGTGAATGTATTTTCAAGTCTTGCATCCTCCAGGTCACCTAAATGGAACACTCATAAAATTTATCAAGCAACATTTCAGGACACAGTTCATTAGACAACTTTGCTTCAGTCAGTACCTAGGATTTCAGTGAGATTTATCTGCCGTTCAATTCCCTGGTAGACTCTAAATGCCAGGAAACTCCTAGGACTATGAAGTCTGCATTTTCTAGATATTGTAGATGAAAATGTGGGTATTTACTCATTGAATTTCCAAAGGCAACGGCTCATTTCTGCGTGGAAATTAAAGAGGCATGATAGGAATTTGGGACAACTTTCATATCATTATTAAATTTAAAAACTCTTTTAACTGTAGTTTGGAAGAGATTGAGAAATATAGCAGGCAAATTTACTCTTTGTTCTCAGGATCAGTGGTTGTGAGGTTGCAGAACCCCGGTTGGTCGTAAATTAATTTGATGATCATTTCACTAATATTGCGATGAAATTGATGAATGATCCTATTCTGCTCACAGAAGGTAAATGGAACAGGTTTAACAAGACAATCTACATTTTACCATAAGGGAATTTGAATCGCCTTTACGGGAGTGTAGTAGATCGGCTCCTGGACAGGATGACATAACATACTCAGTGATTAAGCATACACCCAAAAATACCAAGTTTCTTCATATTATGCCATATTAATAGAATATTTCCAGAACATACCATCCCTAAGTTATGGGTAATGTGAAACCAGGGAAAGCCCCTTCAAGACAGAATTATCTGTCATGCCTGTGTAAACTTATGGGAAAAATGGGGAATTAGTAGTTGGAACGTGGTAAATATTAGTACCCTGCTCATGGTGGTTTTCGAAGCATGCACTCTACAGCTGGTGAAATGGTGTAAACGGAATCTTCGATATATGAAGCGTTTGCTAAAAAAGCACTCATCAAGTCACTGTTTTGTTTGGCATTGAGAAGGTCTATGATGCAACCTGGAGACATGGCATTCTGGTGATTCTTTATGAATGTAACCTGAGAGGCAATGTGCCTCTTTGAAGGTTTGAAGAAAAAATAGGCTATTTTAGGTTCAAGTTGGAATAACAATTTCAGATATATTTAATCAAGAAAAAGGAATGCCTAAAGGTAGTGTTTTAAGTGTAACTTTGGTTGCTTCAGCAATCAGGGAGGTATCCAAAATAATTCCCTCAGATGTAACTTACACTCTTTCCTTCTGTGTAATATTGATTCTGTTTTAGATGCTGGTATACATGATATATTAGGTAATGCTAATTCAGAATATGTTATACCTCATAAATGTGTCTTAATACATTTATGGTCTTTCGCTAAAGATTGCGAGTTGAAACAACAGTAAAATTGTTATTTCGATCACGTACTAATTCACCAAAATATTTTACGAAGATGAGCTTCAGAGTGTCAGAACGGGTTCATGTAATGGACGACTGTGTTAATATCATGAATTCTTCGTAAATGTATGCTTGGTGTGTATTTGGTACTGAAATACGTAAACAAAGTACATTGCATAACATACGAAATGGCAGTTACTGATAATTAAAACGACGTTCTTAGGTGCATTGGTCTCAGTTTTTCTCCGTTATTTATTATCCAAAGGATCGTTAAAAAAAGTAAGTTTTGAAAATCTTTCCTCTAAAATAATATAACTATTTTGTGTGAATGCTTCATGATGTAATAAGTTTTTTCTGCTAACATATCCCAATATTTTTGGACGAAGTATCTCAAGAATTTAATATAGAATATTAAAGCGGCAAGGTCAAACATGTAAGGGAGCAATAAAGAATAAAACTTGCATTTTAAAACGGTATTTCAAAGGGCAATGTAGTTCTAGTAACCACTTATAGTTTGACAGTTAAGGTAAGGTTCGTCTTTTATATATCAATAGAAATCCTAATCTAGTTATCAGTAGTCTGTCATTACGCTGGAAAGCATGCAATAAATTCAATTGAATTAAGAAAAAAATATATTTCTTCTCTTTTCTGTCTCGTTAAGCAGAGAGAGAGAGAGAGAGAGAGAGAGAGAGAGAGAGAGAGAGAGAGAGAGAGAGAGATTAACAAACGTGGTTAGCTGGAAAGAACGTGCTAAGGGCTGGGAAGGACCACGGTCAAGTGAAACCTTGGAATCCATAGCGTAGATGTGCATGTAACTCTTGGTTTGGGATTTTCTTTCTGTGAGCGAAAGGCTCAAATTCTACTTAATGAGGACACTGCACTGGAGTGCCTGACAAAGGAATTCTAATTAAAGGTTTAAAACAAGGCCCTCTGCCTCGCCGGTGCTTATATGCCCGCATCTCAAGAAAGTTATGGTTAGCTGTTCCAGGTAACGTGGCTGCCACATACCTCGTACTCCAGAAATAGGATTTAGAGATGAGGGTGTCGAACAGAGATGTGGGTGTCGAACAGGGGTGAGGGTGTCGAACAGGGATGTGGGTGTCGAACAGGGATGTGGGTGTCGAACTGGGATGAAGGTGTCGAACAGGGATGAGGGTGTCGAACAGGGATGAGGGTGTCAAACAGGGATGTGGGTGTCGAGCAGGGATGAGGGTGTCGAACAGGGATGTGGGTGTCGATAAGGGATGTGGGCGTCGAACAGGGATGAGGGTGTCGAACCGGGATGTGGGTGTCGAACAGGGATGAGGGTGTAGAACAGGGATGTGGGTGTCGAACAGGGATGAGGGTGTCGAACAGGGATGAGGGTGTCGAACAGGGATATGGGTGTTGAACAGGGATGTGGGTGTCCAACAGGGATGTGGGTGTAGAATGTCGAACTGGGATGAGGGTGTCGAACAGGGATGTGGGTGTCGAACAGGGATGAGGGTGTCTAACAGGGATGTGGGCGTCGAACAGTCAGACGCAAATGGTAAGAGCGATGGATTAGTGAAAGGAAAATAGCAAAATCGTGATAAGGGAAGCGAAAAAAATGGAGTACATATTGATGACTTTCCTCACATGCAGTGTTTTCCTGAAAGCAATGTTAAATCTAGTAAGAAATGAGTTACACAGTAGTTTTAAAAATAACAACAACAGAAAGTTCGAAGTGACAGTCGTTACATTGGTAATAGAATGGAACTACAAATAAAAAAAAATATGAGAGGAAGAGAACGAGTGCAAAAAAACTTATTGTCCTCAGTAATGTAATGTTGGCACGATTATCTTGAGAATTTATGAATATTAGCCTAATCATAATTGATACAATACAGAATACACTAAGATCAGTGCTACTTTATCATCAACATCACATATTCTGAATATGCATTATTTTCTTAACACGTACTGCCTTGAGTGCAAATAAAATACCTTTCACAAAGGTTACATACTGATACCTACTAATAATACTAACAACGATATTCCACCAACAGATGACACTATTGCTGCTTTGAAGCTAATATTGCCATCGAATGAGGTTACCTTTCAAATTATTGTTTTATGATAGTACAACCATGCTCAAAACTGGCGCTATGTCACTGCATAAGATTTCGGTCAAAAGTCTTCAAAGGCACCTTATCAAGCTACTTATTCATCCCTTCTTTGAATGTCAAAACACATATATCAAAAATGTAAGTAAATATTACATATAACCAAATTGCAGAAAAACAGTGACGAAACATTTTCAAAACTTTCGTGCCTCCAGTGCCGATGCCTTCGGCATAAAATGGCTTTATGCTAAAATGCTAAAATACTATAAAAAATAAAAAAAAAAATTCTATAACATTATGATATTGCTTAGTGTCACCATAAGATTTTAGATAGTCTTATTTGATTATTTTTACGCTTCAACTTCGAAAAAAATAAGTAAAATATGCAAGTATTATTACTGTAGCTAAAATTCATCCACTGATATTAGTGTGTGGGCGTGGCCTGTATGTTACGGAACAAAGATTTTGTTACTAGACCCAAGCTTGTTAGTTTTCTTTACTTGCTAAAAATACATTTTACACTTAGTATTCGCGGTTGTATAACTAATTCTGGCAGGAAAGCAAATGAAGTTATGTACATATTTTTGCACTTTAAATTTCCTTCAGAATCAATTACACACCAAAATCAAGCAGAAGGACTTCTAAGGGATTAACAGTGTTCGTCATTAAAAAAAAAAGCCGTGTTGCTTAGGCCTAAACGTTAATACTGAAAACTGTTTAAATTAATAACTAACTTTTCCATATGATTGAAAGAATCATCTTTGTTTATTATTCAAAGAACAGATAATCTCTAAAAATAAATCCTTTAGTAAACTTGGTTGCATCCTGGAATCTTGAGATATTTTTGTCAGACTTATTAACCCTTAGTGCAACATGCAGGCAGTTTTGAACATAGCCTAAAACTCACATATTCAAAGAAGACTGTTTGTAATTCATATCTCTATTTTCAAAATTTTGTTAGAACTGTTGGGCTTATTAAGGCAACTGCTATATATTGTGGACATAGTTCTGGTGACCGTTTAGAGTAGCAAGCCTCGCATACCAACCATGTCACAATGTTCCTTGAGCTTAAAAAAAATAACAGACTACAAATGATACGAGTGCTTAAAATATTTTTGTTAGTTATGAATTCACAAACTTATTGAGGTATATGACATCTGAAGTAAGAAAAAAAAGTTTGACAGTATTTGACGACAATACGATAATTTATTGTACTTCAGAGATTTGGGATGATACAAAAAGAATAATATGAGTATGACTGTACGAGCATGTTTTTTGTGTTGTAAGTTTAATTTTTGTTTTGCCCCAGAGTCTTTTATGCTGCTTCCACAACGCATTAGAAGCGGGGAAAAAAGCTTGTGAATCAAAACAAAAAAGAAACTTAAACCACTAAAAACTTCTTTGCACTGCACTACCATATCACAGTATTTGAAAGATATCCCCCCATCTACTTCAGGATTTTCGAGTTAATGTAACATTAAAGAATAATAAAACAATGACACGTACTTATAAAGAACTGTCCCGACAGTACTGAAGGATTTTTGTATATCTAATTTCCTTTAATAACTTTAAAATTGGTCAAACTGGAAAAACATTAGAAAAAAAGAAGAACAGCATAAAAAGTGTGTAAGATATGCACAGATGAACAGTGAGAGTTTTGTTTCGTGGCCAGAGTTAAAAAAAGATTATTCTTATAATGCTCAGGAAGGAAACATCATTGAGTCTAGTTCTATAAAAGGAGGCTTTTCTAATAGTATGAAAATCAGTCAAGGCGTGTATAAACTCGATCCATTAATTTCTAAATAAATATGTAAAATGTTTATATTTTAAGGAAGGTAGCAGATATGTATGGAAAATGGATAATCATATTAGTAAACAGTGTAACTGACCCAATCTCAAAAGAGTGCTTGTCCCCACCCCCGGTACTAGTCAGGTGTGGATTTTAATTTTCCAGCGGTCTCTGTGTTTTTGTATTGATCCCTTAATATTTATCTTGTGAATCTCTGCCACTATGTATCAGACCGTCGTCAATGGCTTAGAAATAATGCCGAAACTGATTATGACCCACATCCACTCTTTTATTTTTCCTGTTGTAATGAATGCTATATAAATCACGTGTCAGAGTAATTGTAATCTTGTGTGTGTGTATATATATACACATATAAATATACACACACATATATATAAACAACTGACAGTTAATTAAGAGTAGTGAATTCCAGCTTTCAAGCGGGATGTAAATTCGTGTCGAACGGGTTGTGACCACACTGCTGTATGTGTCTGTTAGTGTAAGTATGACGCGATGACAACTTTGATAAACGTGTGCGATCATCACGTACAAAAAACTTAAATGTCTATTCATTTTACCCATTTTACCACAAGAACAAAAACCACAGACAATTTTACAAAGATAATCGAGTTATTTGAATGCTTAAGCCCTCCATTCTGATACATGTAACGAGTACGGTAACGACGCGGAAATAATCATTCTGCTATATAACAAATTCTTTTGGGTAATCTTCTATGGACGCCGAGGAATTATTCCCAGTCTTATTTCTAGATATCTTTAAGTAGGGGAATCTGCTTTTGTGCCCCATACTTTATGGAGCCACATTTTATTGAATATATACAGTATATGGAAATAAAAAAAAAGGAGTTCACTGCATCTGCGCTGATTCATAGAGAACAAGTTACTTAGCAAATATGTTAGAATATTTTTTTTAGAATTCCTCCCTTCAGGAGCATATATTATTTCCTATTGTTCCTGCTTTGGGATTTTGTTTGAGATTTACGGTAGTCTTTTTTTTTTATTTCATCATTTTATTGTAAACAGTTTCCACATTCTTTTACGTAGTAAGGAACGTCTTTGTCGTTATGTCTTGAAAAGTTCTACGTAAAGGGTTATAAAGTATAATAATATGGTAAGCTGGCATTTCACCCTGGAATATCATTTTGTACGCAGTCAGCTACTGTAGGTATATTTGCTCCTTAAGTGTTTGTTATCTCACTGTGGCATGTATGATTTTCATATCGCTTTGTGGCCTTTCTGTTTTTAGGATCTGTATATCCATAACCTCTCAGTTGTTACGCAAGTTGATTTGATTCTTTTTCACGATGGAAAGTTTCATCTTACGACCTTTAATGGTCATCTGTTGTGAGTTTTACATTGTTCTGGTCTCAACTTCCTGTACTCTTTTCATTGTTTGATTTTATGTTAATTCATTTGTCATTTTCGTTAGTTGGAGTGCTTACCATCTTTTCAAATTGTCTTTCAGTACCTTTCTAAAGAGCTGTTTCATATCATATGCCACTATTCCTTTTCCCCCTCAAAAAAAAAAGGACCGAGGCTTACGTATTTTTCAGCACTTATTTATGTGTTGTCAATCATGTCTACTTGACTTTAGTGTTTAGTTGTGTGCGGTGTTCTTTCTCTTTTTCTTGTGAGCATTCTTTTTTCTGAAGGATCATGCTTTTCAAGTTCTGTAGTTTGTGTGGCACATACCAAATCTGATTCATGTGGACGAATATGGTCATATCCATGTTCCGCAGAGGTCTCTCGGTTTACTGAAGAATATTTTATATCAAATCAAAATTAAGTAAAGTGCAAGAAAGGTTGTTGTGAAATACGTCCGTAAAGTAAGCCTTAAATGTTTTGTCGATGATGAAATCAAGAACGTAAATCCTGCAGTTACATCTGTATTACATTAATGTTGCCATGGAGACAATACTGCAGGGAATGCAATCGACATCCCAGTATCCCTCACGTTGAAAAATATGCCCTGGATCTTCTATTAACCTACGGTCTCGTGCGCCCTCGATAATGGATCCTAATTACGGAGAAGAAACCTTTGATCTCTGTAATTGCAAGCATCTGCATCCCGCTCTCCCTGAAAGAGCCGCTCCTGGGAACAGGATGTAAGTCACGTATCTTCTCCCATGGCAAGTAAGGAGGCTCGATTTATGTCTTGCAATGCATCAGGTAATTTATGGCATACCATTTGCACTAGTGGTGGTGGGCTATTGTCAAGCTCGTGTCATGAACGTGGACGTTCCTGTAACAATTTTTTTTACAATTTTATATAGATATATATAATTCCTTTTATTGTCCAAATCTGTAACTTCTTTATTCCACAGACAGTCCGTCATTATCATTAATGATTTAGTAAAATCAAGAAATGAATTATTGTTGCAGTTATTGTTTTTTTTTGTTATATTTTGTTATTATTAGAATGGTAAAGTGATTTATTTTTGCAAGTCCAACCTTAGTTATTGGTGAGATATCTGCACTCTGGTTCCTTCCGTTCAGTTATAAATTAATATATGATAACCTTGCCTCCTTTGTGGTATCCAGCAATTGAAAATTAGTATGAACAAAAAATTATCATTCTGTTAATTGCTGTGAGCAATACAAATTATGCAAAGGTCTAGAAAATGATGCGATACAATTGTTGATCCTATTTTTATGGGATAATCACCAGCAGCCTTTTTTGAGCCATATTTTGGCAGTCGAACTTCTTTCTCCCCTGGTACCCAGTACTCATTTAAGAATCTTTGTTTTGGTGGCCCTATCTCCTAAAATGCATTCTGTCTTACGTGGGAAATTTACAAAAGAATTGCTATCTTTGACTCATTCTTGCTCTCACTGCAAAGTGAATATGGTTGTTTTTACAACAGACATCAGTAATACAAAATGCATGTCCAAGAAGTCAGTGATTTTTTTTTCTTTTAGTTTTCATTCAAATGTCAGAAGGATGAGCAATATATATTGTTTCGCTCTCACTAGATGAATGGTCCTCGTTCTTTAAAGACTGTCTCATGATATATTCATACAGTTTACATAATGAGAAATGCCCAAAGAAGAAGGCTGATGAATTTATGAAATTATATTCATCGGATTATTTTTTGTAATTTATGGCCTGTTATTTAGCTTGATCAGATCAGGACCTCTGAAGGATAGTCCACAAGATTTACAAAGGGTTTAGAACTACATGAGCATGGTTTCCGTGCTAATCATAGTACAAAGAAAAAAGTCTGTTTGGTGTAAATCTCAAATATTAACAAATCCTCGAGCACTGGCGTTTGTATCCTTTAACCCACCACAAAGTATAAGCAGTAATGCATTTATTTCAAATTCACTTTGTAGCACAACAAGCACAGATGAATTGGTTTAAAGTTACTGAAAGAAAATATATTTTCTGAACTTGGTCAGATTTCCACAAGAATATGTATTTATATTATATTATATATTGTTCATTAAAGTCATTAAACTTGTTTACTCACGATGTCCAAATTAGGTATTTTAAGTATATTGTATTATAGGTTTTCTATCGTTTACTGATAATTATGCCATTTGAAGTCAGAGCTTTTACGACCTTATTTCCAGCATCCTTTTATTGATACTATGATAAAATCTCTTCTAGGATAAACTCCCCAAAAAGGACAAAGTTCCCCTTACACAATATCCTCGATTTAAAAGCTGAACTTTTTCCGCACCCTATGTAGCTCAGTAGTTTGGTACAGCATTCGCTTGACACTTGTTTCTACATTAAGCTTAAATAAGTACTTTCCTCAAGAAAAACTGTTTTCTAAGAAACATGTAAAACAGCTTTAACGCTTTGTGTAAGATTATTTTGCTTAAGGCAAGAGAGGACAAGTTAGATTGTTATAGATATATATATATATATGAAGCAGTCAGAGTTTATAAGTAGTGTAGTATTCAAGGAACTCACTTTTAGAAAAATTTTTCGTAATAATCCACACAAATTTTGCTTCATCCTATCGAAACACAATTAGACAAATGGACAGCCATTCCAACAAACAAACCACAAAAAGTGTAAATTCTTATTTGACCTATGACCTCTAAGTATGGCCATGACCTCATTCGGCACACTTGGATCATTAGTGGGTTGTGCATGCTAGTTATGAAATAACTGTCTCGTTTAGTAAAAAAATATTGTTGCCAAGGTGCAATTTTCATATTGAATTTTGAATTTCAGTGTAACCTTTAACCTCACACTGCATATTAACGTACGTATGACAAATATGAAGTCTTTCATGCAGTCCAAATGCTTTTTACCGAGGTTCAGTTCTTATTGGACTTGAGCTCTAAGTATAAACTTGACGTTCGCTAGTGAATTTTGTATGCCATCCATTTAGTTTCTGTTTTGTAGAGTTCAAAAGTTACAGAAAAAATTAAATTCCTGTTTGACATTTGACCTCTAGGTATGAACTTTACCTTGACCTCAGTTTTCATATTGCCGTCGTCAGGGGAATATGCAATCTAAAAATGAAGTCTTTCATGTATCATTCGAAAGCCATGACCATATTTATATTCATGTGTGACATTTAACCTTTAAGTGTGACCTTGATATCAGCGATTCCCGTATTGGATTCATTAGTAGGTTAGTATAGTTGAGAAGCTTTAGCCACCCTTAAATATTTTTTTATCTTTGAATTATAATTATGACCTTGACGTCAGTGACCATCTGCACATTAGATTCATCAGTGGTAAGCATACTGAAAATGAAGTTCATATCTTGTATACTTAAAAAAGTTATGAGCAAAGTTAAATCCCTGTTTGGCGTTTTGCCCCTGAAAGTTCAGACGTTGTACTCTTATCTCTGCCAGAGATTAATCAGTTCTCGCGAGTCACGAGGAGCACATTTTTAAAATGTAATTAAAACTTTAAACATGACTTTCTGCGCAAGCCTTGAAACAAACGGGCAAACAAATAAATATTTAAAATTACCGGACCATAAGCACAATCTCCTTATCGGTAATCACATCTACGCACCAGATACTCTAGAGTTTGAAGCTATAAAAGTTTGTAATGAAATTAAAAATCGCGTGAGAGAAACAGCAGAAACCACGGGAACAGGATATCACTGAAGCTTGCGGATCAGCATCAGAATTTTAGGATTTGGCGCTTGGAAAAACAGAATTTGCAGTCACAGGACGTCATCCTTTTGCTAGTGAACAATAGCCAACGTTGGCCTACCCCGCAAAACCGAAGGTGGGGAAAATTCTAAATGTCCCAACACCTAGAGAGAGGTGGGTCCAAGGGAAGCCTTACTTTTCAGTTAAAACCCGACGTTGTACATTGCATTAGGTTAAAATGCGTTCTTGTATATTACTCTATGATTTTTTTTTTTACTATATTAGGTTATATTCGCGGATTCATTGAGGCACCCTAGGTCGACTTAGGTTAGGATGCATCTTGGTTTCTCACTCTAGACCAAGTTAGACTCTGTTAGGAGTTATACCTGAAATTGCTATTGCTACCTCTTCTTGCTTGGTTACGTAGCTTGTGATTGTTTGATTACGCTTATATTGATTGTATCTGATAATCTTTGTATGCTTTTTAATTTCTGTTAGTGCAGTTCTAGTTTTTGGGAGTTTTCCATTTTGGAAAAACTCTGGTATCTCACTCAGCTGTAGGATGTAGAGAGAAATACAAAATAACAGTGCTTGCATCAACAACAACGGTAAGAAAGGCAAAAAATGATATAAGATAAGCAGTCCGAAAATATGTATAGTTAATGTCGGTGGGGCGAAAGTCATCTACCAATAAAGACTCAGATAATGTTTTCGATGAATTTTGTCGTAATATCCCTTTGATCTCAGCAGGGGTTGAAAAACTAATCAAGTGGTCAAAATCTTTTTATTGGCTTGGCTCTGTGGTAGCGTGCTGAGCTGGCTGTACTCCCGGTCTACCACCACCAGCTGCTAGGGCCAGAACAGTACCAATTTAGTTTGAAAAGTCATTAAAATTGGAACCTAAGCACGTGCACAGTATCTAAGGAGTTACTATGCCAGGTTACACACCTTGTATACAAGCGAATTTTACCCAACTTCCCGATCCATAATTAGTTCAAATGATGGCATTTAATTCGCATTATCCCTTCTAGATCATTATGACGACAGTCACCAATCTCTCTCTAGCCGTGACTTTGATCTTGATAAGAGGTAGAAATTTTCTTTTTTATTGCACGGTATTTTGTTTTGAATTCCATTATTATTATTATTATTATTATTATTAGTTGTTGTTGTTGTTGTTGTAGGAAATAAAATTAATCAGATGAAAGATAAATAATAGAAGTCAGAAGATATGTCACTCAATTAATCATTGGTGTTTTGTCTTGTTGTAACCTACCGTCGTGGCATTCTGTTACTCCAAACAATTAAAATGACAACACTTACTGTTCTTCATTTGCTATTGTTGGCATTTGCTATTCTGTATTATCATTAAAATACATTCATTGTTAAGCATATTTTTTTTTTTTTTACATAACTCGTTCTTTCCAAAAATATTTCAAACTAGTCGATGACTTTAAATGTTATAAAATGACTATGAAAACAGAACCGTTACATTATTATGTATATATAGTTATATCTCAGTTAAATGACAACTACGAAAATCATATTACAGAATATGTCCTTGCGCAATAATTATATCCATAATTATGTCAGCTGCGAGAATCTTAATCAAAGTAAGCGTAAGATGTGTTAGGTACGGTTGCGGAATCGGTGAGAATTTGACTGATTGATTGACTGTTTGAACGACATGCATCAGACTACTGGTGAGAGAGAGAGAGAGAGAGAGAGAGAGAGAGAGAGAGAGAGAGAGAGAGAGAGAGAGAGAGAGAGGTGGTGTTGGGGAACATGTAAACCTTTAATATATCAGCTGTATTTGCAAATTTACTAGAAATATGGTGTCAAACATTTTAATTTGAAATTTGAAGGATTGCCTGTCTAAAATAAGTTCAGTTTATAATTATATGATTATTAGTCTCAAAATAACCTACATTCTTCTAAATTACCTCCATTACAATTTATTTTCATTTTTACTTTTACTTTTGCTCATTATAAACTTCATTTTTTGGTACTTGCAAGTTTCTCCACTCAGTTTAACTCTTAAGAATTAATCGTTTTAAATGTACTTATTCAGTAGTTTTAACTGTTAGTATAAATTCATGTTTATATGTGCATAACCTTTTTTTCTTTACCAAGCAAGTGTATGAATTGCTATGATGACAAAATCGTTAGTAGCCTAACCCGCCGCCCCACCCCTCTCTCTCTTCTTCTTCTTCTTCTTTTTCTTCTTCTTCTTCTTCTTCTTCTTCTTCTTCTTCTTCTTCTTCTTCTTTTCCAAACGTTTCATTGAAGTGCTACTTAATAGAGTACTACTGCGTTATAGCACACGGCAAGTGTCTTGAACGGGGAAAGACCATTCCATATTTAGAATACGGGGATGTAGCGTCACGTAAAAGATGAAGCTTATTATCAACTGCTGTATTTTCTAATCCAAACTAAATTTTGGGAGTGTACAACCTAAGTCTCATTTTCCTTATTAAAGTTTAAACGAATTCTTGCACGCATCGGATTAATTTACTGAATATTGAAGACAGAATAAGTATCAAGCAGCAAGAGTAGATTTTTATAAATACATATATATATGTTAAAAATAACTAAGGAATAAATATAAAATATTCCTTAGATGCACATAGATTAATCGGCTTTGATATTAATGGATATGATGAAGTTTCTATAGCAAGAAACTCTTTGTGCGCCAAAAATTAATTTTTTTGTTGATTTCAGTCTTAGAATTGAATTAGCATATATTTCTTTCACATTTTTTCCAATTGCAGAGGTTAATTGGAACTTATCAAATGAATTTGGACGAATTTAGTCTCAAAGAGTGTTTTGAATGTGAAAAAGCTACTGCTTTTTCTTTTGGATGTTGAGCATTTCAGGTGAAATAATTTGAGTAACTTTTATAGAACTTGTATTAATTACCTTACTATCTTTTGTTTGTTTGTTACTAAGTTAACAAAGTAGTAGCGACCGTTGTAAATGATGGCACATGAAACCAAGACTTCCACCTGATCTTTTCACTTCTATCAAACATTCTTGTTCTGGAGACTACAGGTTACTGGCTAACATATTCAAATTTAAATTTTAACGGTTTATTATCTTAAGATTTTATATCTACACACTGATAGCGTTAAAAAAGTATTTTAAAAAACCAGCGTAAAATGTACACGCCCGTTTTCCAGAAATCGAAAAAATGGTTCGAAAGCGCTAAGTGGTAATTACTGAAAAGTACATCCTGTCACAGATTAAATCTCCCTTTAGAATAACGGACTTTAAATCGAATCCCTTAATTCAGCCCGGATCTTAAGAGCAAATGGATGTCCCCCAGTACGACCAAAACCTTCAATAACAGCTGATTGGTATCCCTTTTAAAAACGCTTCTGAAATAACGAGGCAAGAGGAAAGGAACCATTGATATAAAGAGTAAGAAACCCTTTAAAGACGTCAGTGGAAATTTCTATGGAGATACATTCAAGATATGAATGTGAAGTTTGACATTTGTAATATTCAGTATTTTCTGTAGACACGAAGGGCTTTTCTCCGTAGGGGGTTAGCGCCATCAGTGCACCTCATGCGGTGCACGTTAGGCATTACTAACTGCAACCCCTTTCATTCCCTTTACTATACCTCCGTTTATATTCTCTTTCTTCCATCTTACTTTCTACCCTCTCCTAACAATTGATTCATAGTTCAACTGCGAGATTTTCCTCCTGTTACACCTTTCAAAACCTTTCTACTCTCAGTTTCCCTTTCAGCGCTGAATGACCTCATAGGTCCCAGGGCTTGGCATTTGACCTAAATCTTATATTCCAATTCCACATAGGACTTTTCGCGATGCTGTAGTTATTGCAATTTTAAATAATGTTCTGTGGAGAGAATATTGAAGGAAAATATTATATAAGAAATAATTCATTATATTTACATAATTATAATGCGCTGTCAGTAATTGTATATGCAGTATGAATGCTAATGTTAAAACTCATTATAATCAGAAGCAAAGCCACCTTCCAACTGTGTAGAACCATTGCAGCATTAAATGCGAAATAGATGTTAAAATGTCGAGACTGATTATCCACTTTAAGATATCAATGTCCTTTGAACTCGGCGTTCGCCGGAAGAAAATACTTTAGTGGCAGTTACTGGGTAAGTGTAAAGGAGAAAGAACAATGGGATAAAATCTATAGCTTTTAAAAAGTCACGAATTCTTGACTTTTTCCTTTTTTTTTCTTTTATACGGCAGCCACTTTTTCTAATTGCTACAAAGTAAATAAGAAAGTTCCGCTTTCTTGTCCAAGCAAATCAGTGATACCTTTACTGTAGACAGGATGGTTTATTTTGTCCAAATTAGGAATATTTCTTATCAACCTGCTCTCTCTCTCTCTCTCTCTCTCTCTCTCTCTCTCTCTCTCTCTCTCTCTCTCTCTGTCTCATTCATCCATTAGGAGCAACGTTTTAAAGGAATTGTGTAGCCGAGCGTGCTAATTACCTCTGAATCAAGGGATGGCTGTGATCATATCCTCATTTGAACAGTTGACGACCCGTTTTATCGGCTAACGGCCAAAAATGTAACAGCCAAGTTATGATTCCTCCCGGTGTAATATGTTATTGGTAATGCATTTTTTTTTTTTTTTTTTTACCTGATTGGTTTTCATCCAATAAACTGTTAATGCTGAGTGTCTGATCGGTTAACAACCAATATACTGGTAATGAAAGTCAACACTGGTAATGAAAATCACCAGATGTCATACATCCAATAGACTTTTCCTTCCTTGTCTCGTTATTTCAGTAGCTTTTTTAAAAGGGGTAACAGTCGGCTGTTATTTTAGATCTTAGTTGTGTTGGGTAACATCGATGGGCTCTTAAGATCCAGTTTGCATTAAAGGATTCGATTTAAAACACATTATTCTAAAGGGAGATTTAATCTAAGACAGAATGCATTTTACAGTAATTACCACTCTAGCGCTCTCGAATCATTTTTCGATTTCTTGAAAATGGGGTAAAAATTTTATATTATTTTTATTTATATTTTTGTTAACGCTCCCTGAGTGCAGACATAAAATCTTAAGAAAATAATACGTTTAAACTCGTACTCATTTTGTTTTTTTATGCGGCTTGTTTTCGGTGAGAAATCTTTCACATTAAAAATTTACAATTTTGGGTGACCAAGCATAAATAGTTAAAACTTCTTTCAGGTTTTAACACTTTGCTGTTGCGGCACAAAGGAAGAAGGCAAAAAACATAAATAAAAGAAAGTAAGGAAAACGACACGAAATGTCCTCTGAAGTTTCCCAGACCAACAATACCGTGCTCTCTTCTTTTTGCGCCGTTATTTACTTGTTATTTCATAGGAAGTGTGCTTCTCTTTTTCGGTAAAACTTGAGCTTTTTAATACCCTCGTCTGAAAAACCGTACCTGAAAGAGAAGTGCGAAGCGCAACAAACTTTGTTATTTCTTGCTTGACTAAAACATAGACAAATGCACAAAATTCTCAGAGTCAGACTGGTTTCTGTTAGAATAGTTTTGTCTGTTTTAGTTTTCTGTAAAAGAAAACTATTGTGCCGGCTTTGTCTGCCCGTCCGCCCTTTATTCTGTCCGCCCTTTTTCTGACCGCCCTCAGATCTTAAAAACTACTGAGGCTAGAGGGCTGGAAATTGGTATGTTGACCATCCACCCTCACATCATCAAACATACCAAATTGCAGCACCTTAGCCTCAGTAGTTTTTATTTTATTTAAGGTTAAAGTTATCCTTAATCGTGCTTCTGGCAGCGATATAGGATATGCCACCACCTGACCGTGGTTAAAGTTTCATAGGCCGCTGCCCATACAGGTATAATGCTGTATACAGAGACCAGCGAGAGACAGATCTATTTTCGCTGGCCTTAACCCTTTGATTTCGGTTGTAACGTATACGACGCATTTAATAAACTGGCCCGGAACACTGTTGTGTCGTATACGAGCACCGGTAATTTCCTTTTATGTGAAGGACTGATGATTGAAATACTGGCCTCTTTTTCTTGATATGGTAACAGTCTGTCAGTTGCCATACAGTGAATTCATATAAATTCACGTGTTTCCCTAAAATTCATTAGTCTTCATCAAGATGTCACAGGAGGACTGGGTCAAGGATACGACATCCTCGAGTTGACCGCCGGCAGATCGAGAGAAGAGCTCTCGACGAGGATAACTATTTTATAGACCTTCTCGACTCATTTTCTGGATATGAAAATGAATCGGATTTAGAAGGAAATGAAATGGATAATTATGGTCCTGGTACAAGAGACAGTGATGAAATATCAACCGACAGTGAAAATGACGAAAATCTGCCACCTACAAATGAAAGCCAAGGTGTCAAAAGAAGGCGGAGACAGCGAAGTGACCCAGGTGATGAGTGGGAGTGGGCTGCCAGCAATTTCAGCCCAGAGATTTCATATTTGACAGCAGTGGCAGTGGCATTACGTCGAAATGTAATGTGAATGAAAATTCAAAGGAAGTAGACTATTTTTTTGAATTTTTCGACAACGAATTTATGGGGCTGATTGCTGAAGAGACAAACCGTTATCAGAGATTCCTTGTTGATACGCTAGGAGATGCAGTGCCAAAGTATTTGCGAAAATTTGCTCAGGTTACTGTGGAGGAAATGATACGGTTCCTTTGTGTGATTATGATCATGTCGCATATAAGTAAACATCGCATCGTAGATTACTGGACTACGCTTGAGACATTCGAGACAAAAGGAGTGAGAAGGCTGATGGCAAGGGACAGATTTCTTCAAATTCTACGGGTTCTACATTTCGTTGATAATTCACAGGAAACAAGCCCAGATAATAAACTAAAAAAATTAAACCCGTGCTCGACAGTGTGCGTAGAAAATTCAGGGAAAATTTCAACCTTTCCAGGATTTATGCATAGATGAAAGTTTAATGTTATGGAAGGGAAGGCTAAGTTTCAAGCAGTACATTCCAGATAAAAGAAGTCGATTTGGAGTGAAAATATTTGAACTTTGTGATGCCAAAACGGATTATATTGTCGATTTTATAATCTATACTGGAAAAGATACAGAGATATTGGTAGATGAGGATCTAGGGGTATCTGGTTCTGTGGTAAAAACATTTATGGCCTCGCATCTCGGAAAACATCACATCCTGTATTTCGATAATTGGTATTGCAGCCCAAAACTGCTCAAGTATTTGGGCGACAACGAAACAGGAGCATGTGGAACAGTCCGGAAAAATAGGAAATTTATGCCTAAATTTCCTGATGTGAACAAATCTGAGATTTCGTCTCAAAACTGCAATGGAATATTAGGTTTAAAATGGCAGGATAACAGGACAGTGTATATGTTATCTTCAGTACATGAAAATATAATGGTAGACTGTGAAAAAGGTGTCGACCAGGGAATTTGTGCAAAAACCTGCATGCGTTGTTGACTATAATAAGAAAATGCGGATTGTGGACAAGAACGACATGCTTATTAGTTCTGTGAAGTGTGTCCGTAAAACCACGAGATGGTACATAAAACTATTTTTCCGTCTGCTTGATATGATACTAGTAAACTGTCATCACTTGCATGGATTTGTTACTGGCAAGAAAGGGTCATATTTACAGTTTTCTAAGTCAGTCGTTCTGCAGTTGATTGAAAGGTACCCTCCAGCACCTAACAAGATAATTACCCGCACCGTAATAACGCAGCCAAGGCGGCTAACAGAAAGACACTTTCCTGATCCAGTTCCTCAACAGAAAAACAACTGCGACCTAGACTAAGATGTCGTGTGTGCTCGCATACATCCCGTAGGCCCAAGAAAGGCCAGCAGACATATTTCATGTGTAAAGACTGCAATGTAGGACTATGTGTCGCTCCTTGTTTCAGAGAATACCACACACTTCTGAATTACTAGAATTCTGTCGTAAAAGTTTTGTCAAGATTATTATGTTCAGCTTATTAAATATTCAGATTCATAACCATTTGTTATTCACATTGTTTGATTTCATTCAACTTATGTCATAAAAGCTTCTTCCAATCATATTGAGTCTTATGTGTTTATACATTTTCTGATTTTGTTTTTATCTACAGCAAAAAGATTTTTGTAAAAATAAATGTTGAAATTCATCCGTATTATAATTTTCTTCATCAAATTATGGCTTTAGTCTTTAGTGAGTGAGAGAGAGAGAGAGAGAGAGAGAGAGAGAGAGAGAGAGAGAGAGAGAGAGAGAGAGAGTAAATTACTATTTTGCGTTTAATGTTCCTTTTCTGTCCTTTGAAGACTGGATATCATAAAATATAAAATGAGTCGGATGTAATGTAAATCTGATAATCATGGTATTGATGATTTATGATATATGAGAATAATAATAACAATATAATAACCGTTACCATGAGATTAATGAATATAGACAATGTTGTTGTTATTATTATTATTATTATTATTATTATTATTATTATTATTATTATTATTATTATTATTATTATTATTATTAGAAGAAGGTGAACACTATCCATATGAAACAAGCCCACAGGGGTAACTAACTTGAAA
This sequence comes from Macrobrachium rosenbergii, assembly GCF_040412425.1. NCBI lineage: Eukaryota > Metazoa > Arthropoda > Malacostraca > Decapoda > Palaemonidae > Macrobrachium > Macrobrachium rosenbergii. The sequence continues at coordinate 51,951,629 of NC_089761.1, read as the reverse complement.
TTGTGTTCATTCGAGTGAAATAACAGAAGGTAGTAGGAAATACAGAAAGAGGAGATCAGTTATTAGAAAACAGATGTACTAACAATAAATAAATAAAAATGTAAACAAAGTATTAAATACAAGATGTATTGCATAAGGGTAGTAATGCATTACATTCACTTGAACTTTTGAAGTTCCGTTTGCAACACATCCTCAGTAAAGAGGCTGTTCCACAGTCGTAAGGCGTGAGGAATAAAGGTCCCTGGAACTGAAAAGTTCGAAGGCGAGGTACATTTACTGCACATTGATGCTGCTGTTCAGCGAATCTGGTTGCTCTCAGCAGCAACAGGGGATCAGGGATCAACTGAGAATGTGAAAGATATGTCAAAATACAACTTATGAAAAAGTGACAAACAAGAGACCATCCGTCTATAGTCCAAGGCATAGCTGCCAAAGAAACCTTCCACCTCGAACCACTCTAAAAGATATAAATCTCTGGCAGAAGCAGACATCTCCCGGAGAACAGTATCCTAGTAAAGGAAGGACAAATTACCTAAAAAATGTTGCACTGATTTAATCACTCATATAAGTATATGAGGACTTAAGAACAATACCCAACTTTCATGCGGCATTTGCTGACATTTTCATTAGATGTTTCTCAAAAATAAGATGTAAGTAAACAGGTACCACTAGAATAATTGAAGGAAAAGAAAAATATCTGTAGAAAATTATAACAGAATAAAATGATCTACAAAACCCTACAACTTCCTGAATATTGGTTCAAAAACAATTGAACAAATTCCAAAATGTTAGTGATTAAATATATATATATATATATATATATATATATATATATATATATATATATATATATATATATATATATATATATATATATATATATATATATATATATATATATATATATATATATATATATATATATATATATATATATATTATATATATATATATATATATATATATATATATATATATATATATATATATATATATATATATATATATATATATATATATATATATATATATATATATATATATATATATATATATATATATATATATATATATATATATATATATATATATATTACGTATTATATATATATATATATATATATATATATATATATATATATATATATACGGTTAGCCTATGTGGCTAATCATTTTTGTAACAGGAATTTATCCAATTTTTTATTTTTATAGGGATAGGTGTGAGTATGTGTTTGTATTTTTACATACACACACACACAAACATATATACATATATATATATACACTCATATATATGTAATTAATTGTATATATATTACATATATATATATATATATATATATATATATATATATATATATATATATATATATATATATATATATATATATATATATATATATATATATATATATAACTGAATCACGAGAATATGGAACATGATGAATATATAAATAAAGACAATTCCACCCTTTTTTGAAGCAACAGAGTATTGCAAGGCTTTTCGACATATTGTCCTTTACTTAGCAGACTCGTTTCTCTTTCCTTCAAAATATTCATTGCCTTCATATATATATATATATATATATATATATATATATATATATATATATATATATATATATATATATATATATATATATATAATATATACTTGCACACATGTATATATAGTCAATTATATATATATATATATATATATATATATATATATATATATATATATATATATATATATATATATATATATATATATATATATATATATATATATATATATATATATATATATATATATATATATATATATATATATATATATATATATATATATATATATATATATATATATATATACATACATACATACATACATACATACATATATATATATGTATATACATACACATACACACACCACACAATTACACATTTTGATCAGCAATGTGATTTATAATATTGATCCCTAGTGAATGTGGCGAGGTGGCAATTGTGTTTACATGTCACATGCAAGTGTGACAGACGACGCGCGTAGGTGGCATTTCAGATGCACGTGTCCTGTTGACAGAAATTAACTGCTTTGTTTTCAGCCGCTGTACCCTCCACCTTTGTCGAATTTGGTGGGCGTGACCGTTGGAATATTAGCTTGAAAATGGGCCCCGGGATTATCCTAAGCCCTGGCAGTCTCCAATTCCTTGTTTCATTGACAAATGCGGATTCTGGAACCTCCCTTTTTGACTTGCGGCTAATACGATTTCCATTCAAGGAGGTTGTTTCCACTTTCCCCTGACTTTTGACCGCCATCGTCAATCAAACATTGAATTGGAATCTGTCCGAAGGACAAGGATAATCCCAGGCCCTATTCCCAAGGTAGTATTCCAGCGTTCAGGGCCACCAAACTCAACACAGGTGGAAGGTAAGGCAAGAGCAGAAAACAACGACCGGTCATTTCCATCAAAAGGATTCCGGCATCTCACGTACCACCCACGTCTCAGCCATGGAAATACGATTGTCACCTTCCAAATGTCCATATTCGCTAGTGTCCAAAATGTATTGTTGTGTCGTGTAATCATTGTTGCCGTTGTCATGGATTCATATATATATATATATATATATATATATATATATATATATATATATATATATATATATATATATATATATATATATATAGATGCAGTAATGTGTGTGTTTGTACATATACTGTATGTATGTATGTAGGTGATATTGAGATGCACGTGTGCTTTGACAGAAATGACCTGCTTTGTTTTCAGCTCGCTGTACCTTCCACTTTGTCGAATTTGGTTGGCGTGACCGTTGGAATAATTGCCGATTTTGGAATATTCCTTTATTACTGGCAGCTTATTTATTTGTGTTGTTACATTAATTGCATAATATCTATATCACGGATCGCTACTATCACAATATTATCATATAAATAAAACAGGTTAATTTGCAGCAAAACAACAAATACAAACGCTATTACAATGATTGTTTACGATTTCGTGCGTCTGGTAGCATGCTACGGGTGACTACCGTCTGAAAACCCTCCGGATTGTGGTAAGTGTGAGGTCTCATCTCGGCCGTAATCAAAGGGCTAATGAAAATTAAAATAATTAATAATTTCCCATATTTTGGTAATCATAGAATCAACTAAAAACGATTATTAAATAAAATTATCTAAAAATGAAAAAAAATCCGTAGGGTGGGTCTGCCCAGACCCAACTTGCACCAGATAGGGTTAAGAGACTTCCAGTCTTGGAGGCCTTTGGGCCTCATCCTTGAAGTTCTTGGGCCCTCTCCAGGCCCGCTTCCCCAGCCTGGCAGGATACCTGCCTTCCTCCGAGGAAGCAGCCTCTGGGTCGGACCCTTCCCTTCAAGGCTGCCCCCAAGAGACTGGCCAGCCTTGGAGGACTTTGGGTCTCATCCTTGAATTTCTTGGACCCTCTCCAGGCCCGCTTCCCCAGCCTGGCAGGATACCTGCCTTCCTCCGAGGAAGCAGCCTCTGGGTCGGACCCTTCCCTTCAAGGCTGCCCTCAAGAGACTGGCCAGCCTTGGAGGACTTTGGGCCTCATCCTTGAAGTTCTTGGGCCCTCTCCAGGCCTGCTTCCCCAGCCTGGCAGGATACCTGCCTTCCTCCGAGGAAGCAGCCTCTGGGTCGGACCCATCCCTTCAAGGCTGCCCACCCCATCCCTTCAAGGCTGCCCTCAAGAGACTGGCCAGCCTTGGAGGACTTTGGGTCTCATCCTTGAAGTTCTTGGTCCCTCTCCAGGCCCGCTTCCCCAGCCTGGCAGGATACCTGCCTTCCTCCGAGGAAGCAACCTCTGGGTCAGACCCTTCCCTTCAAGGCTATCCTTAAGAGACTGGCCAGCCTAGGAGGACTTTGGGCCTCATCCTTGAAGTTCTTGGACCCTCTCCAGGCCTGCTTCCCCAGCCTGGCAGGATACCTGCCTTCCTCCGAGGAAGCAGCCTCTGGGTCGGACCCTTCCTTCAAGGCTGCCCTCAAGAGACTGGCCATCCTTGGAGGACTTTGGGTCTCATCCTTGAAGTTCTTGGGCCCTCTCCAGGCCCGCTTCCCCAGCCTGGCAGGATACCTGCCTTCCTCCAAGGAAGCAGCCTCTGGGTCAGACCCTTCCCTTCAAGGCTGCCCTTAAGAGACTGGCAGTCCTTGGAGGACTTTGGTCCTCATCCTTGAAGTTCTTGGGCCCTCTCCAGGCCTGCTTCCCCAGCCTGGCAGGATACCTGCCTTCCTCCGAGGAAGCAGCCTCTGGGTCGGACCCTTCCCTTCAAGGCTGCCCTCAAAAGACTGGCCATCCTTGAGGACTTTGGGTCTCATCCTTGAAGTTCTTGGGCCCTCTCCAGGCCCGCTTCCCCAGCCTGGCAGGATACCTGCCTTCCTCCGAGGAAGCAGCCTCTGGGTCAGACCCTTCCCTTCAAGGCTGCCCTTAAGAGACTGGCCATCCTTGGAGGACTTTGGGCCTCATCCTTGAAGTTCTTGGGCCTCTCCAGGCCTGCTTCCCCAGCCTGGCAGGATACCTGCCTTCTTCCGAGGAAGCAGCCTCTGGGTCGGACCCTTCCCTTCAAGGCTGCCCTCAAGAGACTGGCCATCCTTGGAGGACTTTGGGCCTCATCCTTGAAGTTCTTGGGCCCTCTCCAGGCCTGCTTCCCCAGCCTGGCAGGATACCTGCCTTCCTCCGAGGAAGCAGCCTCTGGGTCAGACCCTTCCTTCAAGGCTGCCCTCAAGAGACTGGCCAGCCTAGGAGGACTTTGGGCCTCATCCTTGAAGTTCTTGGGCCCTCTCCAGGCCTGCTTCCCCCCAGCCTGACAGGATACCTGCCTTCCTCCGAGGAAGCAGCCTCTGGTCGGACCCTTCCCTTCAAGGCTACCCTCAAAAGACTGGCAAGCCTTGTAGGCTTTGGGGCCAATCCTTAAAGGGCTTGGGCCCTTTCCATGGGAAGGGTCAGACCCATAGGCTGCTTCCTTGGAGGAAGGAAGCGGCCTCTGGGTCGGACCCTTCCCCTCACCAATACTCTTTGCTTTCTCTTACCCTACTTTTCAAAACTGACACTTTCTGTCTCCGAAGGCTTCCAGACGATTTGAAGCATCTCGGAGATTGTTCTTGGACACTTTGAAGCTCGGCGCATGCGCGAATGGCATTTCTCTCGTCCTTCCAGGAGCCGGAGGACTGAAGGATTCCAAAATGTCTTCAAGGAAAATCTCGAAGGTTTTAGATCATTTCAACATCGCGATAACCATTACTTGGAGTTCTTTTTCTGGCACATAAACAGCTTCTTTGCTTTAAGGAGTCGTCTTCTATAAACTTATGAGATTCCCTCTTACTGACGATATTGATCATCCCTTCGATTCTTCCTTGCTTCTCCGAAAAGTAATTCTGTGAATCCAAAATCTTTGAAGTAGTTTCTAACACCTCAGGTTATCTACTTTTTTCTTCGTCAGCATTCTTCAGTATACCTCCACGCCGATGTCGTCTCTTTTTGTTCCTTCTCTTTCTTATTTCGAGCGAAGAACTGCTCCAAGCGGTAATTTTGGGCATCCAAAATCCCCTCAATCAGCTTAGAAAACACCTCAAGTTCTCTACCTTTTATTTCGTATAAATTCTTCAGTTCCTCCGTTCCACTGTCTTCCTCTCTTCTTGATTATTTCCTTCCTTATTTCGAATGAAGAGCTTGCGTCCGTGAGTGACAATACGACTGTAGAGGTGCCGAATAATCGCAGAAGGCGGGAACCTCGACTTCATACTGCTCCGCGAAGTAGTCCATATTTTCAGCAGTAAACAATTACAGACTGAAGCTATCTGCCATTCTCGTGATGTACTTTTCCCTCTTGAAAATCTCTTTTAGTCGATCTGCTTCGTCATCCAGTTCATTTTAACCATAAACTTCGCCTTCTTTGCTCACATGCTGTCTCTGAAGGCTTCAAGACGTCTTCCTGGAGGATCCCTGAGATGGCCACTGTAGTCCTTGGTGTCAGTGCACCTATTGAGTGATGGCACTATACGCATGAGCTGAAGAATTCTAAAACGACTGCAGGAAAAACACGAAGATATTACGGCGCCAGGCGACAATGATTCTTTCTTGCAGCAGAAGGTATGAAATTTTCTTGAAAGCTTTATTGCCACGAAAACATCAATATTTAAAAAAAAAAAAGAAATTAAAAATTTAGTGAAAAATCATCATCGTATCCTTTTCTCGTCGAAATATATATATATAAATATATATATATATATATATATATATATATATATATATATATATATATATATATATATATATATATATATATATATATATATATATATATTTATATATATATATATATATATATATATATATATATATATATATATATATATATATTATATATATATATATATATATATTATATATATATATATATTTATATATATATATATATATATATATATATATATATATATATTATATATATATATATATATATATATATATATATATATATATATATATATATATATATATATATATATATATATATATATATATATATATATATATATATATATATATATATATATATATATATATATATATATATATATATATATATATATATATATATATATATATATATATATATATATATTTATATATATATATATATATATATATATATATATATATATATATATTATATATATATATATATATATATATATATATATATATATATATATATATATATATATATATATATATATATATATTTATATATATATATATATATATATATATATATATATATATATATATATATATATATATATATATATATATATATATATATATATATATACACATACATATATATATAAATATTTATATATATATATATATATATATATATATATATATATATATATATATATATATATATATATATATATATATATATATATATATATATAATATATATACACATATATATATATATAATATATATATTTATATATATATTATATACATGTATATATATATATATATATATATATATATATATATATATATATTCATATATATATATATATATTATATACATGTATATATATATATATATATATATATATATATATATATATATTATATATATATATATATATATATATATATATATATATATGTATATCCATATATATATTATATATCTCTATATATGTATATATATACATATAGATAGATAGATAGATAGATATCTATAGATAGATAGATAGATAGATAGATAGATAGAAGGATATCTCCTCCCGACGACGAGGAAAAGGATACGATGATGATGATTTTTCGCTACATTTACATTTATTTCTTTAAAAAAAATGCTATTTTCGTGGCAATAAAGCTTTCTAGAAAATTTCACCCCGGGGAGGACAAGATCAACTTGGAAATTATTATTATAGATAGATACATATACATAAATATATGTATATATAAGTATATATACATTCACTGGTTTGTGCGTCTGTGTGCGTTAATTTTTTCCCAATAGTTAAAAATAAGGTGGTCTCAAGAATTTCTGTTTCCTGAAATGGTCATCACTAGCGCCCAGTAATCCAGTCAGCTTCAAGAGAAAGTGACCTTTTTGTTTTAACAAGGCTTCTCCATTGCCATTGATCACCTTATTAAGGGAGAGAGAGAGAGAGAGAGAGATGGCTGCCTCCAGCAAGGAATGATTAAGTTTTTTCGCATAGCAGAGTAAGTTATAAATATATAGTTTTTATGGTACCAGCATCAAATTATAATAGTAGATTTTTGAAGGATACAGAGTAGTTTAAATCGCTTGTCTTATTTAAATAAAAATTCTTCTTCGGAAAAGAAATAAGTTTTAGAGTCTTCAAGAACACTATTAAAGACGCACGGAAAACTTTTCCAATATTCCTGGAAAACCTGTCTACCATATACTTTGGAGGCTTGTATTTCAAGTCAATGGTCCCTGTATGCTTGTCCCGTATGAATTGGATTCATATTCTAAAAAAAAAAAATAATAGTAATAAAAAAATACTCATAGTAGCATGAGTCTTAAAATGAAGTAGCAAATCCACAGTTGTATATTTATCTTTAAATATATGTACATATACATAACTGTGAATTGCTTCTCCAATAATAATAATAATAATAATAATAATAATAATAATAATAATAATAATAAATAATAATAATAATAATACTGAGATAATATTAAAAACTTTTTACTGATGAAGATGCAATTTTAATAATTTTAGTAGGACATTTTTTAAACAACTTTTAGAGCTGGCCGTGCTGGACACGACCTTTGCCTTCAGTTTGTATAAACAAACTGAAGGGATGGCCATGGGATCACCACTTGGTCCAATTTTTGCTAACATCTTCATGTGCTCCTGGAGGAGCGCATAATAGAAGAATGTCCCATTAGGTTCCGCCCTCTATTTTATCGAAGATATGTTGACGACACGTTCTCCCTATTTCGTCATGAATGTCATGCAGAGTCCTTTCTGGAGTTCGTCATCCGACAACATCCAAACATAAGGTTCGCTATGGAGAAGGAGGTAAATAACAAACTCCCTTCCTTGATCTTATTATTTCCAGAGGTGACTCAGGTTTTTACACAGGTGTGTATAGAAAAATACATTTACTGGTTTGGGAATGAATTTTTATAGTTCGTGTTTCTTTCATTTGAAACTGAACTCTATTTTAACCCTCCTCCATAGGGCTTACACCCACTCTCGTCAAACTGGAAGAGTTTCCACGATGAGATATCCTTTTAGTGAAATATTTCAATAATAATTGTTTTCCATCACGACTTTTTTCAGATCCCTAAATAAACTGCTACTACAGAAAATGACTCCGGCAACACCTGAATCGACTGTGCCGAAACTAAAGATGTATGCAAGTTTCCCTTTCGTGCATGATGATACTTTTAGGAGAAAATGCACAGCCATTATTCAAAAGAGTTTTCCAGCTTTAAACCTGAAAATCATCCCGAAAAATCCCTTTACAATAGGGTCTCTGTTCAGAGTCAAAGACCGGCTCAGTCCTCTGTTTTCGTCCAGCGTTGTTTACAAGTACACTTGCCCGGGATGTGATCACGGGATATACATATGTGGGATGCACGAGGAGGCTGTTGAAGGTCCGCATAGATTCCACAGGGCATAAGTCATAGAACAGGTAGCAGGTTATCTAATCCTGAGCAATCAAATATACGAAATCATTCAAAATTATGTAAAACTTATATTGACAGCAAGGATTTTTCCATCCTAGGCCGAGTGCAGAACAACAACGACTTAACCATCCTAGAATCCATAATTATCAGGAAGACTGTGCCGTCGTTAAATACTCAATCGTCCTCAGTGAAATTGTTTATAGCCTAGTTTGGGCAACTGGTTTTCCTCACTCTGTTTGTACTTATTTATGTTAGTCTTGTTCTTTCTTTCATATAGGTAGGTTGTTTTAAGATTTTAGTGAACTCCTTTTACTCATTATTGACTTGTCTTGGAATGAGGTGTTTTGTTTTAAATATTTTTACTACATAAAGAGCTGTTGCCATTGCATTAATTTGTTATTGATGTTCGCAAATTATATTATATTTTATAGCCTTGAAAATGCGACTTGGAATTCGTCGCGAAACGTCGGCATTGAAAATAAACTGTAGATGATGAGGATGCCTTTCCCTACTGCTTCCTTCGTGATGTATATATATATATATATATATATATATATATATATATATATATATATATATATATATATATATATATATATATATATATATATATATATATATATATATACTAAGGACCTCATTCAAACTGCATGGTATCTATAGATACCATCCAGTTTGAATGAGGTCCTTTTAGTAATTTAGTTAATGCACAGAACAATTGTGTATGTGATAAAGTTAATATATACGTATGTACATATATGTGTGTGTTAGTGTGTGTATTAACAGATAGTTAGACACAGAGATAGATGCATAGATAGAAAGATATATATATATATATATATATATATATATATATATATATATATATATATATATATATTATATATTATATATATACATATAAATACATATATATATATATATATATATATATATATATATATATATATATATATATATACATATATATATATATACATATATACATATATGCATATATATAGTAGAGTACGGATAGGAAGAACAGTCAGCTCATCATTGATATATTTATTAATAGGTGCGCTTCATATATATATATCACCCATATCCCATCTTTTCTGGCTAAAAGATACAAAAACACTAATTAAAACTGACAACAGAGCTTACAAAAATTAAAAATGCTTTAAAGATTGAAAAATGACAATGACAAAACAAGAAATAGATTACCTTCAGTAGTAAAGTCCAGAGGATGAAAACTGAATAATTAATAAGAGTAAACAAGAAAGGCTGGGGGTGGGGTTACTTCATAGTACGACCGTTTTAGGAAGAGACTTTGCCCCTCTTAAACTGACCATTAACCTTCTGACTTCAAGCTCTCATTGTTTGCGCCTGTTATCAAGCACGTGTACTATAATAGAAAGTTCTGAATGAAGTTTTGTTGTCCCACTTAAATTTTAGATAAAAAAAAAATTCAATATATGAAAATGATAGATGCAAGAAATTTGGAAACCTAGATGTGCTTTCATTTTCAGTTTTGTTTATTTGGATGCTGTACTGAGCAATGTTCTTGAGTTACGTCATCTACTATAGTTTTTTATCACTGTTCCTTTGCTGTTATCGAAGTCATATAATTGTGATATAGTTTTGAGCTTTTGAATTGTTTTTCTTTCGTGTATGCCGTGATCCGTCTTTACCTTTGCTGTATCAAGTTGAATTTTCACTGTGCAGCTATAAAATAGCTCATAATAAATATTTTATTTAAATATTGTTACACCCATATATATATATATATATATATATATATATATATATATATATATATATATATATATATATATATATATATATATATATATATATATATATAGGGTGTAACAATATTTAAAGAATGTTTATTATGAGCTATTTTATAGCTGTACAGTGAAAAATTCAACCTTGATACAGCAAGGAGGCAAAGACGTCATTATGGCATGCTGAAAGAAAGCAATTCAAAAGCTCAAAACTATATATATATATATATATATATATATATATATATATATATATATATATATATATATATATATATATATATATATATATATATATATATATATATATATTACACATTTATACAGTATTAGATTTACCTGTGCTTTTAAAGCACTGTCATATGATACTCATCACTGCTGTGACATTTCTGTTATATGTAGATTTTAAAGATATTTCTGCCACTTTCTGTCGAAAAACAGATCTATATTTCAATTTATTTCAATTTCAGTGTTCAACAGGATATCACACACAACAAGGGGAAAGCAATAAATTTATTTACAATCGAAGTATGAGGAGACATTTTATGAAGAATCCTCGTCAGAGGATGCTACATCGATAACAAAAGAATCTATATATTTATCAATGCAAACATCTCTTGAAGCGTCATCTCTTTTTATATCTTCGGCATGTCTCACATCATTAGCCCAGTTGTCAGAAGATATGGATTCAATTGCTTCTTTGACCAAAGGAAGCAGGTCTGATTTTTTAAAATGATTCTTCTTTGCCACGTATGATTTCACCTGCGCCCATATCAGTTCTGTTGCATTATACTGGCAGTGATATGTAGGCAGCCTAACCACTATGTCCATGATCTCTTGCCAGTCTGTCAATCACGTAATCATTTTCTTTACATGAATGTCTTTGCAACTTTACTAATTTTTATTAGCCAGTCTTTAACTTCATCCTTTTTGGCAGACATTGTCGGAGGTTTATTAATTCGAACTGAATGATAAGAAGCGTTATCCAACACTATGATGGCAGATGGCCCTATATTGGGAAGAAGCTGGGTTTTAAACCATTTTTCAAACACTGCAGAATTCATCTGAATTTCTAGATTGCGTATCCCTTGTCAGCTGGGTGCTTGATCATTGATAAAAATATTACCCAGAAATGTGGTTAATATTGCAACCAATATTGTGATTGTGTCTACTTACTCTCAATGTTATTGATGTACAATTAGAAGGAATAAATCATAGGTAAAAATTTTTATTCTGTCACGTCTCTCTCTCTCTCTCTCTCTCTCTCTCTCTCTCTCTCTCTCTCTCTCTCTTTTTTTTGCCCGGCTAGTGGAATAGTAAGCGGAACCATAAAAATGATGAACATTCTTATGATTAGTTTTCTGACGAATATACAAATAATTTTTAACTATAATACACAACTGTGATGTAGCTGTCCTTTACGGATTCAAACAGAATTAGAGAAAATGACAAAAAAAAAAGACTGTCATCCTCAATCAGTGCAGTGCTTATACCTCTGGCAACACTAAACCCCGATATATAGTACTTATCCTATGTTTATTTATTTGTGTTGTTACATTAATTACATAATATCTATATCACGGATCGCTACTATCACAATATTATCATATAAATAAAACAGGTTAATTTGCAGCAAAACAACAAATACAAACGCTATTACAATGATTGTTTACGATTTCGTGCGTCTGGTAGCATGCTACGGGTGACTACCGTCTGAAAACCCTCCGGATTGTGGTAAGTGTGAGGTCTCATCTCGGCCGTAATCAAAGGGTTAATTACATGCTGTAGCGGCTGTACAGAAAACTCGATTGCACCGAAGAAACTTCGGAGCATTTTTTACTTTTTCTTTTTTTTTTGGGGCGGGGGGGCAGGGGTCTCTGGCCAGTCTTTAGATACTGGGATGTAATCGTCTTGTATACTAACAAAGATATATTCCTATTCCTTTTTACATTCATCCAGTGATTCTCTTCCCTTGCCACAGCTGCATAAATTGTAAAAAAATCCGATTGTACATATTATAGAAAACTATTTAGCTGCTTTTTTTTCTGTCCGTACTTTTTCTGTGTGCCCTGAGATCTTAAAAACTCCTGAGGCTAGAGGGCTGCAAATTGGTATGTTGATCATCCACCCTCCGATCATTATTTTAAGGTTAAAGTTAGCCATAATCGTGCTTTTGGCAACGATATAGGGTAGGCCACTACCAGGCCGTGGTTAAAGATTCATGGGTCGCGGCTCATACAGTATTATGCCGAGACCAGCGAAAGGTAGATTTATTTTCGGTTGCCTTGATTTTACGCTGTCGTGGCTGTACAGAAAACTCGATTGCGCATTTTTTTTGTTTACAACTGAAATGAAATATTTTGTGATAAGACATAAAGTGATGGCACTTTAACAACTTGTTTGTTGTACTGCAAGATATAATCTTTCACGAAAATACAAAGTAATCCAGTTAAAATATACCAGCTCACTAATAGAGACTGGGATTTTTAGTTTGAATTCTAATTTATATAAATGAGATACTGCATAATGATTATTTATCCCTTTTGATGGTGTGTGGATTAGTCTGTGGGATTCTTGAGTCAGGCTTCTTTAATAATGGAGAGCTTTTTCCATATGTGGGCAATTGGATTTCAAAGTCAAGTTTTTCTTGATGAATTTATGCTCTTATGTATACAGAACCACAAATGTATGTAATGGATACAACGGATATATATATATATATATATATATATATATATATATATATATATATATATATATATATATATATATATATATATATATATATATATATATATATATATATATATATATATATATATATATATATATATTTATAATATTATATGTATATATATGTATGTATATATTATATGTATATGTATATATAATAGATATGTATATTATATATATTTATGTATACAGAAACACAAATGTTTATAATAGATACAATGGATAATATATATATATATATATATATATATATATATATATATATATATATATATATATATATATATATATATATATCTTCAAGGAACAAGGGAAACGAAGACCCCCGTTATTACAAATTTATTGCCGACGTTTCATGACACATGTCACATTTTCAAGGCTAAAAAAGAAAATAATTTGCACTGCAGATAGAATCACGGCATTAAAAGAATTTTTTAAAAATTTAAATATTTAAAATTCACAAAAAAATGGCAATGCAGCGTTAAAATTAGTTATATAAATAAACATAAAAAAGGATCACAAAAGATATAGGCCAAGGGAACCACGACATAGACTCACCAAGCGAAATGAAAGAATAATAGTGAGAGAATACAGAAAATAAGCATAAAGGAAAAACTAAGCAACATATAACTGAGTTGACGACAATTGAGGATTTAACGAGGGAACAGTTCTCTTTATGATAATAGATTCTAGGATGGTTAGATCGTGATGGTTGGAGACCCGCCCCACTATCGTAAAATCTTCATCTCTGATGTTTGTTTTGCACCGTACAGCATGGTTTCTGATGTTAGAGGCCTCTGGATTCGATAGCTTGCATCCTGTACGGTAGCTTAAGCCTCTATGAGAGTCAATTTGTACCCTCAACAGCCTCGTCGTGCATCCCACGTATGTTCCGCGATTACATCGCGGACAAGTGTATTTATATACAATATTGGATGCGAGGAGGGGGCTGAGACGATCCTTGACTGTAAAAATGAACCAATGTTTAAAATTTCGATCAAAATTTTGATATAAAATTCAAAATTTGGTATTAAAAAAGATTTGAACATTTTTGACGATACTGAATTTTGATGGGAAAAACGCCTAAACGTGTGGGGAAACTCTTTATCTTAATTAGGCCACCTTTAGGAAATCCAGTTCTTACGGAAGTGGTCGTCATGTAGAAAGGGAAAACTCGCATAAAATTTCATTTTTGGGGCAGCCAGCACTGGCAAGGAAACTCTCTTACTCCACATTTGTCTAAGTTGTTTGTAAAAATATTAATTGGGTAATAATTTTGTTTAAAATAACTGGTTAAAAAAAGTATTTCTTCGTGAAATAAGGACCAGTTAGATGTAAGAACTGGATTTCCCAAATTCAGAAAGAGTTTCCTGCTTTAAATGTTAAATTAATATCGAAGAATCCTCTGACCATTGGTTCATTTTTTACAGTCAAGGATGGTTTCAGCCCCCTCCTCGCATCCAATATTGTATATAAATACACTTTTCCGCGATGTAATCGCGGAACATACGTGGGATGCACGACGAGACTGTTGAGGTATGAATTGACTCTCATAGAGGCTTAAGATACCGCACAGGATGCAAGCTATCAAATCCAGAGGCCTCTAACATCAGAAACCATGCTGTACGGTGCAAAACAAACATCAGAGATGAAGATTTTACGATAATGGGGCGGGTCTCCAGCCATCACGATCTAACCATCCTAGAGTCAACTATCATAAAGAGAACTGTTCCCTCGTTAAATACTCAATTGTCGTCAACTCAGTTATTTGTTGCTTAGCTTTTCCTTTATGCTTATTTTCTGTATTCTCTCACTATTATTCTTTCATTTCGCTTGGTGAGTCTGTGTCTTGGTTCCCTTGACCTACATCTTTTGTGATCCTTTTTCATGTTTATTTATATACCTAATTTTACCGCTGCATTGCCATTTTTTGTGAATTTTAAATATTTTAATTTTTTAAATTCTTTTAATACCGTGATTCTATCTATCTATCTATAAATTATTTTCTTTTAGCCTTGAAAATGTGACATATATATGAAACGCCGGCAATAAATTTGTAAGAATGGAGGTATATTTCCTTTATTCCTATAGGATGTGTATATATATTTTATATAAATATGGTATATATATTATGTATATATATATATATATATATATATATATATATATATATATATATATATATATATTTAATTTCTGTTTGATCTTCTTTGTCATTTTGCACATACAGATGTAGCCACTCGTTTAATTCAATGCATCTAGACTAGATGGAGAAGGATGCATCCTAAATCGCAGCGCGCGTTAATTTCGCCAAGCAATACCCCGAGAATATCAGGGCAGAGCGCGTCGTATCTTGTTTTGCAGCAAGCGGTGAATTACGGGCAAATTATTCCCAAGCACATTCCTCATCATTTCCAAAGCTTCATTCGGTGTTGCAGCGTAGCGCAGTCGTGTTTGTATTCTGCAAAAAAGCCCCGAAATCTTTATACCCTCGCCATGGCTCCCTCCTCATTCGTTCCCCAGCTTCTCATGCTTGGAAATACGATTTCCTCTCGCTGTCTGTCTTTTCTCTTTCTCCTCTTCCTGAGCCATAATCTGATCGTTATTAACGAGTGGACGAAAAGGAAGCAGATTATAAATTTATCTCTATATAGTCTTCTCTTTCTGTACATGCCTATATATATATATATATATATATATATATATATATATATATATATATATATATATATATATATATATATATATATATATATAATATATATATATATATGATATATATATACATATATATATATATATATATAAAAAAACATACATATATATATCTGTATATATATATATATATATATATATATATATATATATATATATATATATATATATATATATGTGTATGTATGTATGTATTGTGTGTGTGTGTGTGTTTGTGTACTTAGGCATGTCCATTTATCTTCAGGAAAGATCTCGCTGCCTCTGGTGGATTACGACGAGAACGAAAGCTTTTGACGGAAATGTGGTTTTCAAATAAATGATTTTTTTTTTTTTACAGTAGCAGTGAATTCCATATTTACATTTCTGCACTCTGACTTGCTAGTGTTGCCTGATGCAGCCGTTGTATTCCTCAGTACATTTACTAAATCAACCAGTAATGTCTATCGGATGTATCTTGGTAATGCAGATAAATATGCCCATTAAAGTGAACATGGATGAGTTTGTTATTCTAGGTGTTGGATTTTTAGTTTGAAGTCTGTCTTTGCTTTTTTATCAACTGTAGTTCAGGTTTTCATTTTTAAGTCATCAGCGTGATATATGTGAGGTAAGATCTACTGACTATTTTTTTTCCTGTTTCACTAATTTGGGTCATCTTATATACGAAACTCCAGAGTTTTTTTGTTTCATCATTCTTGACATTCTTCAGACATTTGTCGGTCTTGCATAAGGCTTTGTTAGCTCGTCTTCATGTTCATTGTTCTACTCGTCAGTGTACATTTGTTTATATCTTTTTCTCTGGCTATTTTATATCTTTAGTTGTGTCGCATAGGTTTTGCTGTCTTACCTGTTCTTTTCTCCCTCTGCATCATTGGCATTCTACTCTCTACTCTTAGTTTCATGATTTTGCCGGTGTGTCGGCCTTCCAATATCTTTTATCTTCCCCTCCCGTCTCTTGGTGTGTTCAAGCTCAGATTTACTTTCTTCATGTACTTGCTATGATCCAAAAGGCTATCTTGTCATCAGGTGTGCTTAGTTCTTCCAAGACACAGTTATCACCTAGGTTTCTTTTCCTCTTCCAAGACACAGTTATCACCTAGTTTTCTTTTCATCTAACTGCTGTCAAATGTTTGGTTGTTCAAATTATTTCAGACTGCCGTTGTAGAGTCCATATGGTTGAAATGCTAACTTTGCTTAAACAGTGTGACGTTTTGTTGAGGATTATCTGGCCCACACTTTACTAATTACATCTGTTCTTCACGGGAGAAAATTCAAAGGCAAGTCACCTGAGGAATTTCCCCGTTGTTACAGCCTCCAATGACTCGTTTTCTATCCACTGCAAGTTGGCTATTTCTGCTACTGCTCAGTTGAATCTGAGGAGAGTGTCCACTTTTCCTTGGAAGCTTTATGAACACGTCAAGCCACATCCTCCTTTAAGTACTCGGAGGAAACGCTAGTTCAGTTCAGTTCAGTTCACTAGTTTGGTGGCTGCTGCCTTCCCTCTGATGGCTTAACTCTCTTCATGCGTTGTGTTCCACGACCCCGTGGAGTTGGCCGAGTTGGTTGAGCTTTAGACCGTCATTCGATGGGCCGGGTTCGATTCCTGCCGTGATGAAGAGTTAGAGGAATTTATTTCTGGTGATAGAAATTCATTTCTCGCTATAATGTGGTTCGGATTCCACAATAAGCTGTGGCTCCCGTTGCAAAGTAACCAATTCGTTCTTAGCCACGTAAAATAAGTGTAATCTTCGGGCCAGCCCTAGGAGAGCTGTTAATCAGCTCAGTGGTCTGGTAAAACTAAGCTATACTTACTTACTTACTTACGACCCCGTGACCTTACATTCTTCAAGAGGCAGACCATTCACTTCCCTTGCGGTTGATTTTATCCTTTTTCCTCCTCCCTTTTTATTTTGTTTCCTTCGGGCCTTGCTGGATATATTCCTTGGCTTTCACATTTAATTGACAGCTACAGTATTTATGAATAAACCAAATGAGCTCTTGGAGTAAGTATTCATAAGGGAAACCCGTTTTTTCCTCAGATTATTCATGATCGTGTTTTTATAAAGTATTTCTAAACAGACAGATGGGACTTTCTTGGCAGTATTCAGTACAAGAAACTGTACTGCTTATATTTTATGTGAAATTTGGAGCATACCCACACAAAGCAATTGTATCAGTACAATCTCTGACACAGAGTGTGTGCCAAATTTTATGTATCCAAAGACATCAGGAACCAAGTAAAAAGTGAAACATTCTATATAAAAAAGATGATGGTTAAGATGTCTGCAAGATCATTATGAAACCAATGAGTGCTCGTTTATGCCCGTTAAAACACATTCTCGCATGAACTATTGACGACTGGTTTGCAGAAGCTGAAACTAGTCTTATTATGTAGAATGGTATCGCACTGGAAATAATTTCAGTTGGATACCAACACCATTGTAACAGCAGCTGCTGAACTGAATAGAATATTATGTTGTTATAAAGTTAGGTCAGCTGCGGTTACAATGGTGTTGATTTCCAAATGAAACTATTCCCATTACGTATTCCCATTACAATACCATTCTACATAATAAGAGTAGCTTCAGATTCTGCAAACAGTTGTCAGTAGTTCATACGAAATGTGTTTTAGCCGACATAAACGAACACGCATTGGTTTCATAATAATCTGGCAGGCATCTTAACGATTATCTTCTTTATGTATTCACTGTTTAGACACTGTAGCTCTTTAGAGATCACTTAGTATAATGAATAACTGAGATATCACATTTTTCAGAAACTTGCGTTTCCATTATCCTTGTTCTCTAATGGGTAAGACATATACTTCTACATCTGTTCACCTCTTAGATTTTACCGTTGATTAGCCACCTTTCTCCTTCATTTTCTGTAATAACTTATGTTCTCTGTAGTCTCAGAACCTATAACTTGCTTATAATTGCGATAACCCAAATTCTTTAAAACCTCTTTCAACGTATATGACTGTCTTTGTCGTCAACAAATTCTTATAATTTCGATCATTACTGTTACAGTTTGCCTTCTTCATCTGTACCCTGCAATAAAGAATTATTATTGCTACCATGTTTTATCCTTGCTTTCGACGTTATTCCAACCATTAACAAGTTAACCAAACAGTAAAATAGAATAACCTTTGTCCTCCGAGGAGATAAAGTTTGACCTCTTGCATATTTTATTTTTATCACCCATTGCAAATGATCTAATGTTTATGTAAAGATATATAAACTTCAAGAAACTTTTGGATAATGTATGTACATATTCATGCAGAAATAAGTGTACATAATTCTCGGTGGAATTGGTTCCATGAACAATCCCAGAAATGGATGGATTTCTTTTGAAGTTCAGTCAATTTTCTCCTCCATAAGAAAAATTAAACAACTACTGTATGAAATCTTTAGGTCAAGAGATATTTTCTTCACTCCATAATGCAATTTCATAACGTTGTGCATGATCCTGAAAAACTGCGCACGCTCCTCAAAAGAAGCTGTCATCAAAGAAACCAACACCTTGGGTTTTTGCGCTTCCATAAAAGCATAGCCGGTCTTAAAAGCAGTATGCCGGTGACGAAAAACATTAAGCTACATTAGCCGCGTTCTCAAAACTAAAAGGGTCCTGTTATTAGGATATTAAGTTGGTGGTACTGAAGGAGTTTTCCAAGTGTGTGTGTGTTTGTTTGTTTTTTTGTGAGTGTATGTGAACATGTGCATAACTTTCTTCTCCTCAGATGCGGTGGCATTTTAGACATATTTTCCCCGTGTGTGTGTGTATATTATTATTTACACAGCAATGGTTTTGGTAAATTGTATTATTCTGCTATTCTGATACTTGTTTGGTATATATATATATATATATATATATATATATATATATATATATATATATATATATATATATATATATATATATATATATATATATATATATATATATATATATATATATATATATGATGCCTCCTGAGGAAAAACAAAACAGATGCTACTGCCACAATTGTACTTTGGTTGCTGAGTCTTGGATGAATCCTGAATCCCATGTGCAAAAAACATTCTCATACACCTACACAGAAAGTTCATCATGAATGCATCAAATCCCTGCTCGCACTGTGCCCTTCACCCTATCTAGTGAGCACTCTCGCGCTTCCCGAATTTAACCCCCTCGGCGTGGGACCACCTTGGCGTGGTAAGGGGGCTCTTGAACCTCTGGAATTTGCTCCCGGGTTCGAGCCCAAAAGTCCCATATATCATTGTATATTAATTTTGGTTAATTTATGTGGAATTTTCCATTTTTGGTGAAATTTATTGGACCTGATAGATAGGAAAAGGTATCATACTGGGACTGGTTTTATATCTGAAGCTAAATAGTGGGAACTGTGGTAGGATCATCAACTACCCGATAATGTTGGGACCTGAGAGATATATTGATAGCTCAAGAGTGGAACTATTCTGCAGGGCTGGGCCATGGATTCCAGGGGTGGTCCGGTTCTGGGGATAGGACTCGCGGCATTCTGTCCAGTTTGCCCCTAATATGAATAGGATGGGGTTGATTGTGTTCTTGCAATACTCTTAATCCCAACAAGTGGGTTTGGCTTACACATGGGGCACCGTAATTTTGTTGTGCCATCCCCTGTGGGTTTGGGTAGCGGGCGGACATCTAGGGGTCAGCTCTCACTTGTGCCATTGGTGGAAGAATAAACTCCATAAAAGGCTGATGATATGTTTTTAAGGTTTTCAGTTACTTAATTTTTTTTTTACATTCTATCTCTATGAGTAGTAGCAGTAAAGAATAGAGTACCCTTGGACCCTCTGATGATACCGTTTTGCCACAGATGGCGACCTTTGAACCCTCCTTGAACAAGCTGTGTTTGGAAAAGGCTAGGAAACCTAGGGTAATTACACTGGAACCCTATGCTCCAGTACGGAGCAAAGGGAAATTGACCAGAAATATGTGTGAAATAGGACCAGGTATAATTGAATCCTCTTATGAGAAGGATTTGACCTTTAAGCTGGAAGATTGTAATTGTGATATTTTTAATGTATGCAGACTTTGTGAAGTGCTGTAGCCAAGAGCCTAAGATATTATCCGAAGGTCGAGGAAAACTAACAGTAGAATCGGCCTCAGGAAAAGAAAGTGAAAAATTAAAAGCATTTTTGCACCTCAGAGGATTTAAAGTAGACTGCACAGTACATGCTTTTTGGAAATACCCAGGGGAATGTTATATGCACCTCAACTGATGATGTACTCGGAAGAGAAACTTGCAGAAGAATTAAAAGATCAAGGTGAGATTAGAATTGCAAAATGAAGAGGAAGATCAATGGAGCCTTAGTTCCACTTCCAAATTTAATGTAAAAAAAATTACATTCGGTTCTACTCGCTTGCCTAATATAATAAAAGCAGCATGGTTACAGGTTTAAGGTTAAGCAATATATCCCAAGACCGAGGAGAAGTTTTCATTGTCAAGAATTTGGACATATGTCAGAGTCTTGTAGGCTTAAGCTACAGGGCAACCCTTCCACATGTGTTAAATGTAGTGAACCAGAGCATGGTGTATGAAATAAAGAAGCAAGATGTATACATTGTGGAGATAGTCATCCATCATCTTCACAGAATTGGATAAAGAAATCCAAACATTCAGGGTGACCAAGATATCACATTTAGAGAGGTAAAAGAAAAAGCATTACATCAGTAAGTTAGACCAGGAATATCCTTTTCCAATCTTGCTACCAACCGAAGAAGATATAAATGCTACAAGAGGTGTTGGAATGGATCAGTGACGACCTGTACTCCCGCCTCTTTACAGGCTGCGCCATAGATTTCTGGCACTTCTGCTTCTTTGAAGGCTGTGCCAGTAATTTCTGGCACTCCTGCCTCTTCATAGCCAGCGCCAGTGATTTCTGGCACTTTTGATTCTTTGGAGGCTGTGCTGGTTGTCTGTGGTGTTCCTGCCTCTTCAGAGGCTGGAACACCATATATGTGCCAGATATGCCTGGCTCTCCCATGTCTCTGGAGGCTGCACCAGTTATACCTGGTATGTTGGCTTCTTTGGAGGCTGCACCAGCTGTAGCTGGCACTCTGGCTTCTTTGGAGGCTTCATTATATATGTCCGGTTTAAGTGCCCTTCTGGAGTCTACACCAACCCTGACTGATGCCCCTGATGCTTCAGAGGATGCACCAGTTGTGTCTGATTCTCCTACCTCTCCTCAGGCAACACCAGCTTTACCTGGTGCTCCTGAGCTGGAAAATCTGTATGAAGATGCCTGCAAAGGCGACCAACCCCATGATACCATGGAGGCTTTTCCATCTATGGCAGGCTCCTCCTCCATGACATAACAGCACCATCATCGTCAACATTAAACAAGTAAAAAAATGCACCAAAGTTTCTTCGTCGCAACCGAGTCTTCTGTATAGCGTATAATGCTGTATGAGCCGCGGCCCATGAAACGTTCAGCCAGGCCTGGTGGTAGCCTGTCCTATATAAAAAAACTACTGTTGTTAGAGGGCTGCAACTAGGTATGTTTGATGATCGGATAGTGGATGATCAACATACCAATTTGCAGCTCTCCATCCTCCGTAGTTTTTAAGACTTGAGGGCGGACAGAAAAAGTGCGGACGGACAGACAAAGCCATCTCAATAGTTTCCTTTAATAGAAAACTAATCAGTCTCCTTCCGGAAAAAAAAAAAACAGGAGAATAGTAATAAAGTAAAACCACCGAAAAGGGGCTCCAGTTTAACGGCTTCAGAATCTAAATAAAATTAATTAATTTTCTCCAGTGGAACCGTCAGGGATTAAGAGCTTAGGCTGCTTCATATTAAAAGTATCTTCCTTATATTTAACAACGTACCATCTAGGCGTAGGGGATTTCCTTAGCTTTTATATTTCGCCTTCAGTTTTTGCAATGGAATCATACTGATCTTTATAAAACTCATTAATATTAAAGGCAAAAATTTAAATGTTTTCTTCATCGGCTAAATAGTTTCGTCCCCTGTGGTTATCCAGATCGCTTAGTTATCAGGTATATTTCTTCATAATCATGACGGACATTTGTTCAGTAGAGCACCTTATACAGTGTGCAATATTTCCACCTTGGTGCCCCGAAGGCTTTGTGTAGTGTGACTGTTGCCATATTGCCCTTATTCAAGCCATCAGTTATCATCTTTGTCATGTCAACATCATGGCGGTCTTGTAAAATCAGTGGGTTTACTATTCATTGATGAAAGGTGAAGAAAAAATATCTCAAAATCTTAAAAATCATTGGGCACCAGTAAAAGCTGATTCTCAAACTCCACTGTCAGTCACCTCACGTGGTACACAGTAGGCATTCCTAAAGGTTGTTTGCTACGTCCCTTCGGCCCTTGGCTGCACCCACTTTTTAGCCTTTTGTTTTACCTTTACTCCCATTTCCATTCTTCATCTTCCTGTCCAGCCATCCATATTCTTTTCGCTGTCTTAAACAGTGAATGGCTGCAAATGTTTCAGTGCTTGGCTTTACAGCCTAATTTTCAGCACAGAATACTTACATTTCAGTACTTGTTCAAGTCAAGTAACTTCTACAAGGCTATCCTTCAGAAGTTATCCAAAAGTAGATTACCTTTTGAGAGAAAGTCCAACTTCGAAATTCAACGTCTGAATATGCGTCTTAAGTCGACACCTTATGCCCCAAGTTTTAGATTTATATTATAGTTAATACATAAATCCATCAAAGGGTAATTATTATTTATATATACTGACAGTGATATTGTAATGCTCTCTTTACTAATAAAGTCACTCAGTGAAAAATATATGGTCTTTCAACAGATATCCCAGGTTCCCACACGAAATGGGGAAATAAGCAAATGGCTGCTTGATAAAGTGAGGTGGGGGTAAAAGGGCCGTAATTGAATAAAGTGAAAATAGAAATGTATTTTAGGTTACATAATTATGCCTCAGCAACTCTATGGTGCTGTAGAAATATTTTGTTGAAGACTTTTCTCATCTAACTGAATAGAATTTCTATTAGCTGCGAATCATTTTAGTTACTGGAATGATGATAACATCAACTAAATATTTGATTTTGATGATTGAGCTCGTAAGCTTACAAAGCCTTTAGAGAACAAAGAAATTTCAGTTTTTTTGCCACTAATATAACGGTTTTTATGTAAAACAGTCATGAAACCAGCTACTTTGGAATCTTTAGATTTAGTAATTACTTCTTAAAGAAACAATAAGTGTCAGTGGCGGGAAATAAATGTGAATGCATAATTTTCTTTGACGAGTGAAGTGTTGTACATCAATGGACTCACGATAAAGGCATTAATACTGTGAATGAACCAAATCCAAAGTGCATTATTAGATGGCCAGAAATCTTAGACGTTCTTAAAAGGAATTTTTTTTAGATATAAATAAAAACCTCTATGAATATATTAAAATTGAGAAACCTGGAATTCCTGTACTGACCTTGGTTAATGGCTTGGGGCTTTCAAATATAGGATATGAAATTCACCAGCTATTAACGGGGAATATTCCTTATTTGTAATCCAGAAGAATATAGCAGGTAAAATATGTTTGCTGAAGTTCGACACCTGATGAAAATTACGTAAAAATCACCAGTGAAAACTTACAGACTGAACTTCGAAACCCAAAATATTATATTCCAGTTTATAATTTATTTTTACCAGAAGTAATAAAAACAGTTAACTTTAAAGGACTTGACACCATTCTAAATGAACTTGCTGAATCCGTATGAACTAGGAGAGCACTTTTTGGTCGCATACGGCAAATGCGTGCATTCCATCAGCATTCATCACTTGTTGCCTGCAAGAACCTTATCAATGCCTGCCTTCAAGAAAAAGAATCACCCTGTTAGACTCAAAACGCATCGTTAAAAGTTACGACAGCGTTAATATGACCTCAGGGACATTTTTCCATTTTCCTGGTACGCTAAACGCGTCCATTGAAGCTGAAGTAAAACCCTTTATAAAAAAAAAATCTCGCTATGATGTTTTCCTTAACAATAGGTTATTGGAATAATTCACAAAAAGTCTTTATGTTTGTCGAATATGAGTTATATTACATGTGACTCTATGCAAACTGAAGAAACTTTTATTAGCATTGTTATTCCCAGCGTTATTATTATGGCTATTAATTATTTGATATTTCTTTTTATCTAAGTGTATTTTTTATTGCCTATATTGTAGCTGTGCGCTGTTTGTAAATGGTCTTGGAATAAGTAAAATTATTGTTATTATTATAATAACAATAATTTATTATTATTATTATTATTATTATTATTATTATTATTATTATTATTATTCATTATTATTATTATTATTATTTATTATTCATGGTTGCCAACAGAAGAGGTGGGAAGTTTTGATTATTATGAAAGTATATTTCCTTTCTGTAATGGGGCATAATTTGTAAAAAAAAAATTAAATAAATAAATAAATTAATTACCTGATGTCAAGGCGAGGACATTCCAATATTTTTTTATTTGCATTTTAAAAAGGGCAACAATTCTTCAGGGAAATTGCTAAGTACAATTGAAAATAGGAATTACGGAGAAAACTGGTAACATGGTTACCTCTGACCAAAATGCTGTATGATTTAAATGTACTTATGGATGGTGTTTAAATTAATTTCAAATTAATTCAATCTGACCACTATTTTCACTGAAAATTAAAAGGAATACGGTGGAGCAGCAGCACGGTTAACTTATTTTGAGGGGCTGTGATTATTCTGACGTCATTCATCTTGACTGCAACCCCTCACCTGAGAGTGATAAGATATTGTAATCTAAAGGCTCTGACCAAAGTTTCATAAAATATTTAGACATTGTAAACTTTAAAGTTAAGTTATGTAATATAGACCGAAACTCAACGACCTTGCGCTGGTCTTGGGCTGATTCACAAAGGGGCCAGGACTCGGAGACCTAGTACAAGTCACTGTTCCAAAATCGAGGCCTACCTCCTGTCATTCAACACTGGTAAGAGAAGTATGCATACTTTGAGGACAGGGTCAGTGAAGAGTGTTTGGGGTATATGAGGGTAACTAAATTGAACAAAAGCAATAACTGATGGGATGAAGGGAATAAGTGTTTTAATGGAGAAGAAAAACAAAGAGATAATTATGGGTGCATTTGCATAATAGAAAGGAAAACTATGACTTAAGTATGGAAGAAACTGGATTAAGCAGACACAAAAAAATGTAAGGGAGAAAAAGATTATGGGCAGTGGAAATAGAGGGGCACCAGCAAGATTTCTGGTTTGTATGAATTGTTCTACAGAGAAGTAAATACAGAGAGAAATATTAGTAAACGAATGGATCTCGACTAAAAGATGAATGGAGAGACGCTTCCTGTATGTAGTCCTGTGTAGATAGAGTAATTTGAATATTTGCAGAGTACGAATGACAGGTGAGAGCAGATCTGTATGTTAAAGAAGTAGGAGTGGTGAGTATTGGTGTTAAAATGGTTGGTTTAGTGACTTCAGGAGGGGAGTTTGAGTGACTAAAAATCGAAAGACGACTGGATTGATAGGCTTACAAGTGAGATGTTTAGATATGATGAGGAAATCTGGATTGATAGGTAACCAGCGTGTATGCATGGATGAAGGAGACTTAAGATTATATAGGGCCATAAAACTGCTTAACTCAATGCTTTAGGGAAGATATAAGGTAAAATGTTAATTTAGAATGTAAAACAAATGAGAGAAGTATTGATAGGGGAAGAGTGGTATGTGTATTTAGCAGGTGTAAGCTTTTTAGATTAATTGATTGTTATGAAACAGTTGAGTGAGAGATTTAATGGTTAAGTTGAAGAACATTATCATTTATCAGGTAAAGTACTGAAATGGCAGTGACCTGACCAATTTTTCTGTGAAAATGTATTAGGTCTCTGTCTACTTGAGCAGTGAATTGCAGATGACTGAAGAAATTACATTTTAGAATGTGCAGATGGGAGAGTGAGTTGTGCAGTTTAAAGATATCCCAGAAAAGCTGTTTAATATAAATTAAGGTGTTCGAGAGGTTAGAGAAGGAAATATTAGACGAAGGTAAAAATCTGTGGGATAAGAAAATGGCTTGTAAATGGAATATAGAAAGTTTTCTTTGCAGATGATACCGTATTGATTAATTATAGGAAAGAGAAACTGCAGAAACTAGTAAAGAGTTTGAACATTTTTTCAGGAGGAGAAAATAAGAGTAATTGTAGGCAAGGGTTAGGTTTTTTAGGCGATGGACAGCAGAAAAATAGAGAAGTTGCAAGTCGCATAATGTAAAGAAATAAATATAGCGTGATGCACTCAAAAGATAGTTAAGAGACATGAAGTATTTATGAGAGCCTGGGTAGGAATGTATGAAGGGATTGCTGGGCTGACTCCTTTGTAGAAGGGAATTGTGGTTTCTAAATGTGAATGAGATATTAAAAATATAATGGAAAGGCATGTGGAAATACATAGAAGCGCTGAAAAGGTTAGCATTGGATGGCTTAGTGTGTTTTGAGATGAACTGGACATGTGGAAAGAAAGGAGGATGACAGTTTGGTTGAAAGCTTGTATAATTCATAGGAGATGAGAAGACGGAGCAAAATTGCCTAGGATGAAGGAACTTGTTCTCAGGGTAGCACAAGACTTAATTGCACAGTTTGTGAAGAGAGTTCGACTCACTGTAGCTGATGTTATGGGGGTTCATCCACACTTTAGGTGGTAAAGGGGCAGACAGCATATTTTATTTTTCCCCTGGACTTCCATGCAATATGAAATGTCACATACAGACACACAGACACACACACACACACACTATATATATATATATATATATATATATATATATATATATATATATATATATATATATATATATATATATATATATATATATATATATATGTATATATATATATATATATATATATATATATATATATATATATATATATATGTATATACCAACCTGGCATATGCCTGGGAAAAACTCTGAATGGCAACTGATAAAAACTCTGAATGGCAACTCTCTCTCTCTCTCTCTCTCTCTCTCTCTCTCTCTCTCTCTCTCTCTCTCTCTCTCTCTCTAGCACCCCTTTACTCTCTCACTTCCTCTCCCTTTTTGTTACACTATCCAGAATTTTTGACATTTTACATTTCAGCCCTTCTCACCCCCCCCCCTCTTCCTATTGGTGCTGAACTTGGACTTAAAGAGCATCAGGAGTGCCACTGTTCATCTCAGCAACCTCGAAAACTATGGATTAAGCACTAATATCTGTCATTTTTAACATTTTATTTTTCACTCCTTTTCACCCTACTTCCTATCGGGGCTCAACTTGGACTTAAAGGGCATTGGGAGTGCCATTATTCAACTCTGCAACCGTGAAAACTATAGATTAGACACTAATAAGTGTCTTTTTTGGATTTTTTTTATATGTCACCCCTTCCCACCTCTTCTCATCCCCCTTTCCTATTGGGATTGAACTTGGAATTAAAAGGGCATTGGGAGCGCCACTATTCATCTCAGCAACCTCGAAAACTATGGATTAGACACTAATATCTGTCGTTTTCGGTTATTTTACATGTCTCCTACTTCCCACTCTTTCTCACCAAGGTCATAAAATGAGTTGGAACCTAAGTACTATGTACCTGAGGTTTTTCCTGGCAGGCAACTAGGGACCAACATACCAGCTAATTTACCCAACTCCCCAACCCATCAGCGCTCGAATTGCTAACATTTCATTCGACATACCCCTTTCCCTGTGAGATGTGATGGATTGTCACTTGAAAGACTGGGGTTCGATCCCATGGTGAGTGAGAAATTTATTTCTGTGAAACTCGTTTCCATGTGTTCAATTCCATCATATCTCACAGTAAAAGGGGTAAGTCGAATGAAATGTCAGCAATTCGAGCACTGATGGGTCGTGGAATTGGGTAAAATTCGCCAGTATGTTGGGTCCCAGTCACCTGCCCGGAAAAAACCTCAGATACTTAATACTTTGGTTCCAACTCCTTTTATGACCTTTGCGTCTGAATTGCTAATGCCCTGGACTCTCACTTGAAAGACCAGGGGCCAATCCCGTGGTGGGTCAGAAATTTATATATATATCTTCTTCTTCTTCTTCTTCTTTATATATATATATATATATATATATATATATATATATATATATATATATATATATATATATATATATTATATATATATATATATATATATATATATATATATATATATATATATTATATATATATATATGTATATATATATATATATATATATATATATATATATATATATATATATATATATATATATATATATATATATATATATATATATATATATATATATATATATATATGTATATATATATATATATATATATATATATATATATATATATATATATATATATATATATATATATATATATATATATATATATTATATACATATATATATATATATATATATATATATATA